>NW_027397144.1:1915700-2126894 GCF_003265705.2 Callorhinus ursinus | reverse complement strand
TTATTTTTTAAAGATTTTATTTATTTATTTGACAGAGAGAGAGAGGGCACAAGTAGGTAGAGTGGCAGTCAGAGGGAGAGGGAGAAGCAGGCTCTCTGCTGAGCAGGGAGCCGGACGTGGGGCTCGATCCCAGGACCCCAGGATCATGACCAGAGCCAAAGACAACTGCTTAACCGACTGAGCCACCCAGGCGCCCCTATTTTATTTTTTAAAAAGATTTTATTTATTTGAGAGAGAGCACAAGTGGGGGGAAGGGCAGAAGAAGAAGGAGAGGGAGAAGCAGGCTCCCCACTGAGCAAGGAGCCTGATGCAGGACTCGGTCCCAGGACTCTGGGACCATGACCTCAGCCACCCAGGCATCCCCCCTATTTTATTTTTTTAAGAATCTATCTTAAGTAGCTATTATATTTATAGTTTAAAAAACGAAATATATACCGAGCAATACAGAGAGAAGGGGTATATCTCTTAGTCCCCACATTGATTCAGTTTCTACGCCACCCCCATTCATATTAGTTCATTATAAAAATCCTTGCAGGGGCGCCTGGGTGGCTCAGTCAGTTGGACAGCTGCCTTCAGCTCAGGTCATGATCTCAGGGTCCTGGGATCGAGCCCTGCATCGGGCTCCCTGCTCAGCGGGGAGTCTGCTTCTCCCTCTCCCTCTGCCCAGCCCCATGCTTTCTCTCTCTTGTGCTCTCTCTCATGCTTTCTCAGATAAGTAAATAAAATCTTTATTTATTTATTTATTTATAAAGATTTTATTTATTTGACACAGAGAGACATAGCGAGAGAGGGAACACAAGTAGGGGGAGCAGGAGAGGGAGAAGCAGGCTTCCCGCGGAGCAGGGAGCCCGATGCGGGGCTCGATCCCAGGACGCTGGGATCATGACCTGAGCCGAAGGCAGACGTTTAACGACTGAACCACCCAGGCGCGCCTAAAATCTTTATTTTTTTAAAAGATTTTATTTGAGAGGGAGAGAGAGCCCGCACGAGCAGGGGGAGGGGGAGAGGGCCCCGCTGAACAGGGAGCCTGATGCGGGCTCGATCCCAGGACCCCGGGATCATGATCTGAGCTGAAGGCAGCTGCCCAACCGACTGAGTGAGCCACCCAGGTGCCCCAAATAAAAAAAATAAAAAAATATATATTTTTAAGGATTTTGTTTATTTGACAGACACAGCCAGAGAGGGAACACAAACAGGGGGAGTGGGAGAGGGAGAAGTAGGCTTCCCAGGGATCAGGGAGCCCGATGCGGGGCTCGATCCCAGGACTCAGGGATCATGATCTGACCCGAAGGCAGACACTTAACGACTGAGCCACCCAGGTGCCCTAAAATCTTTTTTTTTTTTTTTTAAGATTTTATTTATTCATTTGAAAGAGGGAGAGAACGCACAAGCAGGGGGAGAGGCAGAGGGAGAGGGAGAAGCAGACTCCCCGCTGAGCAGGGAGCCTGACCTGGGGCTCGATCCTAGGACCTGGAGATCATGACCCAAGTCGAAGGCAGACGCTTAACCATCTGAGCCACCCAGGTGCCCCAAATAAAATTTTTTTTTTTTAAGATTTTATTTATTTATTTGAGAGAGAGAGAGAATGAGAGATAGAAAGCACGAGAGGGAAGAGGATCAGAGGGAGAAGCAGACTCCCTGCTGAGCAGGGAGCCCGATGTGGGACTCGATCCCGGGACTCCAGGATCATGACCTGAGCCGAAGGCAGTCGCTTAACCAACTGAGCCACCCAGGCGCCCCCCAAATAAAATCTTTAAAAAAATAAAAAATAGGGGCGCCTGGGTGGCTCAGATGGTTAAGCATCTGCCTTCAGCTCGGGTCATGATCCCAGGGTTTCTGGGATCGAGTCCCGCATTGGGCTCCCTACTAGGCAGGGAGCCTGCTTCTCCCTCTGCCTCTGCCTCTCTCTCTCTCTCTCTCTCTCTCTCTCTGACTCTCATGAATAAATAAATAAAACATTTAAAAAATAAAAAATAAAAATCCTTATGAAATTTTTAAGCAAATGAATATAAATATAAATTTTTATTCTGATTCCTCATTTACCTGAAAGGTAGTGTGATATCTGCTAGGTCTGCACTTCACTTCTCCTACTTAAGAAGATGGCTGGGAAATTTTGCCATATGAATAGTTGTTTTTCTTTTTAATAAATACAGTAGCTTTTGTTGACTGGGGTTCCATGGAGAAATTAGGCCTGGCCTTACAGAAAATGATTTGTTTGACTCTGCTCACTCCTGCCAAGGATGGCGTGTAGCTGGTACCAACCCAGAATGCAGAAAAGGTTATTTCTTTACAGAGGATGGATATATGGAAACGTCAGGGCTTAATTCTCCTGTAAAATTCCAATCCAGAAGGGCTGGCCTATAACATTCTTTGGTGAATGTCATAATGTATTGAAGTCATTCTTTCTGGCGCCTGGGTGGCTCTGTCAATTAAGCATTTGCCTTCAGCTCAGGTCATGATCCCAGGGTCCTGGGATCGAGCCCAGGCTCCCTGCTCACTGGGGAGTCTGCTCCTCCCTCTCCCTCTGCCCCTCCCCCGGCTTGTGCTCTCTCTTGCTCTCTCTCTCTCTCTCAAATAAATAAATAAAATCTTAAAAAAAAGCCATTCTTTCTAGGTATTTGCAATTTCAAACAGTGCAACAAAGTAAAACCTTGTATGTGCATCGTTCCGCTTGTGTGCAGATATGTCGAAAAAGTGGAATTGGTGGCTTAGAGGGCACATGCCTTTGTAATCTTAGTAGACGTAGCGCAAGTTTCACGATTAGGTGTTAGACCATGCTCCATATCCTGTGCACGAAAATAATCTCACTCACCTACAGGGAGTGTTCTTAGATCTTTTGGGTTTTGCCACAGGTGGCAGAACTGTAAGGTTTTACACCTTGAGTTTCTTTTTGTTAGAAGAGATCTGCATTCTAGAAAGATCCCTGGCTGCTGGGCGGAGAAAGGAACTGAGAGCGAGTGTAGAAGAGACTGGCAAGGGGTGATGGTGGCTGTACCAGTGTGTGGGCTGTGGCACGGAGAGAAGTGGACACACAGAGAGCTGGTCCAGGGCCCACCCGATGAGGGGTGTGGCAAGTTGTGGCTCCAGTGGCTAAGGAGATGGTGGGACCAAGGCATATGGCTTCCGTCTCGGCGGGGGGCTGGCACACAGGTCTCTGCAGCCAGGCAGGTGCACACTGGCCAGCTGGGAAGGCTGTGGCCACCAGTGGGAGGAAGAAGGGGGCCCAGCGGTCAGTCCGCTGCTGCCCATCCTCTGTCCACAGGCAGAAGCTGCATGAAGCAGACCTGGAGCTGCAGCGGAAGCGGGAGTACATTGAGGAGCTGGAACCGCCCACTGACAGTGGCCGTGAGTGGGATGCAGCAGCTGGGTGGGGCGGGAGGGCCCCAAGCTTGGCGGGGAGCTGAGGGGTCCCCTTGTTCCCCCAGCAGCTCGGCGTATTGAGGAGCTGCAGCAGAGCCTGCAGAAGAAGGATGCAGACTTGCGGGCCATGGAAGAGCGCTACCGCCGCTACGTGGACAAGGCGCGCACGGTGAGGACACCGGGGGTTCACGGGCCTCCTGCCAAGGCCGCTGCCTCCCACTGACTCATGCCTCCCACCGACTCATGCCTCCCAGCAGCGTGCACCTCTCTGCCCCCCACTCCCGCACCTGCCGTACCCGCATCGTATCACAGACGTCTGCACCACACTAATGCGGCCCAACACGTCCAACGGCCTGCAAGGCCAAGGTCACCCTGCCTGTGTCTTTCCCAAACCGTAGGTCATACAGACCCTGGAACCCAAACAACGGCCATCCGGGGGGGCACCCCCAGAACTTCACACCCTGAGGACACAGCTCCGGGAGCGAGACGTCCGCATCCGGCACCTGGAGGTGAGTGTCCTCATCACTTCTCACTGTCCCCAGCATATCCAGGCCCCTGACTGTTCCCTCCTTGGCAGATGGACTTTGAGAAGAGTCGAAGTCAGAGGGAGCAGGAAGAAAAGCTGCTCATCAGTGCCTGGTATAATATGGTGAGTGCACGTCACCGTAGTGAGGGTACCGGGATGTGCCATGGGCTCACTGGACCCCAGCCATGACCGCTTCCTCCCTCCAGGGCATGGCTCTGCAGCAGCGAGCTGGGGAGGAGCGGGCACCTGCCCATGCCCAGTCATTCCTTGCACAGCAGCGGCTGGCCACCAACACTCGCCGCGGGCCTCTGGGACGCCTCACATCTTTGAACATGCGCCCCACCGACAAGCACTGATGGGCCTCAGGATCCTGTCCTCTGCCCAGCCAGTTGGGGCTCAATCTGCCCTGGATTCCCCCAACTCACCTGGGGCCCAGCATCAGGAAGGCCTAGGGTCAGCTGCCTGAGAGCCTTACGGTCATGACTTCTGCCCTTTGTTCTCTCAGATGGGACAAGTGTGCAGGATAGGGTAGGAGGCAGGAGTGGGTCTGTTCTTTTTAGCAATGTGATTCTTATCCTTGATTTTCAACCTGCGGTTAATGAGATGCCAGGGGAGAGAGTGATTTTTATATTTGAGAAGAAAAATAATAAAGATTTTCAATCTGTCCTGGCTGGACTCTGGGCACTGAGGGGAGGGAGAGAAGATGGGCCAGATCATTGCTTTTAGAAAGGCCTGGCTTGTGTTCTTACTAAAGCATGAATGACTGACAGCACCCACTTGGAGGTGAGAACCATTGTTTGTGTCTGTGTAAACAGTGTGTGTGTGAGGTCTTTTTTTGAAGAGGCTTCAGACAAAAATTCCTGCCTTATGAAGCTGTCGTTTCTCATGAAGGGAGACAGACAATAAACAAAATAGATAAAGTAAAAGTTTGATGTGAGAAGTGCTACAGAGAAAAAGAAAGCAGGCAGAAGTGATGGGGATGTGGGACGTCCATTTAGGCTGTGGTGGTTTTAAATAAAAGGCCAGCGGAAGAGACCTCGCCAAGGAAGTGACATAATTTAAGCAGAGGCCTCAAGGAGGTGAGGGAGGGGCCGTGTAGGTATCTGGGAAAGAGTGATCCAGGCAGAGGGAACAGCGTATGTGTGAGGCCCTGAGATGAGGCTTTGCTTGGTGGTTAGAGGGACAGTGAGGAGGCCAGTGTGCAGTGAGTGAGGGGAGGGGGGAGAGATGATGGCAAGGAGACTGTGAACTGGAGGGGGTACTTTTATTCTAAGGGACATGGGAGTCATGTAGGGTTCTAAGGAAAGGAGGGACATTACCTGACTCAGGTATTCATAGGCTCCCCTTGGCTACTGTGGAAGGAACAGACTGGGGGCGGTTAGGGCCAGAGCTGGGAGACAAGGGCAGTGGTCCATGGTCTAGGTGGGTGGGTGGGTGACACTGGTGGCTCAAGATGTGGGCCCTAGAGGAATGGGAAATGGTTGGATTGCGGATATAATTTGGAGACTGAGCTGATAGGATCTGCTGCTAGGTTGACATGGAGGGGGTAAGAGAAAGAGTTGGAGAGGACTCCCAGATTTGGGCCTATCACCCGGGAGGGCAAAGGCAACAGATAGGTTGGGGCAGGTTGGGGAGCCAATAGGGAGCTGGTTTGGGGAGAATGTTCTGTTCAAGGTGCCACATGATCTCGAGGAGGCAGGTGGCTCTCTCAGTCTAGAATCTGGAGAGGGATCCTGGCTGGACTTCTAAATTCACCATATGGTTGAATTATGACTGGGAGCTCTGAAGGAGTATTGGAGAAGGCAGTGACTTGGGGCAGAGAAGTGGCTTGCAGAATCATAAAACAAGACTGACAGGAGGGGGCTGTGGTCTGGGGACTGGCTGGTACATTCATGAACGAGTAAAGCCATGGACACGTGGGGTCATTTCAGAGGGCAGAGTTTGGGAAGAAGGAGGCAAGGTGCGATCAAAGAATCTGGAGGAATTCTCAAATCTTATTTAGCCTAATTCCTGGCAGGAAGAGTCGGGCTAATAATGTTTGAGTAAAAACCACTAACATTTTATTGAGCACCTATTATGTATCAACACTCTAAAACCGTTATTCCATCCCCATAACTCAATGAGGTAGGCACTCACATCTCCATTTTAAGGAAAGAATGAAGGCAGGGCACACTGATGGGGGCCTTTCAGGCAGTGGAGGGAGGGAAGTAGAGCTGGTGGGAAGGACCGCCTGTTCAAAGAAGCTGGAAGAATCCTTCACCCTTAGCCCAGTGCCTGGCCCACAGGAGGCTCTCCAAGCCCCAGTGCCAGACGCGAAGGCTGGCGCGCTGGAGGCGGGAACCGGTCAAAATCGGACAGGTGGAGTCCACACGCGGCTTGTGCAGACCCGGACTGCTGTCTGCGTGCCCTGTCGGGGTTTGTGTCCCCGTCCTTGGGGGAGCCTGGGCCTGAGAGCCTCAGGCTAGACTCTCCTCCTCCTCGCCAATGGGGCTGGGCAGCCAGGGTGGAGCCGGGCCCCGGGGCGCGGGCATAGGCACAGTGGTGAAGGGCTCGGCGGCGGGCCCCGGGACGGACAGCTCGGGGCCGGCGGGGAGCTCCGGCTCTGGCTCCCGCAGGCCGGAGTCGAGCAGCGGGTCCCCGCAACCGCACTCCGGGGCCGCGCCGTCGGGGGCGCCTGCGCACGTGCAGCTGGCGGCTGTGGACGTCTCAGACACGCAGCTGTTCTTGCGGCGCATTAAGGACAGGCGCCGGCCCAGCAGGCCTCCCGCGGCCGTGCCTGCGCCTACCGGCAGGAGGCGCTGCAAAAAGTCGCTGTGCGCCTCGCCCAGCGGCCCGTCCACGCCGTCCAGCCGCTGGAACTGCATGTCCTCTTTGGCCAGCCTGTCGGACGGACAGTGGTTCAGCGTTGCGACCTCGCTCCTCTCCTTGACTGACAGAGCTGGGACCGAGACACGCTGCTTCTCCTGGTGTCATCCATCCCTTTGTCCCACTTACCCCAAAGACCTCGGTCCTTCTCCTGAGAGCCTGCTTTTATCCTCCGGCTTCGGCTAAGCTCAAACTTAGCTCTTCAAGCCTCAGTTGGGACTGCCGCGTCTCTGGCGCTGCCTCTGGCCGCCCATCCAATCCTCATCGGCCTTAGCCCTTGGGTCGGCCCCCAGTTAGTGGCCGGGTCCCAGACCTTGACCCGGATCCCTGCCCCCTACCCCCATTCTAGTCCTCACAGACTTTAGGTCTTAGCCCTGAGTCTCCAAATTGGCGCTGTCCTGGTAGCCCAGAGCCCCTCCAATCGGATCATCCCCGCAGGGCCAGAAGCCCCTCCTCCGGGAGGCCCCACCCATCCCGCTGGCTCACGTGATATCGAAGGTGGAGCCCTGGAAGGAGGGCTGCTGCCGCAGGAACGCGGTGGCTGCGGTGTAGGGGGCGCGAGCCTCGGTTGCGTCCCAGTACAAATCCTTCTCCAGCATGGCCAGGTCGTCATACATCTCGTCCACGGCCAGCATTGACACCTGCGGGCGTGCACGGGGTGGACCCCTCAGGATGGGTTAGGAGCATGGTGACCAAAGAAAGAAGGATGATGGTTCAGGGTCCGGGTCCGGGCCCGGGCAAGCCTTGGAGGGGTGGGGCCGAGGCTGGTTTGGGAGCCCGGGATGGTCGCACGCGAGTCTCACCTGGAAGTTGCGGTCGATCAGAAAGTTGGTCTCAAAGTCATCGTCGTCCTCTCCGAAGGGATTGATGAGCTGCTCGGCTACCTGAAGGGGGAGGGGATAGGTAGGTAGAACCCTGAGAACCCGTGCCTACCCCCCCCCCGGGAGTCCCTACCTCTGGGCCCCACCCACCTTGAGCCAGCCCGCATAGAAGAAGAACTGCAGCAGGGTGAAGATGGGCACGCACAGGTCCAGGTCGTGGCCTTCGTAGCCCTGAGCTGGGTCCAGGAACTGGCGACCAATGAGGCAGGCCAGGAAGTAGCTGTACACAGCGATGGTCACCACCTGGGGGCAGGGTGGGTCACCAGGTCAGGGTTCTGTCGGTCTCCGGAAGTCTTGGAGAGACCAGGACTAGAATGGGGCATCACTGATATGGGGGCTCAGCGGGCCCTCAGTCTTCCCTTGAGCCCAGTGCGTCAGAGCGTCCGATGCCGGATTTAAACAGAGGCACGGCAGGGTTACCTGGGTATAGACAAGGGGTACACTGATCCAGTCGTAGTGAAAGAGCATTCCACACTTGCCCCGAAACACGGTCAGCTCCTGGGTGCAGAGACAAGTCATGAGAAGGCCTGAATTGCGATTCAGGGGGATTAGGGTGGGTACTTGGGATGGAGGTGAGTGGTTACCTGGTGGGATGTGAGCGTGTGCTTCTGGGTCTCCAGGGAGAGTATTTAGTGGTGAGTGTACGTCTGGGGTAGGGGGCACTATGCGCCTGGGGGTCGGCCCCCTAGAGATAAGTGTGCACCAGGGGACGGCTTGGTAAGGGTGTTGGGAATCTGCCTCGGGGGAGGCGCGTGGCAGGCCGCCATCTGACACAATTCGGGGGAGGTGTAATTCCCCTGGAATTTTGTCTGAATGACCTCCTGGCGGGCCCACCTCGAGCAGCAGTTTAAGCGCGCTGTTGTCGCGGATGCGGCCCTCACGCCGGGCCTGCGCAGCCAGGTTGGAGAACCAGACGCAGGGCACCCAATACTTGTTGTAGGACGAGTTCAGGTTCTCGAACTTCTTACGCTCCTCGCGGGTCATAAATCCTGGAGGGGCGAGGTCGGGGTGTGTGAGGGGTTACTAGCCCCGCCCCCCGCCCCGCTTCAGGCAGGAGTCTCACCGGCCTCCACTACGTGGTCTATGGTGGGGAAGCGCTTGAAGACCGCGGTGCTGACTGAGCGCAGGATAAGCACAGCCGAAAGCCCGGCGTAGCGCATGAGCGTGCGCCGGTACAGGCGGCCCCGCTCGTCGCGTCCGTGCACCGTGCCTGCCACCACGCACATGAGCGCGTCCGGCAGCGGCATGCATAGGTACTGGTTCCACCAGCGGTGCACCACCAGCGTCACATAGAAACCTGTAGGACAGCCGGGAATAGGGGGGCTAAGTGGGGATATTAGGGCCAGGTCGTGGCAAGAGGGATGATACAGGCTCTGCATCAGAGATACCAGGGGAGGCTCATCACCCACCCACCTCGCGGGGCCACCTGGGCTGGGAATTTGGGGGTCACCCTGGCTGATTGTCACCTGGGATGTGAGATTGGGATGTCAGTATGGAGGTGGAGACACAGGGCCTATGTTCGGGGCACATAGGCAGGTTGTCACCCTGGCCACAAGGAATCACTCGGTTGGGAGCATGGGGGACCTGAAACAGGAGGCTGGGGTCACATGATGTCACTGACTTGTCAGAAATGTCCTCCGGGCAGGACTTGAGAGGATGGAGTCATATAGGGTCACTGGAGGGGTCCCTGGGACCCAGGACATGTGTGGAGCCACCAGTAGTCTCATGCAGACACAGATGGGAGACCCTGAGATGACCAGGGATTAAGCCTATGGGTGACACGGAGCTCTCATGGCTTACTGTAACCAGGTGACACCCAAGGTCTCTGGAAATTGGGGCCACACCTGGCATGAAAGATGTAGAAATAGGGGTCTGTTGCAGTTGGATTTGAGGGGGGTCTTCTGAGGAATGGGGTCTCCAAAAGGCCTGGAAATGGGTTTCTTAGTATTCGGGGAATGGGGAACTCAGGAGCAAACGCACCCAGCACGAAAGAAACTGGGATGAGACTGGCATACTGGTCACAGTAAATGACGAGCTTCTCGAAGTAGCGCTTCTGCCCTTCGGTCAGCACGAAGCTGCGAGGGAGGGGGCAGGGGGTTACAGGAGAGCCTCCCTCCTGGACACACCCAAGGTCCCTTCCCTAGTCCGCTGCCCGCCCCCCCGCCGCGTTCCCCACCCCAGGGCCGCCTCACCGATAGGCGGCACTCAGCGCCATGTAGAGCCCCAGGAAACAGACCAGCTCGCGCCACAGAAGTTTGTAGATGCTCCCGCGCCACAGCAGCAGCAGCTGCGAGAAGCCGCCGAAGCGCGCATTGGCCACGCGGGCTGTGTAGGTGACGGTCATCGCAGTGCCGGGCCGGCTGCGCCGACGGAGAGGGAGCTGAACCGGACCCCAGACTGTGGGTGGAGGAAAGGGTCCCCCGGGCTGCGGGCAGGGGCGGAGAGGTGCGGGCCGACTCAGCTTGGGGTCTCCAGCCCAGGTTCCGGTCTCCTCCCAGGCCCACTCAGTCCCGCCCTAGCCCCCAGTCCTTCCCAAGCCCCCTCTCACAGGCCTCCCTCTTCCCAGGACTCCTGGTCCCAGCGCCTTGCGTCTACCTCCCCTGGCCCTCTCCCTCCATCCTCCATCCCCAAGACCCTTGGGTCCACCGATCAGCCCCAGTAGCCCTCCTTACCTGGGCTCCCATCTACAGCCTTCCCCACTTCCTGAGTCCCCAGCGCCTCAGTTTCTAGAGTCTTAGGACTCCAGCTCTTCCCCAGCCTCGATCCCCTTCTTCAGGTCCCATCTCTGGCCGTCCCCCACCCCACTCCTACAGCTCCCATTCTCAGCCCATCCTCCACGCCCCGCACTCCCTTCTGAAGCCTTTGGAAGCCCAATCCCCAAGCTTCCAGTTCCCCCAGGCCCTGTACCCCAGGCCCTCTCCCCTGGCTGGTCTCTCCCCTACACAGTTGCCCGAGCCTACCCACCTCCCCACTTAATGGCCCTGGCTCTGCCCCTTCCCCCTTCTCCTGGACCCACCTTGACCTTTCATCTGTCCCATCCCCTCCAGCCTTCAGAGCCCTCAGCTCCCCACCCTGAGGAGTCGGATGGATTCCTGCCTGAGGACCCATCTGTCCTCAGGATCCTCTGTTACCCCAGGCCTGGGCCCTTCTCACCTGGTGGAGGGCGCAGAGACAAACGGGGCCAGGGACAGAATGGGCGGGTGAACTCAGCATTAGGTGGGGCTGAGGCCAGACCCCGGGGGGAGGGGGCTGGGGAGTGGGCGTGGGCAGCCCCTCCCTGGCCCGCCCCCCCCTTGGCTACAGCCTCAGAAGTTTGTTTGGAGAAGTCTTGCCAGTTTGTTACCTGGGGCAGGGGGCCCAATCCACCCTGTCCTCCCTTGCCCCTCCCTGTCTCTCTCTCTTAGTCACTGGCAGGTCCAAGGGATCTTGGACCTAAGCTGGGGGAGGGGGCAGTGACTGTCTCCTTCCCAGTTCCAGAGACACACACACACACTGTTCAGTGAGGCTGTGTCACTCCACAGCCGCCATAATCACACACCGTCACAAGGATGCACATAGAAACACACACCGTAGACCCAGACACAAATTTAACTTCTTTTAACGCAGCCTCCCACAACCAGGGTAACCCAGAGTGCAGTATACACTGTTACAGACTTACAAAGTCACAGAAGACACCTGTAGCTCTACCCACCCCCAACATTCAATATAGGCAGACAGACCCTAACCCACCAGGCTCTCGGCTCTCAGGTATCCATCCATATGGTACTCCAGCCACTCAGGAGCACATGGGCAGGGACCTGGGACCCTGCATTCCCTCACGATGGCACCATGTAACAAAGACACATGCAATGTCACACAACTGCTAAGCACAGACCCCAGAATGCCTTCACACAGACAACAGAGATCCCTCCCCTACAGTCCCGCAGAGCCTTCTAACTAGATGGGCTCATGCCCATACCCCTCCATAAAATTCACCTGCATTTACACATTATTACATAAGACACTCTCTCCCCAGTGCTCCCTCAACCATACACACATCTCAGGTCTCACTCTCAGTATTGCCATGAACACACAAGCTTGGGGACACAGCTTGTCCCCAAATTTGGCATGGATGTAGACAGATGCTGCCCCTTCACAGACACACCTACAAAGGGGGCACCCCCAGCCTGACACAAATAGCCCCCTTATCCCCAACATCAGACTCATAACCCAGTGTGGAAGGTGCGGAGGCTCAGAGTTCCAACCCTAAGAGGGGCACCCTTAAAGCCCCTTGTGTTCACCGAGCGCACTAGGAGGCCCATTGCAGCCCCGCCCTGCAGCCCCGCCAGCCAGGACACTGTGTTCCCGGCCTGGCAGATGTCTGCCCTGCCCCGGGTAATTAGGAACTGGCCCGGACTGGCCACCCTCAGACCCAAATCTCTGCTGTCCAGCTGCCGGACAGCCCATAAAAGGGGGAGAGGGAGTGGCGCGGCTAGCTTCAGGGCCTGGGGGAGGGCACTGGCTTCAAGAGGATGCTCTCGGTTTCCGAGCAGAGGCCCCCACTTCCTAGGACACGTCCTTACAGGCACGACAGCTCGCCCCTACTCCTTGCTCAGCCACCCGCCCCCAACTCACGTGTCCCCACACACCTCTGATTGCTGGCCCCCCACCGGCCCCGGGGCAGGTTGCCCGAGCTAGTTCACATGCTTAATAATTGTTACAGTGAAGAATAACAAACACTCCTTGGCGGCTGCGTGCCTGGTGCTGTTGTAAAGGCTCTGCTTATTTCATCTCATTGAGTCCTTACAAGCGGACGTAAGAAATTGGTGCTTTTGTTATTCCTGTTATCCAGGTAGGGAAACTGAGGCTCAGATGACACACAGCTTGTTTGTGGCACAGCTAGTTTTTGAACCCAGGCAGTTTGGCTCGGAGCCTGGGGTCTGTCACAGATTGCACCACTGTGTGTGTTTACAAGTGCCACCCCAACCTGTCCACACCCAGTGGAACAGTGGGGGGGGGTGGCATGTCTAGGCTTGGGGCTGGGTTCCCCTTACACGCACACCCTGGCACACCTGTGTGCAGCCTGAACACCACTTCCTGACTCATGCTTGTCCTCAGGAATCCTCTTTCTGTCCCCTCGAACCAGCACGGCCTTGGAAATTGCAAATGCTCAACGTCACTGCCCCAGTCTTGGGTCTCTCAAGTGGGGATGACACTGGCTGTCCAGGCAGTGGCAGAGGGAGGAGTGAAGGGATATGGGAGCCCACTAAGTACCTTCCAGCTGGTGTGCTAAACCCTTCCAGGGTCTGGTGAATTTTCCCATGACTCTGAATGACCACACTTTATGTTTCCATTTTAGGGATAAAGGGAGCGGAGCTCAAACCGCAGGAAGCATGCTGCCTATCACTCAGCGAGGCCGCTCTGGAGGCAGACAGGACTTCAGGGGCCCACCTGACCCAAGTCCTCTGCCATCCTGCCTCCTAATTAGCCCCCGTTGCAGCCCTGTGCTGGGAAGGGCTGATGCCATCCCATGGGAACAGGAATTGGGGGGCGGAGACTGTTAATCCTCAGTCTGGCAGGCCCAACCTCTGCCCAGGGCGCCCACTAATTCCCAAACCAAACAGCAGGCAGTGCTGGGCCCGCTGCCGGCCTAATCCGTTCCCCACCAGCCTAGGGATGGCCAAGGGGCCTCCCAGTTCCCACGCTCTGAACCTCAAAGGAAGTGGGCAGATGCTCCCCTTCTACTACAGGTTTTATAGCCCCAGCAGGGACACCGCTACCAGAGTTAGAAAAGCACACCCCCTTACTGAAGATACCCTCCTTCCAAAATTACCATAATAAACATACATCTCTGTTAGATCTCTGGTGTGACTTGGTCCCTCTAAATGTGCCATCTTTGTGCAGTGTACAACCTGTGCAACTGTACATAAAGGTGCTGACCCCTAACTCCTCTACATCAACATCCATGGTGATTTAAGATCATTTTATTGAGGGGCGAGAGGCAGGGAGAGGTGGGGGGCAGCTACAGCCCCCTCAGCCCCACCAGGGGGAACAGACCTCCTCCCCGCCCCCCGCCCCCCAAGTGGCTCCCCCTATACTATGGGGGGGGACTTTGTGCAAACTCTGCCCCCCCCAGGGGGGGGTGGAGGGTGGGTGTGAAATGGTAGCGACTGGGGCTGGCAGCAGTGCTACTGGGCACTGGGGGGCTTGTAGGGCTCCAAGAGGAGGGCAGAGAAGGTGTTGACCTTGTCCGCCCCCCGCACCTCGTGGGGCAGCAGCGGCAGCTTCACAATGTGGAAGTCTTCGTACAGGTCCTCCATCTGTGGCCAGGGCATAGGGCAGATGGTGGCGGCCAGGGGGGTGCAGGGCAGGGACAGAATGTGGGTCAATGGGAGGGATCAGGTTGGGGACCTCCCAGGATCAGGGGAGAATGTGGGGCAGGGGCTTCAAATGCTGGTAGGTGGGAGTGACACCAGTGAGGTCTGAGATCACCGGGCTGGACCTCCCCCTCCCTGGGGTCAGAGGTACCCAGGCCAGGCCAGCTATTGTCTTCAAGAGCCAAAATTAGGGTGAGGAGCAGGAGGTTGGGGCAGAGGATTAGAAGACAGGATGGAGTAAAAGGTCAGAGAATACAGTAAATGATCCGTGGGGCCTTGGTTGGGCTGGGCCAGGCCCCAACTCCCAGGGTCAAAGGTGTGAGGGCTGGGCAGGCAGTTGGGCATGCACACCTGGTCCAGGTACTTGGCCTGAATCTTGTGGCGGGCCTCACACATCTTGCAGGGCTTCTCAGGGTCAGGGAAGACGAGCTGGTTGACGATGATGTTGTGGGTATCGATCTTGCATTTGGCTAGCTCTTGGATCAGCCGCTCCGTCTCGTACAGGGACAGGAACTCAGCAATGCACACGCAGATGAACGTTGTCTGCTCCTGCAGGGAATGAGAGAGGACAGCGAGGGGCAAGTTCTGGCCCTGTCCCCATCCCAAGCCTCTCACCACCCGCCCGTACCATGACTCACAGGGTCCTTGAACTGTTCGCTGACGGAGCGGATGACGGGCAGCGTCTCCTCTAGCTTGGACGCCAGTTGGTCTGCGTTCATGTCCCCTAGGCCCAGCATGTTGCACATCTGTGGGGAGGACGTGGGAGGCTCACAGCTTACCTGGGGTGCCTTACAGCACCCGGGCTGGGGACTGACATCTCCTCGGGTTAAAGGTCCTCAAGCAGACCACAGGGGTCAACCCAGCTTGGCCATTTCTGGGGGATTGCGGCGAGGGGGGCTTGACTTCCTGGAGCCTCAGTTTCCCCACATGTAGACCTTACCTCCAACAGTTGTTGTACTGACCACACACCACCAGGGAGAGGGTGGCGGTGGTGGTGTGCCTAAATGTGGGGGCATTGGGCTTGTCATGTTGTCATGCTAATAACCACCCATGGGACACCGGTATGGCCTCCATTTGACAGACAAGGAAGGTGAGGCCCAGGGAAGTGAAGTGACTTGCTTGAGGTCCCAGAGTCGTGTCACACCAGACTGTAAAGCATTTGAGCCCAGGCCACCTGGCTCTGGAATACGTGTTTTCAAGCTCTGGTCTGGAGCACTCCGTGGGTGGGGGCAAGGCACGATCCCTATGGAGTAGGCGGACAGTCCCCCCGACCCCCGTGGTGGAGACCCATCCCATCCCGTGGGGAACCACAGACTGAGAGGGCGTGTGTGGGAAAGGCCTCTGTCACTGCACGTCTGCACACTCTGACACGGGGAGTGCCTGGACGCCCCGGGGCCCTGCCTGCCTGGGAGATGAAGGGGCTGATCTGGTTCTTGATCTGCATGAGGCGGCCTAGGCCCCGCTCCACGATGGTGGGGAAGTTGAGCAGCCTCAGTGTGTGGCCTGTGGGCGCCGTGTCAAACACCACCACCGAGAAGTTCATGCCCTTCACCAGCCTGCAGGGGAGAGGAGGATCAGGCCTGTTTGCCCCCTTCCAGCCCAGCCCTACGCAGCACCGCCCCCCGCTGGCAGGGCCTGACCTCATGACCTCTGCGTAGCTCATGGCCTCGTCAATGCCGGGGAAGGCACTCATGGCCTCCTGCATCATCTTCTTGCCCATGCTGAGCATGTTGTCCTCCTCGAAGAACTCGTCAGGCAGTTCGGCCACGCCAAGGCTGGGGTCAATCTCCTGAGGGCCGAGGGGTCCAGATGCAGGCCGCTGCCGCCGCTGGACCTTCCCACCCAAGCTCCAGGCGAAAGAGCCCATGAAGGGCGCCAAATACCAACCTTCATCAGTTCATGGCTGGGGATACCCCCGAGGCACTTCAGGTCTCGTGTGGTCACACGAGTGGTCAAACCATTTCACAGACAGATGGAAAATTGTAAACTGTGATCAGTGCCCCAGAGGGAAGTCAGAGCCCATGGCTGGGCCCCTGCATTGGCCATTCCCCAAATGGGGCCCCGACCTCATCCAGATCATTTCCCTAACAGGAGCCCTCCCTGACCATCCCATCTAACAATGTCGCCCCAGCTCCCCCTGCCCTGCCTTCATTTCTCCTTAACACTGAGCCCCCGCTCACATGGTTTACTCAGCACGTTTATCACCTTTATCAGCTGTCAGCACCGCGAAGCCCACAGTGAGTCCTCAACATGTATGTAGAATCCATGAAGGGATGATTGTCCCCGGGGTGTCTGGTCTGCTCTGGACTCAGTGCCTCTCTCTCCATCCCCCTCCCATGTCACCTCTTGGTGACTTCACAGGTCCCATGGTGAAGCCCCCAACTCGCGGGCCTCAGAGGTCATTTCCCTGAGGGAGCATGCCCACCCATCACCCCCGACAGTCACACCCTTGATGGGTTACTGCCAGTAACTGGGCCACCTCTAAGCTCCCACACCTCACTCTCTGACCTGGGCGTCCCTGCCTCCTACCTCTTTGGGCCATCTCGTCCCCACACCCCTGCCCCATTGTTCACTGTCAGTGTCCCTTGTGGCCGGCACCCTTATCCAGCCTGGGCTCCAGAGGGTGCCTCTGCAAACACTCCCTTTTCCCCAGGTTGGCAACATCCCCACTCTGGTTATTCCCAGCTCTCTGGTACGGCTGCACTGAGGTGAACAGCTGGGGAACACACTTGACGAATAACTCCCACGTCGCTCCCCATTCCTGAACACAACTCTCCAACAGGCACTCAAGCCAGACACACCCTCGGGAGTTTCTTCTTTCTCCTCAAACCCCATCCATCCCATTCACCCCCTGCTCTCTGCTGAGACCAGTGCTGTGTCCGATTAGAAAAAGAAGCCACTGGCTGCCAACACCCTCATCTCCTCCCAGGAAATGTCCCCATGTCCACCCCACCCCCCTGCCCTGCCTTGCCCTGCTTCCATGTCCTGGGTCTGTGAGCTGAATGGAGCTCGCACCCACCTACCTGCCTGAGGACCGTCCTCTGCCAGCATCCTTGCTCCCTCCCACAGCATCACTTGTCCCTCCCTGTTGGAGCGTTTACATCAGCAAACAAACATGCTCTGGCATCTCCTTTCTCTCCCTGCCCCCCAAAAAAGCCTCCTTAACACCACCCACCCTCAGCTCCCTCCAGCAATGGCCCTATTTCTCAACCACCTTCATGGCGATCACGGTCCCCACTCCTCAGCTCACCCACTCTGGGCTGGCTTTTGCCCCCATCCCCCATTCCCAGAGTGGTCTCTCTAGATCTGATGGGCCTGCTGAAGCCCACTATTTCTTCCCACCAAGTCCCTCTGTCCTGGAGCTCAGGAGCTCGCGATGCCTGGCTTCCTCCCACTTCACCCGTGGCTCCTTCTTGGCCTCCCTCACTGGTCCCCGCACCCCTCCCCCCAGCTGGGCCCTAAATGTTGATGTGACCTCAGTTTGTTTCTGGGCTTCTCCATTCTCTCTCATTCTCCTCCACTCGCGCAGCTTGAAATACCATCCTTGAGACAATGACTCCCAAATCAACCCCAACCTCTTCCAAGCTCACATATCTCACATAACTAAGCCACTGTCCTGGCATCTCCACTTGGATGTCCAGGGGGCACCCTGGATTCACCGAGACCAAAATGGAATTCCTTGTTTGTCCCGTCGAAACCTGCTTCTCTCCTAGGTGCCCCCATCCCGGCTGTCGAGGGAGCCAACTAAGAGACGTACTTAGTTCACTTCTTTCCCTTGCCCATTACAACCAAACATTTGTGTTGCTTTAATTCCAAAATACATTCCAAATGTGACCACTTATCCCAACATTCTGCCCCTACCCGAGTTTCTCCGCATGGCAGTCATAGGAACTTTCTGAAAAATGAATTTGGCCATGACACTGCCCGGCTTAAAATGAACAGCTTCCTATTAAACTTGGAATCAAACATAACTGCTCCCAGGGGCCTGTAAGGTCCTATGCCACGTAGCTGTGATTGACCTATGACATCTCCTTCCCTCCCCTTGTTAGCTAAACTCCGGTCACTCCGGCCTCCCTTCTGCTCTGCAAACATTCTTCATTCGTTCTCCTGTGGGTATGCTGAGGGATGATGCAGAACAGGCAGGGCATGGTAGCTGATGGTGGGTGTTCACAGAGAGGGCCTGAAGGGCCTTTGCCAGAGTGGGGAGCTGAGCCCACCTCCACTCACCATGGCGAAGAGGTTGTCATAGCCTTTGACCTTGGTGGGCACCTTGGAGAACTTCTGGTCAAATGCATCGGAGATGTTGTGGGCTGGGTCGGTAGAGATGATCAGAACACTCTCCCGCCCCTTGGACAGCTGGACCGCTAGGCTGCAGCTGGGCAAGGTAAAGGTCAAAAGGCAGGGAGTGAGGGGTCAGGCTCTGCTACCTAGGTCTGCAAAGGGGTTATATAGGGCCCAGGAGCAGGGGACCTGGATTAACAGGGGCCTTGAGACAGAATATGGGTAACTGTGGAATCAAGACTTAATCCCTGTATAGGGACCCTCTCAGACTTCACCTACCGACCCCTCTGGGTGACTACAGTGGTAAGGTTCAGCTGTCCGGGCCGGTCTGGCCTGCTGCCTGCTGCTTCTTTGTTGGCACAGAGTGGCACGGTCCAGCTGTCCAGCCAGCCTAGCTTGACCCTGTGCCCCCTCCCTAAACGCTAAGCTAAGGGGTCCCTTGCATCGCCTGCTAAATTCAGGATGGTTCAGTCCGCTTGTTCAGGGTAATTTGCCCCAGGGACCCCTCCCCCTCCTCCCAGCCGACTGGTCTGGTCTAATCACGTGCCTCCCCTCGCGCCTACCACCTCTACCCCCACGTGGCCAGAGAATGGCAAGGTTCACCAGACTAGGATAGCTTGCCCCTCCCCCGTACTCCGAGCTCACTCCGGTACCGTCCAGCATATTGGGACACTTAAGTGCTCTCCTGCGTCCCGTGCGCTGGGTTCAATATGGTTCTACCCTTGAACCCCAACGGGGGCGGTCCAAAACAGAGGGTTCCAGGCCTGCATTCAGGCACTACCTTCCATTTGCCCCAGGTAACTTCCGGGAGTACGATCCGGAAGACCCCGGCCCAGCCCCTTTGCTCGGCTTTGGGGTGGAAGAGCCAGTCCCGAACCTCCCCTTCGCCCAGTGGTACATCCCACCCGTCTTCCCGGCCCCCGCCGCAGCTTCCTTACCTGCAGGTGGTCTTGCCAACGCCACCCTTGCCCCCGACGAAGATCCACTTAAGGCTGCGCTGCTCGATGATGTTGCTAAGCGTGGGCTCCAGCGGCTCCACATCAGGCGCATCCTCGAACTCCTCTGCCTCAACCCCCCACCCGGCCACCCCTGCCGCCATCTTGGAACCGGCTCACGTGATCAAGCGGAGCGCACCACGAAAAGAACTTACAGGGGAAATTGCCTAGCACATACCCATCAAGCCTAGGAGCCTGAATTACTTTCCTCATGGCTTGATTTTTAGGAGATAATAGAAACTATATTTCCAAGGTCTTTCGCTTCTAGGGTTCACTTAGTCGCCCTCTTGTCCAAGTTTTTTCAAAGACTCCCCCTGCCGAATTAACATATTGGTACTTTTCAGACTACGCCCCTTCTCTGATTGGCTCCCAAGTCTCTCAGCTCTCCTTTCATTGGCTACATTTTTTCTCACTTTCACCAATCATTCTCACCTCCCGGTAGCCGCCAACCTCTCCTTAGCAACCAGCCAAACACCCAGTGCATGCCCTTTCCACGAAGTTAGATCCGAGGTCCGCCCTGGCCTGACTCCATAGGTTCAACTTCTTGTCGATCATTTGTCCTTATTCTCCAAACTGGGTCCCAACATCGCCTCAGGTCCGTCTCCTCTGCTATCCAGTTGGCTGTGAGCCACCCGGCTCTTGACGCAAACCAATCAGAGACGAACCGATTAGTTGGCTGAAGACAGGTCCCTGGACTGCATGTGGATTAGAGGGAGAACAACTCCAGTTGTGGGCAAGGTCCGCCGACCTTCGTCCAGTGCGCCCTGAGCCCCATGCTGGGCAGGCCAGGGCAGGGACCACACCTACAACTGTGGTCCTCGTCATAGAAGGGACCCTATTCCCGGAAACCTTCTTGCACTTTGCTTCCTGTTCGAGGGGAGACCCTAGCGAATTCCCTGTTTGAATCTCTGTCCTGGGCAGGAATACAAGCTGAGTGCCAGGCCTTTGGCGAACACTCTTAACCTTAGATAGACTATAGCCTAAAAATACGCGCGACTTCATTTGAGTATTCCAGCCCATAACACCCTTATTCTCAGTGGGGACCCCAACTCCACGGAGCCAGCTGTATTTCCATTCCCAAATGAGAGCTCCATCCCAGAGACAGGTACCCAACCAAACCAGAGATATCCCCATTTCTAGTCAGGAGGGTGTGTGTGTGTGTGTGTGTGTGTGTGTGTGTGTGTGTGTGTCTAGGCTAGATATCTGCCCTCTAGACCGAGTTCGGGACCTCGGTTTCGAGGTGTCAGTTGAACACACAGTCTCAGACGGGGTCCTTTCCCGCAGAGTATCCCTGGTACCGGAAGGGGATCCTAGCCCCGGAAAGGTAATGTGCCCCCAGTTTCAAGTGGGAACCTCACTCCGTAGAGCCAGCTACAGCCCCAGTCCCAGACAATGGTTCCAGTCCCGGGGAAACCGCCCAAATCTAGCTGGATTATAAAAAATCCGCGTGGCTGGCGGGGCGGGCCCGTGGCGTCAGGTCTTACCCCTTATTCGCCCCGCCCCTTCTACTCCGCCCCTACTGCGGACGCTTGAGGGCCAGATCGCTCTTCCCGGCATGCATTGCCCGGGACGGGGCAAGTCGGGCGCCAAGCGCCGGGCCGGAGCCGCCTTCCCGGAGTCCTTTGCGCGGCACCTGGCGACAAAATGGCTGCCCGAGGGAGACGGGCGGAGCCTCCGGGCCGGGAGGCGCCGGGCCCCGCGGGCGGCGGCGCTGTCGGGAGCCGATGGGCTGAGTCGGGGCCCGGGACGTCGCCCGAGAGCGGGGACGAGGAAGCGTCGGGCGCGGGTTCTAGCCCGGTGTCGGGCGGTGTGAACTTGTTCGCCAACGACGGCAGCTTCCTGGAGCTGTTCAAGCGGAAGATGGAGGAGGAGCAGCGGCAGCGGCAGGAGGAGCCGCCCCCGGGCCCGCCGCGACCCGACCAGCCTGCCGCCGCCGCCGCCGCCGCGGGCCCTGGGGATCTGAAGAGGAAGGGCGGCCCGGGCCCCACGCTCAGCTTCGTAAGGAGCCGCGGGGGTGGGGGCGGGCGCCGGGGCCTGCCTTGGCAGAGGGAATCGGGGCCCGAGAAAGGGAATCGGGATCCAGGTCCACCCTCCGGCCCCGATGAGGGGGCCGTCCGGTCGCCCGCTGAGGATCCGGAACCTGGATTCTCGACGAGAGGTTTGGGGGCGGGGGTGGGGACCCCCGGAGCCCGCCCGCGGGGACCGGGAGCCAGGAGAATGGCATTCGCAACAGTGCTCCGGGGATGGGGAAATCAGGATGCCGGGATTCCTATTTGAGTGGTTCTTAAACTTGGATACTGGGACTATCTCCCACTGTGGGGAAGAGGGGCAAATTCAAATCCGGAATCTGAGCTGTGTGGATTAGAGACTCAGTGCTTACTGTGTGACCTTAGGAAATTTGTTGTGTTTCCCTGAGTCTCGTTTGTCCAGTGTCCATTTATTGAGCACCATACCGTATGCTGAGCATTGTGCTGGGTGTTGGATGTGCCGTGTTCAACATGACAAGATCGTTTTCCCGGAGTGTCTGGGCTGGCCTACCCTCAATTTTCCCATTTGCAAAAATGGTTACCATCGCATCTTGTGATGTGATGAGGGTTCTGTGAGGCCATCCCGGAGGTTAGTACAGGGTTTGTCTTAAACGAAGGGCTAAACCACCAGTGGTTTTTAGTTGGGAATGAACAATCTCCCCCTCCCCCAAGTCCCCTCAATTTGGCAGTCTGGAGAAATTTTTGGTTGTCAGAATTGGGGGAGGGGTGCTGTTGACATACCTGAGTAAAGACTAGAGATGCTGCTCAACATCCTACAATGCACAGGATAGCTCCCCCCACCCCGCAAAAATGATGCAGCTCAAAATGTCACTAGTGTGAGGTCAAGAAACTCTAGGCTAAATAAATGGTAACTATATTGATGGTCAACTCTGAGCCTGCTTTGTTTCTGGTATTGAGATCAAGTCCCTGGAGGCCCCTGGCTGGCTCAGTCGGTAGAACACGCGACTCTTGATCTCAGGGTCTAGAGTTCAAGACCCACGTTGGGTGTACAGCCTATTAAAAAAAAAAACAAAACTTTTTTTTTTAAGATTTTATTTATTAGAGAGAGAGAAGGAGAGAGAGAGCATGAGAGGGGGCGGGTCTGAGGGAGAAGCAGACTCCCTGCCGAGCAGGGAGCCCGATGCGGGATTCGATCCCGGGACTCCAGGATCATGACCTGAGCCGAAGGCAGTCAATTAACCAACTGAGCCACCCAGGCGCCCTAAAAAAGACGTACTTAAAAGTTTTTTAATAACCAAGAAAGAAAGAAAGAGTGGAAAAAAAAGAAAAAGAAAAAGAAGTAGCTAATTCACAGCCCAAGTATTAATTTGTTCAGGGATCAAGTCCCTGTGGTGTGGAGAAAAGTGTTGACTTGAGAGTAACAGACTGGAGGTCAAGTCTTAGCTCCAACAGTGTGATTTTGGGCAAGTGATTTAACCTCTCCAAGCCTCATTTTCTTCATTTGTTAAAAGTGAGTGGGGATAAACCCAGCAGCACGGGTTACTTGATGCTGGCTGAGGGGTAGAGATGGGAGGATGTCTGTAAAGCCTGTTGCTGCCCGTGGACACAGAAAGTGCTCAGTGGGAGAAGGTGGAGGACCAGGATGAGGTCTAGAGTGAGACTTCTTTTGGAGGAAGGGAGAGGGTCAGGGTTCTAGGTTCCTGGCTTGGTGTAAGAACCAGAGGTGGAGGCCGAGTGACCCTTTGTGAGTGGGAGTAGCAGGAGTTGTCACTGCCTTTTTCACATTTCTTCATCGAGGGGTACCTTAAAGAGGCCAGGTGAGGTGCAGGGGACACAGTGTCCTTTGTTGGGTAAGGATGCTGCTCTGTGACGTGGACCCATCTGACCCTGAATCCAGTTCCATTGCTTGCTGTCAACCAAGGGTAGGCTCTCCTTTCTCAAAGGTGTTCCCTCATCTATGAAATGGGGATGGTTGTAACCTTCCTCTTAGAGCAGCTGTGAAAGTGAAGGATGATACATCAAAGTACTTGGCACAGAGCTTAGCATACAGTGAGTGCTCAGTAAAGGGAGCTGTTGCTGCCTGTATGGTCCCTGCTAGGGGAGGGTGAGGACAGCCTGTCCCCACTGATGTGGGGGTTCTTCTTGCTTTTGGGGAGGGCAGCCCAGGGGCCCACGACTGCCAGGGCATCATGGGCCCAGGGCAGGCGCTAAGAATCGCGTGTGCTCCTCTCTGATTGCTGCGCAGGTCGGCCGGCTGGCGGAGCTGGGCGCGGCGTCGGGACGGGCCACCGGGCCGGGCTAGGAAGGTGTAGTGGGCCTCAGCGCCGCCAAGGCCGGGCCCGGCTCCTGTAACCGTTGCAGTCTTCTGTCCCTTCACCCAGGTGGGCAAGCGCAGAGGCGGAAACAAACTAGCCCTCAAGACGGGAATAGTAGCCAAGAAGCAGAAGACGGAGGATGAGGTGAGCAGGCTGGGTGAGGGGGGCCACCCGCGGTGCCTTTCCCTTCCAGCCTCAGTGTCTGGCTGCTGAGCCCTTTCCCTTCTGTCCAGCCCCCGGGGCCTTGGATGTGGGAGCTGGGTGGGGGACGAGGGCTTTCAGCAGTTTCCCCAGATAAATTGAGTCTGCACATCTTTACTTCAAACCCAGGACCTTAAGGGTGACATGGGATGGGGGTGTGTGTGTGTTGGGGGGTGTCAGCTGTCTCAGGACAGTCCTGACCCCAGTTCCTGGCCTCCTTGGTATCCCCTTGCAACCCCTGTGTGCCCCCCCCCCCCACAGGTATTAACAAGTAAAGGTGACGCGTGGGCCAAGTACATGGCAGAGGTGAAAAAGTACAAAGCCCATCAGTGTGGCGATGATGATAAGACTCGGCCCCTGGTGAAATGACCCCCTTCCCCCGCCTGCCTACGGCCTGGGACTCTCTGCGATGTACATAACTATTTAATGCAGCGGCAGCGGCGGCGGCCTTTATCCCCCAAGGACTTCTACACAGAAGGAAATCGAGATGCTTCCCGCAGCCGCGGACGATTCTCCAGGACTCTTTTTTACCTTGAGCACTTGCCTCCTGAGACTTATAGAACAGTGGTTTACTGTCCCCTCTCCTCCCACCTCCTTGCTCTCTCTGGCTCTTTCTGTCTTCCTCCCCCACCCCCACCCCCTCTTAGCCATCACTTCTGGGAAGTAAAGAACTTGACTTAGTGCCGGAGCGGTGTGCTTGGTTTGCCTTCTTTGTTCTCCACCCTAAGCACTCCCCTCCCCCCCCATTGCCTGGTTCTATACCTGGTCCTGGGTCTGGCATGGTGAGGGAGTTATTTGGGGGCGTGGGGAGGACAGGGGTGCATCCCCTCCTGTTGGCCTGGACTCTCCTCAGGACCCATTTCCCCCTACCCCTGACAGAGCCCCAGTGTTGCTGCTCATGTTCAGTGTCCCATCACAGCCCCATTTGGCTGGGCCAGAGCTGTCAGTTTGTTCATTCAGCTGACACTTGATGAGTGCCCGCTGGGTGCCTATGCTGTCCTGGGCCTCGGGGCCGTAACAGTGAACAGAACAGACCATGGACACTCCCTGCCCTTCTGGAAAGAAACAGACAAAAAGGGGAAGCCGTTTTGGGAGGTGACTGGGAAAAAGTACAGGGGGAAGGTGTCTGTTTCCCTTGACATCTGGTCTGAGTCCTTAGGGAGGTGAGGAAGCAGGTGGAGGGAACAGCCAGTGTAAAAACAGGTGGGAGAACATGTGGCCTTTGTGGGGAGCTTCGAGGTGGCCCACGTGACTGGACCTGAAGAGTGAGGACGGTGTGTGGATTATATACACAGCCTTGTATGCTAGGGTCAGGATTTGGGACTTCATTCTTGGTGAGAGGAAGCCTTGGTCCTGGGGGTGGGGGGCAGTATGAGCTAAGGAGCAATAGGTTATATGTTACCTATCTTGACAGGCCCCCTCTGGCTCCTGGGGCAGAACCTGGCGATGAGGCTGGGCCATGATTGGGGGAGGGGAGGTGGTGGAGTGTTGGCAGTCGAGGTGAGGAGGGCTGGGATCTGGATTCCTGTGGGGCTGCTTTGTCCTGCCAGCTACTTGCAGCCCCTCCAGTGAGGCTGGGTTGACCCCATCCTTAATGTATATATGATCAGAAGGAGCACAAAAAGCACAAACACTACCTTGCAGAACATGATTGTTGACATGTTGGGACAGGGTGTCCTAAAGGAAGCCTGACTTCCCGAGTGCCCTGTTAGTGCTCGTTGTCCTTCCGGGCCTTCTGGAAACTGCCCGGCTGGCTGTTCCCCACTGAGCCCACAATGTTTTAAGAGGCCCTTGCCTCCCAAACCTCCCTTCTCCAAACCTGCTAGACCTGGGGCAGCATCTGGGTCCCCCAGGCATGGGCCCACCTCCCAGGCCTTCCCATGCAGGAATGCCAAGCAGCTCGGCACCCCTGCCTGTCCCAGATTCAGACTCCCATCCCCCTCCATCGGGAGGATCATAGCTCCCAGATTCAGGCTCCCATCCCCCTCCATTGGGAGGATCATGGCGGTCACCTGGTGCCTGGGACCTGTGTAGGAAGAGGGAGGAGGGCTGAGGTAGGATAGTATCCAACTGGCCTCAGACTACCAGGTCCAGCCTGTGGGGAATTGGGTGGGCATTCCAAATACTGAGCACCAAAACAGGCAAAACTTGTTCTGGTGCGACTAACATTCTAGTTGAGGAAACAAACAGGAAACGAAATAGAATATAGAACACATCAGACGGTTATACATTCTATGGGGGGAAAAATTATGAAAGGGGAACCAAGATCAGTAGGAGAGATGGCAATTTTAAGTTTGTCAGGAATGGCCTCCCTGAGAAGGTAACCTTTGTCCAAAGTTCTGAAAGCAGTAAAGATGCTCCTTGAAGGTGTTTAAGGCCAAAGAAACAGGAAATACAAAGACCCTGAGCTGAAAGCTGGCTTGGCTTTTCAAAAGAGAAAAGGACAAGCAGGCTTTGGAACCCAACTGCCCCTCTCATTTCTGGCTAACACACTGAGGCTTGTCTGATTTATTTTCCACATTGGCTCAAAGGTCTCTCCCTCCTACTTTGGGGATGGTGAGCTGGCCCAGGTGTAACTTTAGCCTTGGGGATGTAGTGTTGGGGGAGGGGACATAGGCAGCCAATGATGCCACCCTTACCTCCTTCCTCAAAGGCACCAGGAGCCGCTGGATCTTTAAAAAGAAACACAAGTGGGAGAAGTAGGTCGCCCCTGCAGCAGCTCAGCCTCTTTTCTGGAGTGTCAGGAGGCAGGAGGAGCTGATGGAGTCCCAGCATCCCCCTTCACTGCATTTGCCAGTCCTGACCTGGGGAAAGTCTGAAGGGGGAGGAGAATCAAATTCAGGGTTTGGTGAGTCACACAGCCATGGCTTCAAACCATTCTGGTGCCTGTTAGTTGTGTGATCTTGGGTAAGTCACTTAGCCTTTCTGTGTTTCAAGTTCTTCATGTCTAAAACAGGGGTAAGGGTGCCTGGGTGGCTCATTCGGTTGTGTCTGTCTTCAGCTCAGGTCATGATCCCAGGGTCCTGGGATGGAGCCCTGCATCAGGCTCTCTGCTCAGTAGGGAGTCTGCTTCTCCCTCTCCCTCTTCCTGTGTGTGGTCGTGTGCTCTCTCTCTCTCTCTCTCTCTCCCCCCCTCCCTCCTTCTCAAATAAATAATAGGGGTAGAATACAGAAGCATCTCCACAGTCAAGTTCTAAAGTAAGGGCAATATTTAAGTCAGTGTTAACCCTGACATTATTTAAAACAGCTGTCATTGTTTCTCTGGGTGAAGCAATTGGTTTGGGTTGGGGGACGTGTTTGAGAAATGGTGACCTTTAAACACAGATGCCCTGTGAAGAGATGCTCAGATAGGGAGACTGTTGTAGACGGAGAGGCCTTTGTCTCCCATCTCAGATTCACGGTTGGGCACTAGCTCCTTGAATTTCTTTTTTGCCCTGAGCGCTTCTAGTTGGGAGTAAGTTTGCTGTGTACAGGGCTGTTGTGAGAATTACATTTGGAAACTGCCTGACAGGGAGTAAAGTAGTTGCTTAAGAAATAGTGATATATGGGCGCCTGGGTGGCTCAGATGGTTAAGTGTCTGCCTTCGGCTCAGATCATGATCCCAGGATCCTGGGATCGAGTCCCGCATCGGGCTCCTTGCTCAGCAGGAGTCTGCTTCTCCCTCTCCCTCCGCCTCTCCCCCTGCTTGTTCTCTCTCTGTCTCTCTCGCAAATGAATAAATAAAATCTTAAAAAAAAAAAAAAAAGAAATAGGGATATGAAGTGCCTGGCTGTCTCGGTCGGTTGATCTTAGGACCCTGAGTTCAAGCCTCACATTGGGCATGGAGCCTACCTAAAAAAAAAAAAAATAAAGTGAAAGAAATGGGGGAAAAGCCTGGATTCAGAACTCAAATCCACTAGCTGGGGGTAGGAAGAAAGACTTCCGTGATCACAGGAGGGCCAATACCGTGGACCACAAAAACAGCAGGGGTCACTTTATTCGGCCTGACTCTCCTCTCCCCTGAGGCTTGCGCAGAATCACTGGAAACTTGACATATTAATAGGAGAGGGTGAGCATTAAATTCTCTCGCCCATCTCCAGCTTTCTTCCCATCTGATCCTTATCTGGGGCAACTCCCAACCCTGAGCAGAAAACTACTGTTAGCACACCTCCCGAAACTTCCAGTCCCAGTCCCTCAATATCACCCTTCCTTCCGCCAAACCCCCCCCCCGGGGGGGGGGGGTCTCCTGACCACCGGGTTTTGAGTCACAGCCAGAATCCTTAAGCGCGGCGACGCGGGCGCGCGGTGAGACGGGATTTGTAGTTCTCGCGCCTCAGCGTATGCGAGGGAAGGCCATTGCGCATGCGTAGGCGGCAGCTTTCTGCACGTGTCTCTCCAGCCCGGTTTCGGTCCGCAACGGAGGAGAACCCGATTGCTCCTTTAGGGAGTCTCGGAGTGGCGTTAAGCACCAGCCGACCCTTTTCAAGTCTGGAAGTCCCCAGTGCTGGCTGGCAGGAGAGGTCTTAGGTACTTGTTTTTCATGAATGAACGGAGGGGGACTGACTTTGCTAACGGGAAGTCGGCTGAGAAACCTATCCCCTTCCTCCAGGCTGGAGCAAAAATTGACCTACCACTCCTGGAGCCAAAAAGTCCCTCAAGACAGGGCTGGGTTGTCCTTGGGGATCAGAGGCCTAGTTGATTAAATTCAGTAAATATTGGCTTAGGGCGTGGCTGAATACAGTGAGTGGACGGCCTTGAGCCTCTCCCGGTAAAAGCCAAGTTTTTAAAGAATGATTTGCCGCAGGCCTGGTAATGCTTAACTTGATGATCTCTCACCCAGCAACCTATTCTTATACCCATTTTACTAGCGGGGAAACTTAAGACTCCCAAGTGGCGGGGGGTTGCCCGTCTGTTTATCAGCCTGGCCAGGAAGGGGGAAACCGAGGCCCCAGGGTCTCCAGCTTCTCCCTCGTCTGCTGCTCCACTCTTAAAAGAGGTGCCCTACTTTATCCTCAGATGGCGCAAGGATTATGAAGATGTCTTTCATCATGTCCCTGCCCTTGCCTAATTTTCCTGGGTTGTTTCACCTCATTCAGCTCCAGGTAGGGAAAGAGATTAGGCCTTTCGCTTCAGCGTTTATTCATTTCGTTTAGAATTTTATATCCTTGTGGGTTTTTCTCATATCCTTGTAAAAAGTATCAAACAGTACTGGAAAATAACACAAAATGTGGCAGAGGCTTGTGCAGGAACGCAACCTATCTTAGGCACCCCCTTTGTCTGGCTTAGTCCTTCCTTTGTCTCTGGGGTCTAAAATTCACGCTAGGCTCAGTCCCCTCCGATCTTTCCTTGAGGACACCTACTGTTCTCGTCTCAGGCACCTTCTGGATGCGTGTGGCGGGGGGAGGCCCAGTTTTATTCGTAGAGAAGGGGGTGAAAGGCACAACTGGCTGTGGCCGAGAAGTTCACGGGTCCACCACATACCAAAAGTCCCCACGCGCCACCAAACTCAGCTACCAGCAAAGAGCTGCTGTCAGGCCTGCGTGAGAGACGCTGAGAAAACGAGATACTGGGAAGACCGAACGGCCAGAGAGGCCAGGCGAGCCGCCTACACTTCGGTCACGTGACCAGGTCTCGGCGGGGCCTCGGTCTCCCCGGTGCCGTTCCACGTGTTACGGCTGTGCCTTCCGATTGGCTCCGCTGGGCCAATTTGAACGGCGTACGGAAGCCGCCACGGTTCATCCACGGCCGCGTTTTTTTTTTTTTTTTTTTTTTTTTTTTCATTCCCTCTCTTTGGCTCCCTCCTTCCGCGCGAGTCTCAGGAGAAGCCGCAGCGCAAGGCGCCGCTGCTGCCACCCGGGGCCGGGTAAGTGGGCCTTACCCGAAGCCCGACCGGCTGGGCCCGGGCTTGCGTTGACCCCCGCGGGGCTCCGGGTCTGCGTCGCGCGCGGCCCGGCCGTCGGGGCCGCGCCTGACCGGGAAAGGCCGAGAACTCGGTTTGGGCCCCATTCGCGAGGCAGCGAGAACGGGCCGGGGCGGGGGAGGGGGAAACCGAGCCGGGGTTAGGGGGTGGGGCCTCAGAGCCGGGCGAGACCCCGGTGCCTCGAGAATCGGGCCAGTGGGGCGGCTGGGGTCGGGCTGGAGGGGATCTGGGGGAAGCGCCTGGGGACTGCTTAGGGCCTGATTGGGGGATGTCGTGAGGATCAGATGTGTGTGGGGGGGGGGATATTTAGGCGGGGCTTTGGTTGGATCTGGTTGGGGAAGGCCTCATTGAAAAGTTGGGGGTCTTCTTGGACCCTGACAGGGAGGGTCGTTAGACTTCGTTCTAGAGGGCTTTGCTGGGTCTGACTTCGAGGCGTCGCTAGGATCCGTTGGGGGGAATGCTCTGGGAGGTGTTCGGCCAGGCCTAACTGGGGGAAGCTGCAGAGATCGGACGAAGTGGGTTTCCACCTCGAGGTGGTGGGGGGCTTGGCCGAACTTGATTGGGGGGAAACAACAGAGATCCGCTAGCAGGAGTTAATGCTGACTGGGGCAGGAGGTGGAGGGGGGGAGACTTGGCCAGATCTGATTGGGGAAAGGGACAGGGACCGGTCCAGGGGTCATCTTTCACGGGGTGGGCGGGATTGGCTGGCTCTCGTTCGGAGAGGCAACTCGGACCTGTCCGGGGATTGCTTCCGCCCGGATTAAGGGGAATCTCTGGATGGAGACTGGCTAGGCCAAAAAGAGGAGCGTCTGGCATCCGGCTCAGTTTGGAGGGGCGGATTAGGGGAGGTGGCAGGGATCGGGACGATTGGAGCACCTTGGGACCGTGCATCTGGGAGGCTCAGTGACCAGACCGAGGCAGAGGAGGCGGCTGGGATCTGGCGGAGCTTGAGGGCTGGATTTCGGAAAAAGAGGGTTCTCTGGGGGCCGTGTTTGGACCGGGGAGACTACGGGGACCGGCGCGCTATCGCGGTCTGGAGCAGGGCCCCTGGATGGACAGGTGGCTGGGGCCTTGCCTGGCGGCTGTGAGGCTGGCGGAAGTCATAACGCCCGCAGCCGGGGGAGGCGGCATGGGCCGCCCTGGGACGAAAGCTCCGTGCTGGGCCCGATGAGGGCCGCGGCCGGCTTCCATATCCCCTCACCTGCGCTCCGGAGCCCGAGACTGCGCGGACGTGGATGGCGCAGCTGGAGGGGACCCCGCACTTGGGCTGGTGTGGATCGGCGGCCTCCGCCTGTCCGCCGAGGGCGCTCCCGTCGCGCTGCCGCTACAGCCACTTCACGGGGTCTCAGCGCGCGGGTCTCACACGGGGCCCCCGGAACCCAGCGCTGACCCCAGCCCCTACCCCCGCAGCTCACCTTGCGCCATGGACTGGCAGCCAGATGAGCAGGGCCTGCAGCAGGTCCTGCAGCTGCTCAAAGACTCGCAGTCGCCCAACACAGCCACGCAGCGCATCGTGCAGGACGTATCCTTCCTTCCTTCCTTCCAGGCCTAGGGGGAACAGGGCAGACATCTGCAGCCCCTGAAGGCCAGAGGAAGGGGCGGATTCCCTAATTCCCAGACTCTCTTATGACAGGAGCTAGCTTTGGCAGAGAATGGGGTATTAGAATTCTTGGGTCCCATTTCCAGAGGAAATGTGGCCCTGTGGGGGAGGGGAGGAACACGTTTGGCTGGCACTTAGTTTTTGTTTAGGTTTATGGTTAACATTTCTTTTTCCCAGTTGATGCTTAAAGTAAGTTAAAGTTTAAGGTATTTAAACTATCAGCAAGTTTTACTTGAAAATATGGATTCCCGTCTTTTTTAAAAAAGCAGGCAACATGGGACTGTTCATGAGCAGGACCGAGTAGCAGCTGCCTTGGTCCGACAGTGCGGCTCTGCCAACCCTCTCCTGCTCCGGCCAGGTCTCCGAGAGTGGATGGGAAGCTCAGGTGTGCTCTTCCACCCACTGGATGACTTTGGTGTGCCTGCAGAGCTGTGTTGTTCTCGCATGGGGGTTGACAGGTGGGGTCTCAGGAGCTGTCCGCCTGGTCCCAGTGGTCAGAAGGGATTTTAGCTACATGACAGTAAGGGGACCCACCTGGGGAAGGCCCTTGTCTCCCAAGTGCCTTAACAACCTGACAGAAACTCAAACAACTGAACCAGTTTCCTGACTTCAACAACTACCTGATCTTTGTCCTGACCAGACTCAAGTCGGAAGGTATGCTCTCAGTGCCCCTCCATTCGGGCGGGACCCTGCTTTCTCCTCTGTGCTCCCCTGACCCTCTGCCCTCCACCCCCAGATGAGCCAACTCGTTCCCTCAGTGGTCTCATCCTCAAGAACAACGTGAAGGCACATTACCAGAGCTTTCCGCCACCTGTGGCCGACTTCATCAAACAGGAGTGTCTCAACAACATTGGCGATGCCTCCTCACTCATCCGAGCTACCATAGGTGAGAGCGAGTGGTGCCCCAAGTCCTTACTCTCGGCAAAGGAGCTTTTCACTGTGTTAAGGGTATCGATTCACTGACGACTGCAGTATCGTGGATGGTAGCACTGTTAGTGTTGCCATTTTACAGATGAGGACGCTGAAGCTCAGAGATGTTAAGGGACTTACCTGGTAAGTAGCAGCGCTCAAAAGCGACCAGTGCAGGTCTGTGCTCTGAACCACTGCCTCCTGAAGCAGCCATTCTCACTTTGGAGGCGGTCACTCCATGTCCAGAATTCTGTTTAGGTCCTGAGGGTATAGCACATTAGAAGATGAGCCCCCCCCCCAATCTTGTGGAGTTTGGTGTCTTCAGCTAATCCTCACCAATAATGATGAGGTGAAATGGGAGTTTGGTTTGTGTTTGGAGCCTTCCTGACTCCCGGAGGGCTGCCTGAGCAAGTTCACATAAGGACAACTGAGAATTCTCCAGCAATTTCACCTCACGCGTCTTCACTACTGAGAAACACCAACCCAGTTCTTTGTCATTGACTTGCTTTTTTTCCCCACCTTTATTGAGATGTAGTTGGTATAAAACCGACTTACGTTTTTATTCTTTAACGTCAACTTTTAAAAGTTGGTTTTAGGAGAAAGTTGTATACGACTTTTAGATGAAAAGACATTTGCATGCGGTAAAGGGAAGGGAACCTTAAAAACGTGTGCTAAAGACAGAAAAATAGTCTTAAATTTGAGCCAGATACTGGCTTGCTAGAAGTCCTGATCTTGGGGCCTGCTACCCTTAGCCCTGACAACACCCCCTGTGAGGCCAACAGAAGGATCGGATTTATCAACTTCACTAGATAGCCGGGTTCTGCTCTAAGTGTTTGAATTAAGGTATCGAAACTTCCAGTAGTCCTGGGGGCCTGTGCTTTTATCCCCCATTGAGCCACAGAGAGGTCAGGCCACGTGGCCAAGGTTGCGCAGACAGGGCTGGGCCTGGGACTGGGACTGCACTCCCAGTCCTCACGGTCTCCCTCCCCCAGGTAACGCCTTCCCCAGCAGAAGCAGGAGGCAGGGTCCTCTTGGAGAGGTGGCAGGGCCAGCTTTACCCCTGCTGGGGAAACACTGCCACCTCCTGGCTTCAGTACACTCTCTGCACCGCCCTCACCTGAATTCAGCTCCGCTACCAGACCGCGTCTCGGCCCTTGAGCTGTGCATACCTATTGCAGGCTGCTTTTGGGCTTCTGCTCAGCAGTACAAGTCCCCAGGGCTTTGTGGCCTGTCAAAACCTGAGCCTGCCGCCTCCCACTTGCCACCCCCCCGCAGCCCGCTCTGCTCAGCCCAGCCCCTCTTGCTCCTCACCCATCTTGGAGCACACCCGGCCTGCCCTTGCCCCAGGCCTTCGCACCTGCCATTCCCTCTGCCTGGGATGCTTTTGACCCCGGGAGTTGGATGGCTTGTCTCTCATCTCCTTCAGGTCTTTGCTCACATAGCAAGGTATCACCTGGGTGAGGCCTCCTCTGGCCACCCATTTTAAAATGGGGCGACTGGCTGACTTGGTCAGAAGAGCATGAGACTCTTGATCTCGGGGTCGTGAGTTCAAGCCCCACGTTGGGTGTAGAGATTACTAAAAGAAATTAATAAACTTAAATAAATAAAATTGCTGCCCTCAACCTCAGCGCTTGCCAGCCGTCTTTTCTGCTTTAATGACCCCCCTTAGCTTTCAGCATCTAGCCTCCCAGGTCTTTTGCTCATTTATTTTTACCTGGAAGCCTCTTTCACTAGACAAGCAGCCCCCAAGGGCAGGGATTTTGTGTTTAGTTCTGTGCTGCATCCCAGGGCCTGCAACGGAGCTGGCTTACAGTAAGGCTCAGAGGATCTTGAAAGGAGTGTGTAGGGCTTCTGGGGGACTGTGCCTGGACAGCCTGCGAGCCAGCGGAGCGAGTGCGCGGCAGGCCCGCACCTAGCACGCGGCCTGAGGCAGCGTCCTTTCCTGGCTGCCCCAGGCATTCTCATCACCACCATCGCTTCCAAGGGCGAGCTGCAGATGTGGCCCGAGCTGCTGCCCCAGCTGTGCAACCTGCTCAACTCGGAGGATTACAACACCTGTGAGGTAGGTGACTAGCTGTGGCCCACCTGGGTGGGAGCTGGGGTGGGACTGGGGTTCACGGCTGTCTGCCCACTCTTCTCCACTCAGGGAGCCTTTGGAGCCCTGCAGAAGATCTGCGAAGACTCGTCTGAGCTCCTGGACAGTGATGCCCTCAACAGGCCACTCAACATCATGATCCCCAAGTTCTTACAGTTCTTCAAGCACTGCAGCCCAAAGATCCGGTGGGTGTGCCTCCCCGGGGAGGGGGGCCTGGAGGGGGTGGGGCCGGGGTTGACCCAGGTGCCCACTCGCCGCCAGGTCTCATGCCATCGCCTGCGTGAACCAGTTCATCATGGACCGGGCCCAGGCACTGATGGACAACATTGACACCTTCATCGAGGTGGGCTGCCGGGCCGGGGTTGACCAGGGCAAGGGCCGAGGGCCATGCTGCAGCTGATCCCACCTTCCCTGCAGCACCTGTTCGCCCTGGCCGTGGACGATGACCCTGAGGTGCGGAAGAACGTGTGCCGTGCCCTGGTGATGCTGCTGGAAGTGCGGATCGACAGGCTCATCCCCCACATGCACAGCATTATCCAGGTATGCAGCACCAAGGCAGGCCCAGGTGTTCTGTGGGGTGGGCAACAGGTGGGGAGGGCACCCCTAGCCGGGCCGGGCCTTAGCCTTTCTCCCACCCTGCCCTAGTACATGCTGCAGAGGACCCAGGACCACGATGAGAACGTGGCCCTGGAGGCCTGTGAGTTCTGGCTGACGCTGGCCGAGCAGCCCATCTGCAAGGAAGTCCTGGCCTCCCACCTGGTCCAGTGAGTGCCACCCCTGCCCTCTGCCCCGCCTCAGCCTCCACCCCTCTCTGTGCTCTGCTGACCCTCTGGTTATCTCCTGTGTTGCTCTCAGTCTGTGTTCTCTATCTCCGTTTACTTTCTGTCCCTGTGTATGTTGATTTGGCAAATGATAAGATAGTTTTTAATGACTTAAAAATTAGGTAAGTTATAGGTGAAAAAAATGAAAAGTTGACAAAGGCTTTGGGCATAGCTGGATCCAGGTGCTCAAAAGGATATAAAAGACATCGTGTAGTCTCAGATCTACGCCCTACGTGTTGTTGGGCACGACCTTCCCCCTTGGTAGTGCTGGGGCCTTCTACTACCTTCAGGCTTAGGAACCTCAGAGGAAAGAAATTCTCTCTCAGCCAGTATCTCCAGCACAAGTCGTAGGGCTGACCCTCCTTGACCAACTTGGATCACTTTGCCTATCCCTGAGTCATGCATCAAAGTTTCCAACTCCCAGGTGCATGGGCTCCAGCTGGGGAGATGGGCTGCCCTGCCCATTTGCTCATCTGACCTGGCCCATCCCAGGGAAGGGCCGTAAGTCCTCCTTGCCTTATAGTATGCTAGGGCTCAGACACTGTTCTAAGCTTTTTGGTGTATTCGGAGGTCTGGAATTCCCTGAGTGGCCAGGTCTGGGTCAAGAACCCGCTTGTGGAGCCAGGAGTGGTGTCTGCTTTGTCCCAGTCCCAGTGGCTAAAACTAGGTCAGAATAATGCCCCTAAGTTCCATACATTGCTCCTTGGCTCCTTGATGCTCCCCCCTCGGGGGCCCCTGCATCCTAATGAGCAGCCTCTCTCCCAACAGGTTGATCCCCATCCTGGTAAATGGAATGAAGTACTCAGAAATCGACATCATTCTGCTCAAGGTCAGTCAGGGCCCACCGCCAGGCATAAATGGGCAGGTGAGGGCTGGGGCATTGAGGCTGGGTTTCCCAGTGGTGCTTAGTGATCTGCCCGGCCCCACAGGGGGACGTGGAGGAGGACGAGGCAGTCCCCGACAGTGAGCAGGACATCAAGCCACGTTTCCATAAGTCCCGCACAGTGACGCTGCCCCATGAGGCTGAGCGGCCTGATGGCTCAGAGGACGCGGAGGATGATGATGATGACGATGCTTTGTCCGACTGGAATCTGAGTGCGTGGCCTGGCCTCGGGGCTTGGTGGTGCTGGGGGAAGGCAGCAAGCCCAGAGGCTGCCTCTTGGGAGGTGATGAGAGGCCTACTCAGAGCAGATCGTGAAGAGTCTAATCATGATCTCTGATCCTGGGAGGGTACAGTCTAGGAGGCTGGCAGCCTGTCCAAAGGGCCTCCCTGAGCCTGCCCCCACATTTCCCCTCCCCCGTCCCAGGGAAGTGCTCGGCAGCTGCGCTGGACGTCTTGGCCAACGTCTTCCGGGAGGAACTGCTGCCCCACCTACTCCCCCTGCTCAAGGGTCTCCTCTTCCACCCTGAGTGGGTGGTCAAAGAGTCAGGCATCCTGGTGCTGGGCGCCATCGCTGAGGGTGAGTGCCCCACTGGCGTGGTCGGGCCCGACCTCGGAGCCCCGTGCTGGCGGGAGACTGTGGAGCTAGTCCGGGCCGGGCTGTGTTGTGTAGCCATGCGGCCTGGTGGACCCCAGCCACAGGTTCTCTCTCAGAGGCCTGCTCAGCCCCCACCACACAGCTCGGGGATTTGAATCTCCTCCTCAGCCGCTGGGCCTGAATGGAACCCCCAGGCCCATGATGTAAGCCCTCCCTTTAATTCTCACAGACAGCAGTTCTGTGGGGTTGTTGGCATAGTTACGACTACGGCAATAACCAAGGGCAGCCTGCCTGATGAGGTGGGGGTGCATAGATGGGACGGGGGGCCCGCCTGATGAGGTGGAGGTGCACAGATGGGGGACGGGGGGCCCGCCTGATGAGGTGGGGTGCATAGATGGGATGGGGGGCCTGCCTGATGAGGTGGGGTTGCATAGATGGGGGGCCCACCTGATGAGGTGGGGGTGCACAGATGGGGGATGGGGGGCCCGCCTGATGAGGTAGGGGTGCATAGATGGGGGCTGGGGGGCCCGCCTGATGAGGTGGGGGTGCACAGATGGGGGGATGGGGGGCCCGCCTGATGAGGTGGGGGTGCATAGATGGGGGATGGGGGGCGGAGAGATTTATACCACTTCCCCGGCCACCCATGGTGCAGCTGGGTGAACGGGAACATGGAACATGTTACCCGCGTCACTAGTGACCACCTCAGCATCCAGGCCTGTCATAGAAGGTTCAGACCTGGCAGCAGGAGCCTCCACCCTGGAGAGTTTTTAAAATTTATTCAAGGAAAGGTTTTTTTCTATAATAAGCGCAGGGTATGTTACGGTAACACGTGTGCATACGTTAACGGGCTTCACGAGGTGTTCTGGGAAAAGATTTCAATGGGAAAAGAATTAGAGAAATTGACCCACAACTGGTAAAAATAGATCTTGGGTCTTGGATTATTAGGTGGTGTGTTATTATATTATCTGTGTTCTCCAAACAAGAGATGTGTTCACGGTTTTGTTTTGTTTTGTTCTTTAAGAATTTATTTATTTATTTTTAAGATTTTATTTATTTATTTGACAGAGACACAACGAGAGAGGGAACACAAGCAGGGGGAGTGGGAGAGGGAGAATCAGGCTTCCCACAGAGCAGAGAGTCCGATGTGGGGCTCGATCCCAGGACCCTGGGATGATGACCTGAGCTGAAGGCAGACACTTAACGACTGAGCCACCCAGGCGCCCCTAAAGATTTTATTTATTTGAGGGAGATCAAGATCGAGAGATCAGAGAGAGAAGCAGACCCGCTGTGGAACAGAGAGCCCGATGCGGGCTCGATCCCAGGACCCTGAGACCACAACCCAAGCTGAAGGCAGACACTCAACCAACTGAGCCACCTAGGCGCCCCTGTTCACAGTTTTTTTTGTTTAAAGGTTTTATTTATTTATTTATTTGAGAGAGAGAATGAGATAGAGAGAGAGAGAGCATGAGGGTCAGAGGGAGAAGCAGACTCCCCGCTGAGCAGGGAGCCTGATGCGGGACTCGATCCCGGGACTCCAGGATCATGACCTGAGCCGAAGGCAGTCGCTTAACCAACTGAGCCACCCAGGCGCCCTGTTCGCAGTTTTTTTTTAAAAAAAGCTGAAAAATAGAAAACAAACATCCAAGAAATGTTTCAAAAGAAAAGTATTTGGGGTGTCTGGCTGGCTCAGTCGCTGGAGCGTGCAACTCTTGGTCTTGGGGTTGTGAGTTCGAGCCCCACATTGGGTATAGAGCTTAAGTTAAAAAAAAAAACAACAGGGAAAGACGGGTGCCTGCATGGCTCAGTTGGTCGAGTGTCCCGACTCTTGATCTCAGCTCAGGCCTTAATCTCAGGGTCCTGAGTTCAAGCCCCGCGCTGGGCTCCACGCAGCCCACTTAAAAAAATTAAAGAAATACAATAAAGAAGTAAAAATAAATAAAATTTAAAGAATTAAAGGAAAAATGTTTTCTGTCCATTTTGGTCACTGTGCTGCCCGGCCGTCTGAATTCATGAGTGACTATGGCAGGTGGTGCAGATGGAGGGGAAAGGCTGGTTCTGATGCTGCCTCCCAACCTGGCCCTGCCTTCCACCGTTTCTGTGACTGAGCCATTGTTTCTGTGATTTTACCTCCCAGCCTCAGTGTCCCCATCCTGTTAGATGCCGCTGAGCTCTCCCCAGGAGGGTGGCTGTGGCTGGCTCCAGCTGGGCTCAGGCTTGCCCTTGTGCTGGTCTTTGCAGGCTGCATGCAGGGCATGGTGCCCTACCTGCCTGAGCTGATCCCGCACCTCATCCAGTGCCTGTCGGACAAGAAGGCCCTGGTCCGCTCCATTGCCTGCTGGACGCTGAGCCGCTACGCCCACTGGGTGGTCAGCCAGCCGCCCGACATGCACCTCAAGCCTCTGATGACAGAGCTGCTCAAGCGCATCCTGGATGGCAACAAGAGGGTGCAGGAGGCAGCCTGCAGGTGACCTTCGACACCTGGCCCCACAGCCCCCACCCCTGCCCCACCGGCTGCCTTCTGGGAAGTGATGACACTCACGACCCTTGACATCATGCTGATTTCTCACGTATTCGTACTGGCTGATCCCAGGGGCATGCCTCCCCCCCTCCCAGGCCCAGCCCCACCTGTGGCCACCCACTAAAGCCCTTACCCACTCCAGTGCCTTCGCCACCCTGGAGGAGGAGGCCTGCACAGAGCTGGTGCCCTACCTCAGCTATATCCTGGACACCCTTGTCTTCGCCTTTGGCAAGTACCAGCACAAGAACCTGCTCATCCTCTACGACGCCATCGGCACCCTGGCCGACTCGGTGGGCCACCACCTCAACCAGCCGGTGAGACCCCACGGCATCTGCCTCTCTTCAGCCTCATGCCCCTCTGCGTCCAGTAACCTGGCAGTGACCCGGTGTTGCACGCCAGGGACATGGCCATGACCTCAACAGGCAGGCAGGCAGACCCTGCCCTCGCCCTGTTCCCAGTCTAGTCGGGGAGAGAGTTTTGAGACAGCGTGGTAAGTGCTGTGCTGGGGAAGCTCAGGGGCCTGCAGAAGGGAGCTGTTGACCCTGGCCGAGCGGGGTGGGCAGGGCTAGGGATGTAGAGAAGGGAATGGACAAGACGGGCCTGGAGATCTGGCTGGATGGCAAGGCCTCGGAGGGCCCCATGAGCCCCAGCAAGGAGATCAGACCTCATCACTCAGGCAGTAGGTGCCTCTGAGTCACAGGGAGCCCCGCTGCTGCCAGGCTGCCCCCCCCACCCCTGGGAGCCCCAACTTCATACTCCCTCTCCAGGAATACATCCAGAAGCTGATGCCTCCGCTGATCCAGAAGTGGAACGAGCTCAAGGATGAAGATAAGGACCTCTTCCCTCTGCTGGAGGTGGGTGGGCTCCCGCACCTCTCCCAAAGCCTTGCTCCACCCTTCCCGAATTCACCTCTCTTGCCCTTCTGCCGACCAGTGCCTGTCATCGGTGGCCACTGCCCTGCAGAGTGGCTTCCTGCCCTACTGCGAGCCCGTCTACCAGCGCTGTGTCACCCTGGTGCAGAAGACTCTGGCCCAGGCCATGGTAAAAGCATCTCACCACCCCTGCCTCACCGCCCGCTCCTCGGTGGCTGCCCTCGCCCGGGCCCACTGCCCTTACCTGCCCCCCCCCCCCCCCCCCCCCCCCCCCCCCCCGCCCCATATGTGCCCAGATGTACACCCAGCACCCTGAGCAGTACGAGGCCCCTGACAAGGACTTCATGATTGTGGCGCTGGACCTGCTCAGTGGCCTGGCCGAGGGCCTGGGTGGCCACGTGGAACAGCTGGTGGCCCGTAGCAACATCATGACGCTGCTCTTCCAGTGTATGCAGGTGGGTGGGCCCCTTGCAAGCCCTCCGACTGCAGGGAAGCCCTCTGGCAGCCCGTGTGGGCCACCCTGGGGTGACTTGGGGCCCTGGTGGTGCCCATAGGACATCTGGAGAAAGGGACCCACCAGGGGTGGGGGGGGAAGCTTGTATTTCTTTTAAAAAGTGATTTAAGTGAGATGTGAGTCAAATCTTATTGAATAAGCTAACAATGTAGAAAATTAAAAAGAGAAACGAGGGGCCCCTGGCCCGCTCAGTCGGTGGAGATTGTGACTCTTGATCTTGGGGTCGTGAGTTGTAGCCCCACGTTGGGCATGGGAATTACTTAAAAAAAAAAAAAATCAGAAGGAAACATGAAAGCGGAAGCCCTTCCAGCTTTACACACGTCCGTGCCCAGTGTGTTAGGATGGTTAGGCCTGCTCCCTGCCATAGCAGTACCCTGAATAGGGCAGGGGTGCTGCTATGGCTCAGTGTGCCCCGAGTCCCAGATTTACAGATGGGGCCCGTGATGGGAAGTGACAGGGTCAGGCCATGCCCCGGGGACTGCTCCCCCAGCTACCCTGCCCTGAGGGATTAGTTGGGACCCCAGCTGGTTGGGGGGCGGGGACTGACCCTGCTCTGACCCCCTCCCCCCAGGACTCAATGCCTGAGGTCCGGCAGAGCTCCTTCGCGCTCCTGGGAGATCTCACCAAAGCCTGCTTCATCCATGTCAAGCCCTGTATCGGTAGGACACCCATCTTGTCATGACCCCCTGACCCCAGCTCTGGCCTCAGATGATGGAGAAATGATTTTGGGAGGACAGTGACCAAACTGGGCTGTATTCGTACCGTCTGATGGGGTCTGCCCGGCCAGGTTCAGGAGCTCACCCTGGCTGGCCCTCCTGCTCAGCACTCCTCCTTCTCCCCACCAGCTGAGTTCATGCCCATCCTGGGCACCAACCTGAACCCTGAGTTCATCTCTGTCTGCAACAATGCCACCTGGGCCATTGGCGAGATCTGCATGCAGATGGGTGAGTGCCCTGCACCTCGCCCCTCGCTGGCCTGTTCCCCGCCGGGGGCAGGACCTGGGCTCCGCCCGACAGGTCCCCGTAAGAGAGCCCTGGGGCTTCTTGAGGATCGCTGCTGTTGGGTGTGCGAGAAGACATCTCTGAGTCGTTTCCTCAGGGATCCTGCCAAATGGCTGAAAGGGCACCTATGGTTGGTTCTTCTAAAGAGGCCGAACAGGAGGCCTATTCTGATTGGATTGTTTGTGATGTCCCACCCCGTGCAGTTGGCTGAAAGGCCCACTGGGATTGGTGGGGAGATTTTGGCCGCTGCCTCCCTTCTCCCCCCGCTCCCCTCGGGAATCTGGGTAATGTTGTCTAACCCTGGTGTTGAGCAGTGACTTCAGGGAAGCTTCTGGTGTTTGGAAGGTGTGGGTCTGTCCCTGGTTGGCCACGGGTCCTGAGCCGGGCACCAGCTGGAGAATGTTCTTTGTTTCCTCACTGGTTGCAGTTGGCCAATGTCTGGATGCAGCTGGGGGTCAGCATGGGTGGTATGGGCTCTGCGGGGCTCTGACTGACTGGTCCCCCAGGGGCGGAGATGCAGCCCTACGTGCAGATGGTCCTCAACAACCTGGTGGAGATCATCAACCGGCCCAACACACCCAAGACGCTGCTGGAAAACACAGGTGGGCACCAGGCCTGAGCAGTTGCTGTCCCCTTACCTGGGATTGGGCTTCCCAGCTGGGAGGGTAGTGATGAAGAGACCTTGGGAAAGGACCAGGGAAGGTGTCTGGAAAGACCTGGCAGGGGTTCTGGGAAGATGCCTTGGGGAGACCCTGGTTGGGCCTATTCCCTTGGGGCCCCCCGGGGCGGGGCTGGTGCCTCGTGCCAGAGGCCCCGCCACGTACCGTCCCGGGGCCGCTCGGGGTTGCAGGTCGCCTGACGAGTCCCTCTGCCATTCCAGCCATCACCATCGGCCGCCTGGGCTATGTGTGCCCACAGGAGGTGGCACCCATGCTGCAGCAGTTCATCCGGCCCTGGTGTGTGCACCCCCCCCCCCCATGTGGGGCCTGTGTGTCTGGTGGGCGGGGCAGCAGGGTGGGGGTGGGGGGGAGTGGGGCCTGACCCGTTCCCTTGTCTGTGTCCACCCCCAGATGCCCGTCCCAGCCCGTCACCTGCTGAAACACCCCCCTCCACCCCACGTAGATAACGTGCCCCACCCCCGCCCTGCCCCCGCCCACCCGCTGACTGCCTGCCGCCTGCCTCCCCCGCAGGTGCACGTCCCTCAGGAACATCAGGGACAATGAGGAGAAGGACTCGGCTTTCCGAGGCATCTGCATGATGATAGGCGTCAACCCCGGGGGCGTCGTGCAGGTTGGGGCAGCCGGGCTCGGAGGGAAGGCGCCGGGGCAGGGCTTGGGCGGCCCCTCACACAGGACCTGTCACGTTTCAGGACTTTATTTTCTTCTGCGACGCTGTAGCCTCCTGGGTGAGCCCGAAGGATGACCTTCGGGACATGTTTTATAAGGTGAGCTCCTGGGAAGGAGCGGCCGGCGGGGCGGGGCGGGGGGGGCGCCTCTGGGGAGAGAGGCTACCTTCAGACGGCTCCGCGCTGGGGCGGGCCTCACCCCTCGCCTCCCCCCAGATTCTCCACGGCTTCAAAGACCAAGTTGGGGAGGAGAACTGGCAGCAGTTCTCAGAGCAGTTCCCGCCTCTGCTCAAGGAGAGGCTGGCTGCCTTCTATGGGGTCTAGACGAGCGGCACGACTGCCAGGTGAGGAGGCTGTGCGCCCGCGGGCCATTGCTGTTGGGGGAGGGCGGTGCAGGCCCTGACCCCCCCCCCCTCTCCCCACAGGTTTCTGTCTGCGTCGTTGGAGGGGTTGCTGGGGAGCGCGCTGCGTCCAGAAGTCGCCGTGCCCTGGTCGAGGGGGGTTAGGGAGGAGTGAGCGGGACCCAAATCCAGACGCCTTCCCCGTCCACCTACCTGCCGTGGGTGTGTGTGGCCTGGCGGCCAGCGGGCAGGTGGGTGGGGTCTCCACACTCATCCTACAAACAGGGGAGGGGGGGGTGGGACTTCTTGGCAGCAAGGGCCCTTTGCTCTCAGTCGGGGTCACCTCAGGCAGCCCCCTTGGGCCAGCCTCGCGGGAGGGAAGATTCAACACGGCCGAGCAATCCCGGCTCAGGCTGAGGCAAGGGGAAAGCAGGCGGGGAGGGGGGTCCTTGTAGAGACACGTACGCTCGCACGTACACCCGCGGACACGCATGTACGGCGCTGCAGCCTGCCAGGGCTGGGCCGGTCGCCCCCCCATTTCCCCGACTGCATGGAGACAGTAGAATTAGTGAACCCCTGAGTTAACCCGTGAGGCCTTCCGTGTAACCTGCATCTAGAGTTTAAGAAGCTTCTGCTGTTTTGCCGGCATTGGTGACTGGGGAGGGCTGGGTGGGTTGGGGGCCTCCGCCGGGCCCCTGGGGCGGGGGAAGAGGACGGCCGTCTCCAGGCCGCCAAGTCAGCACGCGCACGCTTCGGGACCTGCTCCGCACACTTCCTGCCAGCTCGGTGGCGGCCACAGCCTGGGTGGCCCCCTTGCTCGGTCCCAGCCAGAAGAGCGGGGATGGCCAGAGGGGCTGGGTCTGGCCAGAGGTTGCCCTTTCTTCTCCCCTCCCCCTGCCCCCCCTTCCTCCCCCCCCTCCCCCGCAGCTGTGCTCCAGTGACTTTTGAAGACACTGGGCCAGGGCCTTCTTCCTGAAGAGAGCTGAGGGCAGCCGGAGCTGCTGCCCCCTGCCCCCTGTGTCTCTCCATAAGCAAGTCTGTTTCAAGGGCGGCCCGTTTCTCTGTGCTTCTGAGAGCCCTCCTCTCAGGTTCCAGCCTGAGTTTTAATTCGAGGGCTGCAGGCGGGGCCTTTAATCGATGGGGGACAGAGGATGAAAGCTTAGGCTCTGCCAGCAAGAAGGAAATGAAGCGCTTTGGAGGAGGAGAACGTGGTACCCCCGCTGACCCCACTCTCTGTCCCTGGAGCTTCCTGTTCATCACAGCTCCCAGTGGGCTACAAGACTCCACCAGACAGGGGCAGTGATTCTAGGGGACCTTCTGGGATTGGTTGGGGGTGCAGTCACGGTGTGGGAGGCACCCCTAGAGGAGGGGGTGTGGTTACTTCCCAGTTGGCCTCAAAACTGAACCGGGCCCTGCAGCCCCCTTAGTGTTTTCCTTTTTTTCTCCCCTACTTTTACTTTTCTGGGGGCCCCTTTGGGAGTTTTGTGGGGCTTTGACTGGATTCCTACAGCCCGGGGCTTGTTCTGTTCATCCCTGCAGGGCCCTGGACCCAATCCCATCATAGCCCTGTGTCTTCTCCAGACAGGGTCAGGCCCTGCCTCTATTCCGAGGGGCACTTGGTGCACATTCCATAAACTCTGCTGGCTTCCCTACCCTGTGAAACTCCAGCAGGTCTCTGGAAGCCATTTGTTTAAAAAAAAAAAAAAAAAGGAAAAAAAAAAGGAAAAAAAAATTAGGTACCATTTAATTTTCTGGTAATCCAGTTCTTTGGAGCATCCTCTGCTGGGTCTTGGGGTGTGTGGATGGATTGGGTGTCTGATGGGATTGGTAACCCCTTCTCCACCCAGGATGGGGGCGCTCCAGACACCTTCAGGGAAGGGGAGCCTGGTTCTAGTTTTTTTTCTTTTCTTTTTTTTTTTTAAGAAAACTATTTAATTTTTTAATTTATTTTTGGTTGATTTTTGCACAACGAAGTTTCAGCTTCTCAACCCTCTCCCCTGCCCAGGGCTGCGGACCCTGACTGGCCTCGATCTGCAGTCCCCCTTTGTCCCACATCCCTCCTTCCCCCTCACCCTCTTCCTCCTACGGGCTCCAGGGTCTGTCCATTTGTTACTGTGCTGTGCTGGGGACTGGCGCCGAGGTGGCGTGAGATTCCACTTGTGTAGAACTTTGTTGAGTAAAGATCAGTTTCTTGTGAAACCCTTGGTCTCCATCTGGCCTCCTGTATCCTTGGCTTTGGCAGTAGAGAAGAGATCTGGAGGGGGGCTTGGGATGTCTTAGAAATGGGGATGCCCAGGACTCAGGAAATAATTCAGGAGTAGGGAAGTAAGTAAGCAATTAACCAGGCACATTTCTTGGGACCCCAAGCCTCTCACTTTTCTTCCCAGTAAAATGGGAAGCTGAATGTGAAGGACAAAGATCGAATGTGGTAACATACACGTGTCGTGTGTTCCCTGGAATGTAGTTATAGCGCACTGAACGTCTTGAGCTCAATTTAAAAGGGAGCCGTTAGTGTTACAGCCCAGGTTCAAGATCCCCATCTGCCTTAGACTAAACTAAGGGGCAGAGTCTTGCAGCACTCTCATCTTTGGCTAACCTCACAACTCTGGGTTACTGGGCAGGTTATACATTTTTTGTAGGAACCTTAGCACTTGGCCTGTGGGAGGTGTATGAGACAGTTACTGAGGCAAATGAGAAATTGCGAAGTTCTTGGGACACACAGCCTCAGAATAAAATCTTGTTGCAACCTCAACAGGGCCGAAGGTCCCCTGCATCGACTTGGGAAAACAAACAAAAAGCTGACATTGCCATATATCCAGCATTCATTCGACAAATGTGTACATTTTAGTGAGGGCACAGGAAATAAACAGCGGAACAGTGATATGTCCCATAGAGGAAAAAGTGGGGAGGGGAGAGAGAACGTTGGTAAAATGGTCGGCTTTATAGTAGGGGACTGTGAGGAGGCCTCACCGCTTAGGTGGTAACAGCATATCTGGGCATCTGCAGAGGCAGAACGGCAAGTGCTCTGAGACATTTTATATGGATCGGTTAATACTGCTTCGCTCAAAAGACACTTTGAGTAAATAAGACATAAGGACGATTTTTAGGTAATTTAAGAGAATCTGAGGCCTCTGCGGTACAACTGAACATTTCTGCCCCGGGAAGGAAAGTCAGGAGTTGGAATCCCTGTATGGTCCAGACTGCGAACGCCGAGGGACTGCATTTCTAAGCACCGTGTCACCTGTGAGAGGTGCCTTTGACAGAGCCGCGTCAAACCAGAGTCAGCTGCCTGTTTAACAAACGCTGTTAGAAGGAGTCTGCATTGTCTAGCCCAAGGCCGACGAAGCTGCACCACGGGAGCCCTCAAAACAGCGGGATTCCGGGATCCAGCCTGGTTCTCCACGTGCCGCTCGCTTCCGGCCAGCGCTCAACGTCATCAAGCAGCGCCGGAAGTGCCTTCGCGCTGCCTAGGAGACGGGACGCGGGGCCCTCGGCTGACAGGGCCCGGCTGGCCGCGCCCACCCGGTCGCCATGGAGCTGCCCCCAGGGCCGCGCGACGATCCCCGCGCCTGGGAAGATGACTCGGACCCGGAGTCGGAGCCCGACCCGGACGCGCAGGCCGAGGCTTACGTGGCCCGCGTACTCAGTCCGCCGAAAGTCGGGCAGGCGCCCCCACGCGCCCCTTTGCTGTCCGCGCCCGTCGCATCCCCTGGCGCCCTGGAGCTGCGGGCGGCGTCCAAGGGTGCGCCCGTGGGGGTCCCGGGACTGCTGAGCCTTCCTCCGGAGCTGTTGCTTGAGATCTGCGCCTACCTAGACGCGCGCCTGGTGCTCCATGTCCTGCCGCGCGTGTGCCACACACTGCGCGACCTCGTGCGTGACCATGTCACCTGGAGGCTACGCGCGCAGCGCCGCGTACGCGCGCCCTACCCAGTGGTGGAAGGTGCGCGCGCCTGGGGGCTGGGGTCAGCTGCCCAGGTTAGGCTGGGGTGCTGTGAGCACAGCCGTGGAGCAGGCCTCCTGGTTGTCCTGGCTTGGGTGGAGGCTGAGGTAGTTAGCGGTGGTGCCAAAGCCCCTGACCTCTGGGTGCACCATGAGCCAGGCGCTGGGGGTCCTGGGACTGTGGAAATCTGCCGTGGGGGGCTGGGGTCCCTGAACTCAGGATCCAACGAGCCTCAGGCTTGGGGTCTGGTGGTACCAACGGCCCTGACCCCTGGCTGGGGGTTGACACAGGGACTTGGAAGTCTTAGCTGTTGGAATCTCTTGGGGTTCGGGGTAGGCCAAGAATCCAACTGGTGATGCCAAGGCCCCTCGCCCTTACAGTCTTGACCTAGGTAGGGTTGGGGCAGGGACTAAAGGCCCAGAGCCTGCAACATTTGATCCCAAGCTACATCTTAGATGTTAGGATCCCTGATGCCAGCAATCACAGATCGATCCTCAAGCCCAGGGTCTAGCCTCGTTTAGGGGCTGGTGGTAATTCCACCTGCCCCTGAGGTCATTGATCCCTGGGGGATAAGACAGCTTGGTGACCTTGAATTGATGGGGCTTTCCTGAACAGCTTGATAAACAGTTGCTTGAGCTCCATTAATACCACTGAATCTCTGCAAGCGTTTGAGTTCTGCATCTCGACAAAGTTCCCAAGTTTACAGACACCAATTTGGGAACACTTCCCAGGTTTGGTTAAGATCATGGAGGCAAAGCGTCCTAGTTCTGATGCACAGCCTGAGGGGTTGAGGCAGGACCTTAACATCCTGAGGCTACTATCCTCCACACTTGGGTTGGGGGTTGAGGCCTGCGAAGGTGGTCCCAAGGCTCCAGTTACCCAATTTTTGGAAACTGGGGTGAGTAGTCCTAGACCTGCTTGGAAGGTGGGTGGCCGGTGGTCCCAAAGCTAGATCCTGGGCCTTCTTGGGTGGGGTGAGGGATCCAGGTGGGGTTTTCTCCAAGTCGGGTGAAGGCTGGGCTTCCTGGAAGCCAGGGGTGGGCTTGGACAGCTGGTGTGGACATCAGGATTCCTGCCCACTGGGGACCCTGCTCACGATGCCCCACAGAGGAGGACTTCGACTGGCCAACAGCCTGCATCGAGCTGGAGCAACACCTGTCGCGCTGGGCGGAGGATGGGCGCTGGGCTGAGTACTTCTGCTTGGCTGATGGGCACTTTGCTTCCATTGACTCGGTGCTGCTGCTCCAGGTGAGGTGGGGCTCGGTGGGGGGCAGGCAGGGGTGGGCCAGGGTGACTCCGACACCACCACCTCACTCTCTTCTTAGGGTGGAGCGCTTTGTCTGTCAGGTTCCCGAGATCGCAATGTCAACCTGTGGGACCTGCGGCAGCTGGGGGTGGAGCCCAGCCAGGTTCTAGTCAAGGCCCTGGGCACCGAGAAGAACAGTACCCACAAGGTGAGGGGTTAGGAGGCCAGACAGGGGCACGAGGGGTGGGGCCTGGGTAGGGTGCCATGGTTAAGGGCATGAGTTTTGGCACCAGACATCATAGATTTAAATCTTGCTCTGCCATTGCTCGTGTGACACTGGGGTGAGATGGAGGACTTCTCTGGGCCTCTGTTTCTACTTGTGTCTAGGGCTCAGTTAGGATGAGGATGAATGAAATGAATATGCCGTAGAGCTTTGCTTAGGCTGGGATACCCAGGAGGCACTCAAGACGCATCAGGTATACCTTGAGAGGCGTAGGGCAGGGCAGTTACGAGGCTGCCCATGGGGATCACGAAGCTCTGCGCATGGCTGTCAGCTCATGAGAGGCGGCCGTGCAGGAGCACCACTGCCAGTCATTGAGGTGATCTAGGCAGGTGGGCAAGAGCGTGGTCTCGGAACTAGGCCACTGGGCTCAAATCCCCACTCTGCTACTCCCTGGCTGTGTGACCTTGGGCAAGGGACTCAACCTTTCTGTGCTCCAGTGTCCTCATTTGTAGCACGGACACAGTTACGCAGCACTCTCCTCAGAGAGTCTGGTGAGGAATGAGTTAGGCACCAGCCAGTGCTTTGTGCCTATTGGCTCCTGAGGCGGGGGTTGTTTTTTTGTGCCCAGTTTTTTTGTTTCCCAGTGAAGAAACCAAGGGAGAGCCCTTCATTCGCTCAGGTCATGGAGTGGAGGCCCCACTTTTAGTCACATTGTTAGGTGGCCTCAAACCACCACGGGTGCTGAGTCTGGCAGGGACTTGACTTGGGAATATCATTCTCTGTGGGCGTGCACGTCCTCAGCTCCTCGGCTCTGAAGTCAGACCCACCGACCTAAGTCCTGACCTCTACTTGGAGCGGACTTGCTCTGGGTTCTTGGGTCAGTCGTCTCCCTCCTCCGACGCTCAATCTTGTTACCTCTGAAATGGGGATGACCACGGGGTCCGGTCTGCAGGGCTGGGTGTGGTCGCTGGCAGCGCTGGACCACCGCGTGTGCTCTGGTTCCTGGGACAGCACGGTGAAGCTCTGGGACATGGCCGCTGATGGGCAGCAGTTCGGCGAGATAAAGTGTGTGGGGTCCTGGGCGGGGAGGTGGGGCCGGGCTGGGCGCCCACCTAGTCACAGCCTGAGCCTTGGGGTCCGTGTGTTCCCAGGGGCAAGGCGGCTGTGCTGTGCTTGTCCTACCGGCCTGACATCCTGGTGACTGGCACCTATGACAAGAAAGTGACCGTCTATGACCCCAGAGGTGGGCCGGGGGCCCTGGGAACCAGGTGGGGAGAGGAGAGTCGCCTGGGGTCTCCAGGGTCGTGCTGGGAAAGGAGACCCTTGGCCCTCACAGCCTGGCTGGGATGACAGTCACAACCAGATGGTGACCACTCCCAAGTGGCCCCTGCTGTGCTGGGACAAGGAAGGCAGCTTGAGGGGGATGTGGGTTGGGGGCAGAGGCACCCCCCCTCCATCTGGGGTGTCGGGGAGGATGGGAGGCCCTCTGGGCCTCAATACTGTGGGAGGTGGAGCAGCCCCTAGGACCCTGGCTCCCTCACTTCCTAGCTGTCAAGCTTGAAACCTCAGTCTCCCCCTCTGTGAAATCTGGATAATAACTCCAGCCCCACAGGGTTAATAGGAGAGAACAGTAAGAACCTTGGTGGATTAAATGTCAGTTGACGTAAAAAGCCTACGAAAACACTGCCCAGCACATAGGGCCTTTCCCGTTGTTTCTTTCTTTATTCATTCTTATTTTAATTGAAGGGCTAGGGGGGGTCTTTGCCCAGGTGGGGCCAGAGGCGGGTGGGGGGCTGGTGAGGGGGCAGCTTGGCTCTGACCTGCCTGCAGGTGGAAGCCTTTTCTGCTGGGACTTGCCGAGGTCTGCACTGTGCTGTACTGAGCGGACGGGACTGGGATGGGGGGATGGGAGGGCCAAGATCTGGGGGCGCTGGGTGGCCCAGGCCCAGCTGGGACAGGAGGGGAGAGGGACGGGATGGGGGTGGGCACAGCAGACCAAGGGTGGTGCCAAGTGGGATAGGTGCCGGGGTCCTCGTGTAGGCTGGGGGGCCCCTGGGGGCTCTGACGTCTCCCTTCTTCCCGCATCACTCCCGAAGTTGGCCCGGCCCTGCTGAAGAGCCGGCGGCTGCACTCCAGTGCGGTGCTGGCGCTGCTGGCGGACGACCGGCACATCATCTCGGGCAGCGAGGACCACACGCTCGTGGTGTTCGACCGCCGGGCCAACAGCGTCCTGCAGCGCCTGCAGGTGGGCCCTCCCCGCGGGTCCAGAGGGACCGGGGCGGTGGCTTGGCCTGGTCTGAGCTGCTCTGTCCTGTATCCCTCCCACAGCTGGACTCCTACCTGCTCTGCATGTCCTACCAGGAGCCCCAGCTCTGGGCTGGTGACAACCAGGGCCTGCTGCACGTCTTCGCCAACCACAACGGCCGCTTCCAGCTTGTCCGGGTCCTCCAGGGAGCTTACCCCTGCCCCACTGTCCCTGGGCCTCCTCCCTACCTCCTGACCCCCTGGGTGGCTGGCGGGCGGACCCTGGGCGAGCCCTTACCTGAGTGTCCCCTGTCCTTCCTTTCTGCAGTCTTTTGACGTGGGCCACAGGTCTCAGATCACAGGGATCAAACACTCGCTGGGGGCCTTGTACACCACGTCCACCGACAAGACCATCCGGGTGAGGCCCCGAGACAGGCCCCCTCCCTACCCTGGCCCCACCAGCCGGCGGTGCATGTCTTGACCCTCGCCCTTTCGCCTGTTGTCCCTCACCAGGTGCACGTGCCCACGGATCCGCCGAAGACCATCTGCACCCGAAACCACAACAATGTGCTGAATGGGGTAAGGCCCTGCCCTATGCGCCCTGCCCAGCTGCCCAGAGCGCCCCTGACTACCTCTGCCCTGCCCTCCCAGATCTGCGCGGAGGGCAACCTGGTGGTCGCCGCTTCTGGGGGCCTATCTCTGGAGGTCTGGAGGCTGCAGGCCTGAGCAGGCAGACGCCGATGTGGAGGGGGATCTGCCGGCCCACAGGCTGGGCCATGGCCTCTGTTCTCGGGGGACCTTCCCCGCATGCTGGTGCTGCCTCTGCCCTGTCCCGAAGCCCTGAGGCACAAGGAGTCCGGGCCATGGTGAGCTGTGCCCCATGGGCTGTGCCCCGCACCAGGGAAGGTGAGCGTGGTGTTCAGGCCCACCCAGGGGACTGCTCCCCTCCCTGGAGCCCTGTTTTTGCTAGGATTTGGATACCCGCTTTCCCTTGAGAGCAAAGGAGAAATAAACCTGATGTATTGGTGTCCCCCGAGGGCCCTGCCTGTGCTTGCTTGGGACTGGGAGGTGCGCGGTGTGTGAGTCTGTGCGATGCTATTTTATACCGAGGTGTGAGTGTACCTGCTTGAGCGCAAGCCTTCCTGCGCTCACGACCACGTGTGTGTGTGTCGCTGGGGAGGTGGGTCTGGCTGTGTGCGCTGTGACCGTAACCCTGTCTGTGTGTATCTGTGTGCTGCTGGATGTGGCTGTGTGTGAGGAAGGAGGAGGCTCTTGAGGATGTGCACACGTTTGTATAATGGCACGTGTGCGTGTGTGTGTGTGTGTGTGTGTGTGTGTGTGAGAAAGAGAGAGACAGGAAGACATGTGTGATGCGTGCTGGCACGTAGACTGGGGCTCTGACCCTGGGTGTGTTTGTGCAGTGGGCAAGGGGATCTGCTAAGGCTACCCCACGGGGGTGGGGGAGGTGCGTGCTCATGCATCCGGGGGCGCAGGATGTGTGTGCTGCTGGGGCCAGGACCCTAGAGTTGGTGGGGGATGGGGGCGCTGCGCCAGGTGTGCGGGTGGCCCCAGTGCAGGCCCTCTGCCCCCACCGAAGCCTGGCCAAGCCACGTCCTGAGGATCCTTCACTTCATCTTTATTGAGGCCTCCTGGGCGGTCGGGGCCGTGGAGGTCACAGGATGGCGCAGGGCTTCTTCTCCTTGAAGGGGTTGGCAGCCGCTGGGATGCCCACAAGGAAGGGGTCGCTCTTGGCCTGCTCCGTGCAGAACTGCAGCAGGTCGGCAGCCGCCTTGGACACCTGCAGGCCAGCCTGGTCAGCCAGGCCCGGGCTGGCCACCTGCCCCCTCGCCCAGACACGCCCGTGCCACCCCGGCCCTTACCTTCACGCGCTCGATGCCCGCCTCCATCCGCAGCTGCTCCACGGCCCGGCGGGCCTGCCCGATGTCGCTGCCAGTGGCCCCCTTGCTGGACATCTGCAGGGAAGTGAGCAGGGTCACAGGCAGTGGGCTTCATTCCCGACCCCGAGCTGTATGGCTACCCGAGAGTCCCCTAACCACCTGCTGTGTGCCCCCTGGGGACTGTAGGAAGGGGGTGGCAGGCCCCCGACCCGTCAGGACCACATACTTCAGCTGAGGCCTCTGGCTGATGCCTGACCGCTCAGTCCTCCAGCAGCCGGGCCCTGGCTCCCTCCCCTGCCAGCCTGGCCTCTCCAGCCCCGCTCCGTTCCCTCCCCCACCCCTGCAGAGACTTTGAAGCCAGGACACTCATGGAGTGAAATGTCACCAGCAGCAGCAGCTGCCTCAGCTGAGGGGGTCCCTGCCCCAGGGGGCCCAGTGGCTGCCCTGGTGTCACATGTCACCTTGGCTGGGCGAGCGGAGGGGCCCTGGCCTCTCACTGACCTGCTTGATTCTCTGCCAATGGCCCCCAACACTCCTCCTTTGCTGGCCTCTGCCCCCGACCGCGTCCAGAGTGTATTGTACCTTGGCTCAGGGGCAGCCCTGCCTCTCCCCTCTGTCTACACTCACCACCCAGGATCTTACCCACAGATAACTCCGTCCACTTGCTTATGCTGATGGCTCCCTCCGTCCCCGTCCCTGAGCCTTCCCTGATTTCAGATCCACCTGAAGAGCCTCCTGCCTCCTCAGTCTGTCATCCTGGGATCTCAGGGGTCTCTTGCCTAGCTCGCCCAAAGCTGGACTCGGGATTATCTTCCCCCAGACCTTCTACCCCCCAATTCACCACCGTCCACTCAAATTCCCTGGCCCAAATCTTCAACTCCTTCGATCCTCTCTTTCTGGTGTCCCCATGTCTGATCCTTTCTCAGAAGCCATCAGATCAACTTCAAATTAGGTTCTCAGTCTGGTCACTTTTCTCCATGTCTGTTGGCATGTCCCAGGTCCTGCTCCCATCTCTGCTGGCCTGGACTAGCGCAGGCGCCTCTGCCCTCGTCTTCCCTGCTCTGCCCTTCCCCACTGCCCCCGTTCTCCTCAAGGCAGCCTGCGGGCTCTGGTAAAAAATAAATCACATTACAACATGGATAAACCTTGAGGACGTATGTTAAGTGAAATAAGCCAGTCACAAAATGACCGATAATCTACGATCCCGTTTATGTGAGGTCCCTAGGGGAGTCAAATCCAGAGACAGAAAGTAGATGGTGGGTGGCAGGGGCTGGGGGAGGGGGACGGGGAGTTAATGTTTAATGGGGACAGAGTTTCATTTTGGGATGATGAAAACATTTTAGAGACGGATGGTACAACAATGCGAATGTGCTTAATGCCATAGAACTGTATACTTTAAAATGATCATGGTAATAAATTTTATGTTATATATGTTTTACCACAATAGAAAATGGGTGGGGTGCCTGACTGCTTCAGTCAGTGGAGCGTGCTTACTCTTGATCTCAGGGTTGTGAGTTGGAGCCCCACGTTGGGTGTAGAGATTAAAAATAAAAGTTTTTTTTTTAAAAATTGGGAAAAAAATCAGAGTCTCTCATTCCTTTTTAAAACTCTCTAATGGTTGGGACGCCTGGGTGATTCAGTCGATTAAGCGTCTGCCTTTGGCTCAGGTCATGACCCCAGGGTCCTGGGATCAAGTCCTGCGTCCGGCTCCTTGTTCAGCGGGGAGCCCTCTGCCTGCCGCTCCCTCTGCTTGTGCTCTCTCTCTCCGACAAATAAATAAAAAATCTTAAAACTCTCCCCAGTGGTTTCCCAGCCACTTAGAATACACCCATCTTCCTTACTACTGTCTGCTCTGGCACCTTTTCTACCTGCTCCGAATTTACTTTTTTTTTTTTTTTTTTTAACAGATTTTATCTTTAAGTAATCTCTACACCCAACGTGGGGCTCAAACTCACGACCCCGAGATCAAGGATCACAAGCACCACCGACTGAGCCAGCCGGGAGCCCCTGAATTCATTTATCCACCTCTTTCCCTCCTTCATTCCTCATGGATCACCCTGATGCCCTTGTGTGGGTTCATTCATCCATTCAGCATATTTGCTGAGATCACAGTATGTGATCACTGCACAGAGTTAGAGAAACAGCAGTGAAACCAGACAATCCTGCCCACCTGGAGCTGCCGTTCTCATCAGGGAGGGACAGGCAACAGCAAACAAAATGTATTAAGTGCTTTGAGAGACAATGACAAGCAAGGTAAGGGTGGAATCGGGTGGTCAGAGCAGGCCTCTTGGACGAGGTAATATTTAGACAGAGACTCAGGAGAAGAAGCTGGAGAAGAGGGTATTTCAGGCAGCGGGAGCAGTGGGTGCATCGTCCCGTGGTCAGGGAATGAGCTTGGTGAGTTCTAGGACAGTGAGGAGGCTGGTGTAACCGGAGAGGAGGAAGTGAGGGCAAGTGGTGGGACAGGACAGGGAAGTGAGCAGGCACCTTCGCAGGCCGCGGTGAACACCCCGGATTTTACTCCTAGGGAGAAGCCACTGTAAGAGAGTTTGAGAAAGGAATGATTTGTCTGGCTTCTGTTTCATGAGCTCTCTGGCCACAGACGGGAGATGGACTGGAGGGAAGGGTAGCCCAGCGTGGAGGCTGTGAGAATGGAGAGAAGCACCTGGATACAGATACCCAATCATGATGTTGTACACCTGAAACTAATATATGTCAAATTCTATCAATAAAAAAAGGCACCTGGATTTGGGACCTATTTTGTGCGTAGAACTTGTTAGAGGTGCTGAGGGATGGGTGTGGGTGTGAGAGAACGGGAGACGTCAAGCTCAATTCTCCAGTGTTGAGCCTACTAGGTGCACCGAGGGCTTATTTGCTGAGCGGAGGGCTCTTTGATGAGATGTGGAAGACCGCAGGGAGATCAGGATTAGGAGGAGTGGGAACTGTGGTGGTGAGCTTGAGATCCAAGTGGGGACCGTCAAAGATGTCAAGGAGAATGTTCTCTTCCTCCAATCAAGTGGGCTAATCTCTGGCCTCAGGACCTTTGCACTGGCAGTTCTCTTTCCCAATGGTGGGGAATGGCTTCCCCAAATATTCACATATGGGGCCTTTCTTGGCTTTCTGGCCTTGGCTCAAATGTCCCCTCCTTGGTGTCCTTCCCCAACCACCTGTCCCTGCAAATAAGGCCACCTCCCCCTCCATCCACCCCTATCTCAAAGACACATCATCATTTTTGAATCTTCAAGAGCACTTACCACTATCGTTGTTAGCTTTCTAGCTCCCCAAACTGTGGACTCCAGGAGGGCAGGGTCTGCATCTCCTTCACCGATAAATCTGAAGGGCCAAACACAGAGCCCTACGTACAGTATAGACTCCATAAATTGTAGAATGCCTGGTTAAAAGATTCCCCCCGGACCAGACCCTGTGCAGGGCTAGGAGGACTCATGAGATACAGACCCCACCTTCGAGGGTCTCACAGTCTTGCTGGAGGGAAAGAGAGGTCAGCCTTGGATCCCAGAGGAGGTCCCTTACCCAGAGGAAGGTCAGGGAAGGCTTCCCAGAAGAAGTGACAGCTGCAACAGCCCGGGGAAGACCAGAGGGTTACGCAGCATGTGGAGGAGGCTCTGGAGACCTGCGAGGTACGGACAGCGATCACTAAACCATTTGACGAGAGACGCTCAGGGGCAGAACCTATCTGACATGTCCTGATGACTCGAATCCTATCCAAGGGCGACGTTTAAGAAGCCATCCTCCTTCCCCAAAGGGACAGAAACGAATAGGAAAGCGCCGCGCAACGCGGTGGGTTTCCAGCAGGCGGCAGTGAAAGTAGGACTCTTCATTCATCTCAGGCTTGTCAAAACGAGAAACAGGGAATAACGGCTCCTCGCGGCTTCCGTAATACGGGACGCACGCGCAAGCTTGAACGCGCCCTGGATCGTGGGACTCAAAGAGGGTCATGTGACTAAGCAACTTCCCGTCCCCTTCTGCAGGTTTTCCCGAGCCCTACTTCCCGCACTGTCTTGCTGAGGCGCGTGCCGAGGCTTAGTGCGTTTGGAGGCCGCTGGAGGCCTGGCCCGGGGCGGCTGTGATCTGGGAGTGCGGCCGCTGGAACATGGAGGGTCCTCCGGAGGGGAAGGCACCTGCGGCGGCGCTGGCCGCTGTGCTGAAGCACAGCTCGGCGCTGCCCTCCGAGAGCTCCCAAGTCCGAGGCTACGACTTCAACCGCGGCGTGGATTACCGTGCGCTACTGGAGGCCTTCGGCACCACTGGCTTCCAGGCCACCAACTTCGGGCGCGCAGTGCAGCAAGTCAACGCCATGGTGAAGCCCGGGGCGGAACTTCCTGGATTGAGGGGGTGTGGCCTAGAGTAGCGGCAATGCAGTACTTGGAGGGGGCGGGGCTCCCTTGAGTAGGCGGAGTGTCCTGTGTTGGGCGGTCCAGTAGGTGGAGAGAGGCAGGGCCCGTTCTGGGCGGCGGTTTCTGTGCTGGGGAGAGGACGTCGTCCCCTCATCCCCAAAACATCCTACCATCAGGATGAAGTTGGGACTGATTCTAGATAGGAGGCGGGTCGTAGGTAACGAGTGAAAGTGTTCAGAACGGTGCGGTTGAGGAACCTAAGTCAGGCTCGGATGGGGAAGGGGACCGGGCCTGCAAAAGTCGTGCTCTGCGATTCCTTGGAAAGGGGGTAAAACCTGAGCGTGTGCCCCTGAGATTTGGGCTGTGGATGGGGCAGAGCCTGCACAGGGGGCGTTCGTTCCCTGGCCCCGTGTATTCCAGGTAGAAGTAGATGCTAGGGCTTGGGGGCCAGAGGGTAACTTGACCCTGCCCTTACACCTAGATAGAGAAGAAACTAGAGCCGCTGTCGCAGGATGAAGACCACCATGCAGACCTGACCAAGAGCCGCCGCCCACTTACTGGCTGCACCATCTTTCTGGGCTACACATCCAATCTCATCAGTTCAGGCATCCGTGAGACCATCCGTTACCTCGTGCAGCACAACATGGTGGGGACCTGGTGGGGTTGTGGCCTTGGCCTCTCTAGGTCTTATGGGGGCAATAAAATTATTGGTCATTTAAATGACATAGGGAGACAGGGTCAGTTTTAAGCAGAGGGACACGATCTTACTTTTGTTGTGCAGTAGAGCTTTCCCCAAGGGTCACTGGGTTAGTGTTGGGAGTTAGGAGCCCTACCTGGGATGAGGGCAGGACCCTTCTTCTGGGCCAATCTCACTGACTTGTGGCTGCAGGTGGACGTCTTAGTGACCACGGCTGGCGGTGTGGAGGAAGATTTTATCAAGTGCCTGGCACCCACGTACCTGGGCGATTTCAGTCTCAGGGGGAAGGAGCTACGTGAGAACGGGATCAACAGGTTGGGGGCCCTGAGTGGTGCCGGGCAAGGGAGCTGGGCGGAGGGTCCTGGGGCCCGATGCCCACATGCCTCATTTTCACAGGATTGGAAACTTACTGGTGCCCAATGACAATTACTGCAAGTTTGAGGACTGGTTGATGCCCATTCTGGACCAGATGGTGCTGGAGCAGAACACGGAGGTGGGGCAGGAGCGACCTGGGGGCCGGCGTGGTAGGAGTCAGGGGGGGCACTGCAGGCTGAAGTCAAATGTTTCCTCCTAGGGTGTGAAGTGGACACCTTCTAAGATGATTGCCCGCCTGGGCAAGGAGATCAACAACCCAGAATCAGTGTATTACTGGGCCCAGAAGGTGAGGGGCTGGGTGGGGCACAGATACCAGGCCTTGGCACATATTAGCTTGTTTCACCTTTATCGCTACCTGGAGAACCAATTCATCATTTCCACTCTTAGGTGAGGAACCGGACACAGAGGTTAGGTAGTTTGAGGCTGCGCAGCCACTGAGTGTGATCTTGGTACCCCGGCTCTACTCCTGGACCACCTGGGATCAGTTGGGGGGGTGCCATGGGTCCCATGCACCTCCAACGCGGAGGTCCAGCAGTCAGAGTAGTGAGAGCTACACGATCCTTTGTGTTCTGTCTGGTTTCATCACATATGCTTCTTCATCTGTGGGGGAGGTGCTGTTGCTGTCTCCATTTTACAGTTGAGGAAACTGAGTCCCAGACAACTTAAGCACTCTGCCCAGAATCAGGCAGAGGAGGGGATGCCACTGGGATGGGGACCAGCCTGCCCCCACTGGGCCCTGAGCTCCAGTCGCTCGTCTTGCTGTTCCCCAGAACCACATCCCTGTGTTGAGCCCAGCGCTCACTGATGGCTCCCTGGGCGACATGATCTTCTTCCATTCCTACAAGAACCCCGGCCTGGTCCTGGACATCGTCGAGGGTGAGGTGCTGGGGCCACAGAGCAGGGGAGGAGGGCTGGCTGGGTCCGTAGCCTGACCCCAGCACTCTTCTCCCAGACCTGCGGCTCATCAACACACAGGCCATCTTTGCCAAGAGCACTGGGATGATCATCCTGGGCGGGGGTTTGGTCAAGCATCATATTGCCAACGCCAACCTCATGGTGAGTGGGGACAGAGTACCCGGTCCCTAGTGAGGGTGGTATGCGGGCTTGCCATGCAGACGTACCTGTGCGCTAGGCCTATGCCATGTGCCAGGGAGACAGCTGTGGATTAGACAGGCAGGGATCCCTGTCCTCCTAGACTGATGTTCTAGTCCGGGAGACAGGCAGCGAACAAGTGACATGTAGGTCACATAGCAGTTAACTGCTGTGGGAAAAAATGAGGGTCGACATGATGGCAAGAGAAACAAGGTTCTGGGAAAGACAGCCGGTGAGCAGAGAAAACGGCCAGCAGGCAAAAGCTCTGAGGTGCCTGAATTAAGTCCAGGGACAGTTAGCAGGCCGGTGAAGGGGAGCGGGAGGTGAACCAGCAGCCAGAGCCAGGCCTCCAGGGCAGCCACTTGCGTGCTTACAGGCGCCCTCTGTGAACAAGTGGCTGGTCCGGGAGGAATGATGGGGCCAGGACCAGGGTGGGAGTCGTCTTTGTATGTGGTGGCGGCCCTTGCTGAACAGCTGTGGGAGAGTTGTCGCTCCCTAGTAGGCGGGTTTGGGGCAGCTCTGCCCATCAACCCTACCAACCCCCAACCTCGCACTCTGCTCACGCACTGATGTGGGGCCCTTCCTGTGGAGTGAGGGGCCACTATGGGCTTCCAGCATGCAGGACACAGCCCTCAGCCTCTGCAGAGGTTAGTTTGAGGCTGCGCAGCCACTGAGTGTGATCTTGGTACCCCGGCTCTACTCCTGGACCACCTGGGATCAGTTGGGGGGGTGCCATGGGTCCCATGCAGCCCCCGCCCTACCCCCCCATGTGCCGCGACTGGCTGACCAGCTCACCCTGCCCCTCCCCACAGCGGAACGGGGCTGACTACTCTGTCTACATCAACACGGCCCAGGAGTTTGATGGCTCGGACTCTGGCGCCAGGCCGGACGAGGCAGTGTCTTGGGGCAAGATCCGGGTGGACGCCCAGCCTGTCAAGGTGAGGGCCGGTCAGCTGGCTGGGGCGCGGAGTCTCCCAGAGTGCAGCCACGGGCCTTGTGGCTCACCCAGGTCCCCTCTGCAGGTCTACGCCGATGCCTCCCTGGTCTTCCCCCTGCTTGTGGCTGAAACCTTTGCCCAGAAGAGAGATGCCTTTGTGCCTGAGAAGAATGACGACTGAGTGGCTATGGTTCCAGGGCAGTTCCCCCTCGCCTCTATTTATTAGCTTGTACACCCAACCCCTCCGTCCCTCCTCGATCAGCCTCGTGTCTAGAATAAATGGTCTCTGTGATCCTTCTGAGTCTGTGTCCGTGTCCTTGGTGGCAGTGGGTCCCCACCTTCAGCTGGTGCCACCCTCAGCCTCAAAAGCCTCTTCCCGCCAGCACTGGACGCTGCCCCCCAAGGCAGTCAGCAGGCAGGGCTCTGTGGGGTGGTAGGCCAGTGACTGCACCACGCCAGGACCCACGGGCAGGGCCAGTGCCAGGGCACCCTGTGGAGGGAAGGGGCGGGGAGTGGGTATCCGTGCGTCCCTCTCTCTTGACCTTCAGCCACCCGCCTCTAATGGCTTCCCAGGCACTGCAAACCTCAGCTGCCCCAAAATGAATCCCTGAGTTGCTCCATCCTTTGGAGCATGTGTGGCTCAGGCCAAGCATCTCAGGAGTCTTCCTCTTTCACGCTTCCCACCCCGTTTATCTATCGGCAAGCGCTCCTGGCCCGGCCTTCGGACCACGTGCGGATCTGCATTCACAGCCACCACACTGCTCCGATCATGTCCCGTCCGTTCCTGGCTTCTCCACCCTGCCGCTGTCCAGGCTCCAGGGGCCCACTGGGCAGCCTCTGTGCTCACTTCCTGCATCAGCTTGCAGTCACCACTCAACACGTTCGGTCCTTCAAGCCTGCCCCCGATTGCTCTTCCCACTTCAAAAATGTCCCTCCATGCACTGCCCCCTTCAAGGTGACTTTCAGTCTGACAGACTCTAGAGAAGTAGGTAGAACACTGGCACATTCTTAGTTGCCAGAGAAAGCTGGGCCCTCAAGTCTCCAGGGCCCCCCAGTTTCCTCCATCCTCTTAGGGGCATTACTTTCCCTGGCCAAGCCCCAGCCCTGACCCCATGAGGCCAGACTGATGGTCTGTTCCCAGCCTGACCTCCCCACCAGGCCGAGACACAGCAGGACAGGGCTCACAGGGTTTGGGACCAGAAACCATGGGGATGCTCAGAGGTAGCTCAGGGTTTCTGAACTACCGCCCCATCTCAGCTGGGGTCAGATGCGGCTGTCGGCCCCGCTCCCCCCAGGGTCAGTCCCTAGGTCGGCTGGGCTTGCTTAGTCTGACCCTATCGCTGCTGCCATCCCACAGTCCTTCCGTCTCCTGACCCAAGTGTGCCACACCTCCAAGCCTTAGCACACACTGTTCCCTTTGCCAGGAATGCCCTTCCTGCTTTGTCTTCTCACTCACTCCTCCAAGCCCCCAGCTCTAATAGCATTCCCTTGTGCAGGTGTGGGAGTTGCGAGGGAGTTGCCTGAGAGCAGGCAGCCTGGTAAGGAGTCGGGGTGAGGAGGCTCACCTCCACCAGGTCCCAGAAGTACACCTTCCCGTCCTCGGAGCAGCTGACCACGTGTGTGTCACGCTCGCTCAGGCAGCAGTCCAGCTTGTACTCCTGGTTCTTATGGCCTGAGTACCTGGGGCGGGGGGTGGGGTCAGGAGGACTTGGGTCCTAGCAGGGGTGGGGTGGGGGGCCCAGCACCCCGAGGACTCACTCGCCCAGCAGCTCCCCTGTGTCCTTGTCTAGAAGCCGCAACGTGGAGTCCAGGCTGGACACCAGGGTGCACTGCCCGTCCTGGCTGAAGCAGGTACAAGTGATGGGGTCGGGGGGGTGGGGAGGGGTGCAGGTGGGTGAGGCTGGGGCCCCCTTTCCTGCCCCCCCCCCGCCCTGTCTGCCCCACAGCCCTGGCACACTCACTGCCCACGTAGTCTGAGAAGAGTTGCCCCATCCTCAGGTCATAGCGCCTCACCCGGCCGTCCACGGAGCTGCAAGAGGATGGATCCAGCTGAAGCAACACCTGGGGCCAGGAGGCCCAAGGCTCCAGTCCCTGTACTCTCCCTGACCCTGCCAGGACCCTGGGGAGGGGGTGGGGAGGGAGGCTGGGCTTGCCCTTCCTGTGCACCCTTCGCTGTCATGCTCACTCTCCCGGCTAGCCACGGAAAATAAACAATGAAATGAATTTTTGAGTGGAATTCCAAGGCACTGGCTTTGAGACTTACACCCAGGGCCAATCAGGACCTACTCCATCGGTTTCTGATATGCACTGAGCATCCTCTCTGGGCTAGTCCTTGGGACACAGCTGCAACAAAGCCGGGAGCACTTTCTGCCATCACAGAGCCTTGCTGCTGAGTGTAATCTAGGAAGGCCTCCCCGAGGAGGTGGCCTCTAAACTAGGACTTGAAGGATAAGGAGACAAACGTGTGGTCCAGGAGATGTGTGGGAAGGGACCAGCCACGAGGCTGGGAAGCCCAAACTTACCCGCCCCCTGCCCCCGCCCCACCATGGTGGGAACGGCACTCCTTTGGGTTGTGGCAATAAATGGGCAGCCCTGCTTGGGAATTTTCATTGTTTGCCTCTTACAATAGAATATCAACCTGACGTGGGCAGAGATTTTTCCCTATCTCATTAACTGCTGTATGTTCACTGACTAAAAAAGGGGTATGCAGGAGAGCTCAAAAACACTTTGAGTAAGTAGAAAGGGAGTCCAGGTAGAGAAAGAGCAATTGCAAAGATCCTGAGGTGAGAGCATCTTGGCATAGTAAAAAAAAAATGAGACCTGGAATGAATAAAACCTAAAAGATCAGCAGAGAGCACTGTGCAGGGCCTTGTAAGCTGAGGTGAGAAGAGTAGATTTTAATCTAAGTAGCGAGGCAGTGGTGATCCCCAGTGGCACCAGGGGAGGGGTGAGGTCCTGGCTCCACTCACCCTGCCAGGACCTCATGGTCTGACACCTTCACACTGGATATGCCATCCCTGGCTTCGTCTAGCGTCTGCACTGGCTCAGGCCTCCGCGATCGGCAGTCCCAGCAGCGTATGCTGGAATCGATAGAGCCTGTAAGGGCCAGCATGAAGGTGAGGTCGGGTTTGGGCTGCAGGGGCAGTACCCTGCCTAGGCCCCAGACTCACCAGACAGGATGACTGTGGCCTCTTCATTAAACTGGACCGTGTTCACCTTCTGAGAAACAGGGATTGCCACTCAGAGGAGGCTGGACTTTGGAGGACTGGGATAAAGGCAGGGTTCCAGATGCAGGTTAAAGCAAGGGCAAAGGAGGGGTGACTGGGTGGCTCATTCGGTTAAGTGTCTGCCTTCAGCTCAGATCATGATCCCAGAGCCCTGGGATCCGGCCCCACACAGGGAATCCCCGCTCAGCAGGGAGCCTGCTTCTCCCTCTCCCTCTGCCCGCCCCCACTTCTGCTCTCTCTAATAAATAAATAAAACTTAAAAAAAAAAAAAAGAAAAGCAAAGGCTAGGGATAGAGGAGGTGAAAGGTTTTGGGGAAATTGCATGCTGGGCTGTGGGAAAAGGATCCTTGCTCTGTGATGGGTAGGGGTGGAAGGGTTTCCTGTCACCACCTACACGATAATGCGGGTCCTCTCCTCCACCCACGCTCTAATGAGGCCTCTTCTTGTTTGTACTCACCCCCGCGTGGCCCCGGAATTTGCGAACGACCTGTCCCGATGCCACATCCCACAGCACCACCGCCTTGTCCCCGCCGCCGGAACACAGACTGCTGTTGTCAAAGGAGCTGGAGGGCAGAGGAGGCAAGATCAGTGTTGACCTCAGATCCCGATCTCTGCACCCGTATCTCGGCTTGGCCCCCGGCTCACCCGGCCGCGTCCAGCACCTCGTAGCCGTGACCACTGTAAGTCCGCAGTAGCGTCCCTCGCAAAGGATTCCACAGCTTCAGGGTCTTGTCGCTACCACACGTCAGACAGTAATTGCCATCCACTGGGGAACATCAGGAAGGGATTATAGGGCTTCGGACCTCAGAAGATAGGAGAACCTGGAATGAAGAGGGAGCTCACCATTAAATCGTACAGCTCGCACTGCCCCCTGCCCGCAGTCCAGCGTCTTCACCCGTTTTTGCGGCAGCTCCGGGCCCCGTGGTTTCGGCTCAGGGAAAGCCATTTGCTTCGGGACCCCTTCCTCGCCGCCTGACACCGGTTTGCACAGAAGACTCCGAACCCTCGGAACCCACGCTTGGATGTAACCGTATTGTCTTCCGTAGTCTACTTCCTATTGCTCACTTCCGGTTCAAATGTTCGGCTTTTTTCGGGACAGTGCTGGGAATACTGAAACCTGACTCCAGCTTCTAGGTTTCTTTCCCTACTTCTTGTTTTCAAGGAACATTTTTGGTCTCTTCTAATTCTCTGTCCCCTGGCTGGGAGGAGTCCTGGCCCCGGCCGCTGGGAACGGAAGCTCGAAGCCTGTGGGTGCCACTCTAAAAGCCACCCTCCGTTTCCGCGCCGGAAGCTGCAACTCCCGTAGCGGAAGAGGCTCGACCTCCGACCCGCCATGTCCACCAACAATATGTCGGACCCACGAAGGCCAAACAAAGTGCTGAGGTGAGGACCCCAACGTCACGGGAACAGGGCTCGGGTTGTGGGGCGAGGCCCAGGGAAGCGCTTGTCCATTTCGGGGGGCGGGACTTTGAGTGCCTCTGACCCTTGAGCCTGCCGCAGGTACAAGCCCCCGCCGAGCGAGTGTAACCCGGCCTTGGACGACCCGACGCCGGACTACATGAACCTCCTCGGCATGATCTTCAGCATGTGCGGTCTCATGCTCAAGGTGGGCGGCGCTGAGTTTCCTTTGGCGTAGGCTCCGCCTGATAGCGAAGCGGGTGGGGGGAGCCGATTCGGAATGAGGCGGGGCTGACGCTGAGGGGGCGGGGCGTGGGCCTGGCCGGGGGCGGGGCTGCGGTGTTGCCCGGCCGCGAAAGCCAGAGCCAGAGGGGAAGCCAGGGGTCCGGGTGGGTACATGGGAAGTCGGTCTGAAGGAGGGGACTCGTGGAGAAAGGATGGGGTTCTTAGCATCACGAGCTATGTCAAAGGCCAGTCTTCTTAGGCCTGAGAGTATGTGGTGCGGTCAGAGACGCAGACCAAGAGAGTACGACGAGAAACTGGGTACCTGGAATAGGCTAGGGGGAATGGGACTGAGGGATTCTTGGGGATAAGGTGCAAGCTGCGTCGGGTGGAATCAGTGGGTTAGAACCCGTGCCTGGGAATGCCCCTATGGGGGTTCATTGGTGTGCCTGTCACTGACCAAATACCCCCATTCACCTGCCTTTCCCCAGCTGAAGTGGTGCGCTTGGGTGGCTGTCTACTGCTCCTTCATCAGCTTTGCCAACTCCCGGAGCTCTGAGGACACTAAACAGATGATGAGTAGCTTCATGTGAGTCTAGGCCTAGAGAAGGAGGACTCCTGAGTAAGTGGGAGAGGGGGACCCAAGCCTACCCATCCTGGACTGACACCTCTCTCCCGTCTCAGGCTGTCCATCTCTGCCGTGGTGATGTCATATCTGCAGAACCCTCAGCCCATGACGCCCCCCTGGTGATGTCATCCTAGGACTACTCTGTACACCTTCCCCCAGGCCTGGCCCCTGGCTGTTCAGCCTCTGCCCTCAGCTGCTGTCCTGGGCTTCCCTGAATGAGGTAGTCTCAGGACTCACAGCTGGATGGAGGGAACCTGACCCTTTACCTGGGATTCCACTTCTGCTGGGCAGAGGGGAATACCCTAGGCTTACCTCTCCTGCCTGCCTTTCCCACCCTGCCTGCTGCTGGGGGAGATGCTGTCCATGTTTCTACGTGTATCCACTCGTTTTTTTGTTGAAACCAGTTAATTATTAATAAAGTTTTGCATTTTGGCTGTTCTTTGGGACCCCTCTCCTGTGCATTGCGGATGCTCTTCCTATTGGGGGAAGGGCTCCAGATCCTCCACTCAGGCCTTTGTTGGGGCTCTAGCCTGGAGCCTTCTGGTCGTTCACTTGCTTATTGCACAAGCCTTGTGACAAGTCAGTTCACTTGCTTATTTTATAAGCCTTGTGACTTAAGTCAGCTGCCAGAGGCAGGACAGTGATCCCTGTCCTCTGGCAACTCAGCAGGTGGGTTCTGCTGACCTGAGGAATGTGGGTTTTCATTTTCTTTTTTTTAAAGATTTTATTTATTTATTTGACAGCACAAGTAGGCAGAACGACAGGCAGAGGGAGAGGGAGAAGGAGGCCCCCCGAGGAGCAGGGAGCCTGATGCGGGGCTCGATCCCAGGAACCTGGGATCATGACCTGAGCCGAAGGCAGCCGCTTAACCGACTGAGCCACCCAGGCGTCCTGGGTTTTCATTTTCTTATCCGACAAATCGGGTAGTATCAGTGAGCTCGATGGACTAATAGGGATTGGGAAAAGCATGAAACACTGAGTCCTCCTCCACCTGTCATGCCTCACGTGAGTCCCATGGGTATTTCTTCCAATCAGGCTGGGTACCTCCCATCCTCAGTACCCCAAGGGCAGTTCCTCTATGCATAATACTCATAGGACAGAACAGGACCACCATCAACCCCTGCTCCTAGCAAGCTAGGTCCCTCCAAGACCCTAGCCCTGAAGATCAATGGGACATCCTAGGAATCCACGCACACACTCCCGCCTCCTAAGCAAACTACACTCGGAGCAAAGTCTGAAGCCTCTGCGTCCACGGGGTCAAAGGGACACTCCGAGGCCACTCGGAGGCGGTGAGACACTCACGGCTCCCCTGGCTAAACCAGCACCCGAGGGTGGGACACGTCCGACGCCTCCGCACACTCCTAGTGTCCCCAGGGGTTAGCCAGAGCTGAGGCCTCCGTCCCGTGACGCGCCCGGCCGCACCCTAGCCCCGCCCCCGCCAGCAACCATTGGCTAGGTCCGGTTCTGGGGGCGGGGCGTTTGCCCTGCCTCTCCGGGCCCGGGCAGTCCCTGGAGGCGGCTGCGGTGGCCGTGGCGGCGGCGGCGGCAGTAGCTGCGGAGCCATGGCCGCCGACGCGCGGCCTTCGGGGGTCCGCGCTGGCCGTGGCGGCCGGGGCGCGTCAGGGCCCACGACGAGCTCCCGCGCGCTGCAGCCACCGCTCCCGCCTCTCTCCTTTCTTTTTTTGTTGTTGGTGGCGGCGCCCGGCGCTCGGGCCGCGGGATACGAGGTGAGCATGGCCCGGGAGCGGAAATGTACCCAAGCTGGAACGAAGCCCCGAGTAGGGTCCGGAGGTGTGGGTGGGTTTGCTCTGTGGGTGCCTAGTGAATGGTTGTTCATATGACAGTGTGGCCTGAAGGCATGCTTTGCGTCATTGAAAGGTCTGGCTGTGTGAGTCTGAGAATTGGGCTCTCTGTACCTGCCTCCTTCCTTCTGTGGGTCGGCTTGCCTAGACTTTGCATGCACTTAACTGTGTGATTGGATATATGTGTGTATGTGCGAGCAGGGGGATTGCTTGAGAGCTGGGACTCTGGAGTCAGCCTGCCTGGAGTTCCAGTCTGGCTCCCTGACTTCCTGGCTGTGTGATTTGGGGCAAGTCACTTAACCACTCTGATCCTCAGTGCTCTCATCTGAAAATGAGATAATATTGCCCCCCAAGTCCCAGGGTGGCTGCTTCCTATTTGCAAATGCCTAATAATCATTTGCTACTACTATTACTGTTAACCCAGGGTGTGAGTGAGAGCTGCCCTGAGGGGTTGTGTCAAATGGGAGTTGTATTTGTATGCCCATCTCTGTGGGTGTCCTCCCTAGAAGGGCCTGGCCCCATTTCTCAGAGTCACTCACCTCTAGATCAAAACTTATCTTGTGCCCCCAGCCCCACCCCAGCCTGCTTCTTAACCTCTGTGTAACTGACAGGGTGTGTGTATTTGGGGTCCCTGTGCAGACATGCCCTGTGGTGCATCCGGACATGCTCAACGTGCACCTGGTGGCCCACACGCATGACGATGTGGGCTGGCTCAAGACTGTGGACCAGTACTTTTATGGCAGTGAGTAGAGCATGGAGACTTCCCCGTGGGGCCCCCATGCCCCTTTGAGCCCTTCAGATCCTTTCTGGGTCCTGGACATTGGGAAGGGGGACATGGTCCAGTTTGAGCTCCTGTGTCTAAGAATGTCCCCCTTGGCTCATTTGTCCCTGACTGCCTGACCCCTGTGCCCACAGTCCAGAATGACGTCCAGCATGCGGGTGTGCAGTACATCCTAGACTCAGTCATCTCTTCCCTGCTGATGGAGCCCACCCGCCGATTCATCTATGTGGAGATTGCCTTCTTCTCCCGTTGGTGGCACCAGCAGACAAATGCAACACAGGAAGTTGTGCGGGACCTGGTGCGCCAGGGTGAGCCTGCCCGAAGGAAGTGAAAAGAGGAAGCCCAGCTCAGCTCTGTTTCTGACCCTCCAGCTTCTGAGATTTTATCATGTCCTGTGCAGCCTGTATGTGCATGTGGCTCTGCCTGCCTGGAATTTCCCTTTATTTCTAGAACTCCTATGCATTCTACAGGGCCCCACCTCCAGGGGATCCTCAGGGAAGCCTGCCATGCAGGGGGCCCTCTGTTCCATGTCTGGCTATATTGGCTTGGGATTGACGCCTCTTCTCCCTCCAGGCCTAGGTTTGCAGGCAGGCCTTCTTATCCCCTGCATGGCCACCCCTGGCCCCAGTCCTGGCCCTGACAATCCACCCAGACTGCCCTTCCCACACAGGACGCCTGGAGTTTGCCAACGGTGGCTGGGTGATGAACGATGAGGCAGCCACCCACTACGGAGCCATCATAGACCAGATGACGCTTGGGTTGCGCTTTCTGGAAAACACATTTGGCAAAGATGGGCGCCCCCGTGTGGCCTGGCACATTGACCCCTTTGGTCACTCTCGGGAGCAGGCCTCGCTGTTTGCACAGGTGATCTACCCACCTCACTCCTAGCTCTGACTCCTCCCTTGGCCACTCAAGCCCCGCCCTTCCCTGCAGGCTCACCTGGCCCAGGCCCTGTCCCCTGGTCCCTTGAGGCCCTGCCTCTTGGGTGAGCTATGAATCCCGTTACTGCTTGCCTCCCGTGCTCCCAGCCTTTCTGCTCTGCCTCCACCCGGGATGTGACCCCACTCCAGCTGGCTCCTCCCGGGCCCCACACCAGCCCCTCATTGTAGCCCTGGCCCCACCCCATTTGCTATGATCCCGGGTTCTCTACAAAGCCAGGTGGCAGGTGGAGGCCTGCCCTGCTTTTCAACCGGCTTCACAACCTTCACCATGATGGCGTCCCCTTTCCACTCTCTGATCCCTTCCATTCTAAGGCTGCTTAAGGGGGAAAGCTTTGAGTCAGGCCCCTTTCCAAGCTGGGGTAGGTGGAAGTCTGTTCTAGCGTTGTACCCACGCCTCCCAGCCCTCCCGCGGTGTCGTCTGACCCTTCCCCAAGCTTCAAAATGAGCTGGAGCCCTTCCTCGTTTCAGACCTGCTTTTTCTAACTGTGCTCTGACTGCCCCTCCCACGCTGAGGGGACGGGTGGGTGGTGGGGAGAGGACTGGGCACCCACTGCTCCTGCCCTCTGATCCCGGTCCTCATCCCGCCCCACCTCCAGATGGGCTTTGATGGCTTCTTCTTCGGGCGTCTGGATTATCAAGATAAGGGGGTGCGGAAGAAGAAGCAAGAGATGGAGCAGGTTTGGCGGGCTAGCGCCAGCCTAGAGCCCCCAGTAGCCGACCTCTTTACCAGTAAGGGCGTGTGGGGTGGGGTCAGGGCAGGCCCCAGGGGCATGGGACCTGGGACCATGCTCAGAGGGCCCTGGGTTTGCTTTTATACTCTGTTGTCATTGTCCTGAAACTCTTAATAATTTACGAACAAGGACCCAGCACTTACACTTTGCACTGGGCCCTGCAAATTCTGAGGTCCCTCCTGGGTGGGGTGTGGCAGGCTTTGACCCCAGGGCAGGTCTGGGGCACTGAGCCTGGTGTGGCATGCAGGTGTGCTCCCCAATATTTACAACCCACCGGAGAAACTGTGCTGGGACACGCTGTGTGCTGACAAGCCCTTTGTGGAGGACCCGCGCAGCCCCGAGTACAATGCCAAGGAGTTGGTCGATTACTTCCTGCAGTTGGCTACTGCCCAGGTAACCCTACTGTGCAGAGCCCGTGAGACTTGTGTTCATAATGCACTGGGCCCTTTCCACGGCGCGGGCATTCCCTAACACTTCCTCATCACCCTCGGAGGAAGGTAGCATTCCATTCACCATCGCCAGGCTCCCCTCCCAGATGTGTTCATTTCTGATTAGAAGACTGCAGACAACCTTTGCTGCCCCAAATGCTCACCAAAGGCATGAGACAGCATGGCAGTGCTTCAGTGCCCTCATCTGGGTCCAAGAGGAGTACTCAACAGCGTGAGGCTATTTTTACATGTGTCCCTGTGCTCCCACAGGACCCACTTCCACTCCCTCTCCACTCCTCTACGTGCACCCACACTTGTTTTTTAAAGATTCATTTATTTTATTTTATTATTATTTTTTTTAGAGATTTTATTTATTTGAGAGAGAGAGAATGAGAGACAGAGAGCACAAGAGGGAAGAAGGTCAGAGGGAGAAGCAGGCTCCCTGCTGAGCAGGGAGCCCGATATGGGACTCGATCCCAGGACTCCAGGATCATGACCTGAGCCGAAGGCAGTCGCTTAACCAACTGAGCCACCCAGGCGCCCATTTATTTTATTATTTTTAAAGATTTTATTTATTTATTTGAGAGGGGGAGAGAGAGTGAGTACACACAAGCAGGGGTGGAGGGGCAGAGGGAGAGGGAGAAGCAGACTCCCCGCTGAGCAGGGAGCCCAGTGTGGGGCTTGATCCCAGGACCCTGAGATCATGACCTGAGCTGAAGGCAGACGCTCAACGACTGAGCCACCCAGGCGCCCCAGCACCCGCACTCATGACCACATATATAGCACGACACAGCTATCTGCAGGGATGGCCCAGGACACCCTGGCCTGAGGAATTCTCCATTCCACCTGCAGGGCCAGTACTACCGCACCAACCACACCATAATGACCATGGGCTCAGACTTCCAGTATGAGAATGCCAACATGTGGTTCAAGAACCTTGACCGGCTCATCCAGCTGGTCAACGCTCAGGTAAGTGTGCCAGCTCGTGTGCATGAATGTGCTTGGATCCCTGGCCCTTGGGTCATATGCATCCCAGTGGGTGCTCTCTTACTTTTATATTGCTACTATAACAAATGACCAACAACCATAGCGGCTGAAAACAACAGAAATATCTTACAGTTTTGTAGGCCAGAAGTCGGACACAATTCTGACTGCGTTAAAAATCATGACGTCAGCAGGGCTGGGTTCCTTTTTTTTTTTTTTTTTTAAAGATTTTATTTATTTGACAGAGAGAGCATAAGTAGAGGGAGCGAGAGGGAGAAGCAGGCTCCTGCTGAGCAAGGAGCCCGATGTGGGACTCGATCCCAGGACCCTGGGATCATGACCCGGGCCGAAGGCAGCCACTTAACCGACTGAGCCACCCAGGCGTCCCAGGGCTGGGTTCCTTCTGGAAGCTCTTGGGGAGAGTGTCCAACTTCCAGAGGCCTCCTGCATTCCTTGACTCATGGCCCCCCATCTTGCAAGCCAGCCACGCAGCAGCTTTCTGCCCCTGCGTCTCTCATCACGTCTCTTTCTTACTCTCACTCCCTCTTTTCTCTTCCACTTTTTAAAAAAATTTATTTAGGGGCACCTGGGTGGCTCAGTCATTAAGCGTCTGCCTTCGGCTCAGGTCATGATCCCGGGGTCCTGGGATCGAGCCCCGCATCGGGCTCCCTGCTCCGCGGGAAGCCTGCTTCTCCCTCTCCCACTCCCCCTGCTTGTGTTCCCTCTCTCGCTGTCTCTCTCTCTGTGTCAAATAAATAAATAAAATCTTTAAAAAAATTTATTTATTTGGAGAGAGAGTGTGTGCTAGCGCAAGGCAGGGAGGGGCAGAGGGAGAGGGAGAGAGAGGATCTCAAGCAGACTCTACGCTAAGCGTAGAGCCAGACACGGGGCTCGATCTCAAGCCGCTGAGATCATGACCTGAGCCAAAATCAAGGGTTGGACTCTCAATTGACTGAGCCACCCAGGTGCCCCCCCCTCCTCTTTTAAAGACCCGTGTTGACACTGGGCCCTACAGATCATCTAGGATAATCTATTTTAAGGTCAGCTTATCGGCAACCTGAACTCCATTTGCAGCCTTAATTTCCCTTTACCACGTAACCTGACAGGTTCTGGGAATCAGGACTCAGACATCCTTGGGCCTCTCGCATCTGAAATGTCCTTCCCATCAGTTCTGTCCTCAGGGCTGTCTACTGGTAGTCTCCATGTTCTCAGCTTCTGCTTGCTCCCAGCACCACCGTTTCACCCAAAACACCCTCAGGAACATCACCGAGGGCCTTCCAAAAGATATTTTCCAGGCCTCCCTGTGACCCCGAGGAGCCCTGGACACCTTGATCACTTTCTTCTGTAAATATCATGGTCCTGAGCTGCCAAGGCTTTCCTCCTGCCCTGTTCCGCTCCTCTGCCCACTGCATTCTATTGGAAATAGAGTCTCTTACTTCAAATCCCTCGATTGCCACTTAGTGGCTCTGTGACCCTGAGAAATCTTAGGCGCTCTGCCTTAGTTTTCTTATTTAGAAAATGGGCATAATGGTGGCTCCCACCTGATAAGGCTGTTAGGGTTTAATGAGTTCGTTTACACAGGTCAGTAGAACAGGGCCAGGTAAATAATCGATATTATGGTGGTTGCTTATTACTGTTATTTGGGGCTGAACACCTGCTTCTCCTTTAACACGCAAGCTGCAATGTTTCCTCCTCCAGGAAGTCTTCACCAAACACAGGTGGAGCTCTTGCCCTTTCCTCTGTGTACACACAGTCCCCACAAATACCCCATGAGGCCACAGCCAGGCTGATTGTAACAGACTATCTGTTCAATATCTCTCCTCCACTTGGCTGTGGGTTCCAGGAGAGTGGGGCTGGCCTCTGCTTCTAGATTGTGTCTGAAATCCTGAGCATATTGAAGAAGCAAATGATTGTTTGTTGAGCAAATCCTGTGTGTGTGTGTATGTGTGTGTGTGTGTGTGTAACTGTGTATGTGACTGTGTGTTCAGGGGTAGACGTGGATGCACATAAAGGCGTGTAGTTCCATTCACTTCCCTTCATTCACTCAAGTGTTTAGTGAGCACCTACTGTGTACCAGGCACTGGGTTCACAACACAAGCAGAACAAACATCTTTTTCTTCACAGAGGAGGTCACCTTCTTGTTCCTCCACCTCAGTTGAAAGTGAGCCTCCATTCATTCTAACAATGGTGTCATTGAGCAATAATCTGACAGTCCTGAGAAATGGTCACTCCTGCCCTTTAATGTCATACTTAGTTTTTCCACACACACAAATTTTTTTTTAAGATTTTATTTATTTATTTAGAGAGGGGGGACAAGCGGGGGAGGAACAGAGGGAGAGGGAGAGAGAATCTCAAGCAGACTCCCTCCTGAACGCAGAGCCTTAGGCGGGGACTTTCTCACGACCCTGAGATCATGACCTGAACCCAAATCAAGAGTCCCACGCTTAACCAACTGAGCCACCCAGGCGCCCCCACAAAAAAAAATTTTAATGATAAAATTGGAATTAAAAAAAGTTTAGTAAAAATTTCAGGTTTATTCTCGCATCCGTGAAATTCTTTCCATGCTGGTAATGTTGAGTTGCTGCCAAAATTCAGCCTCACACTGGGCCATTGGTTTGCACTCAAAATGTGTACTACAAGAATCCGAACCCACCGCATGCGTGAAGGTGCGCACATGTGTATGAGGATGTGTGTGCACACCTGGGGGCCCCCTGGGAAGGTGCCGGCTCCCGAGGGCTCACACACGGACACCTCCCCCCAGCAGCAGGCCAACGGGAGCCGCGTCAATGTTCTCTACTCCACTCCCGCCTGTTACCTCTGGGAGCTGAACAAGGCCAACCTCACCTGGTATTTGGGGGGAAATGGGAGCTTGGGGGGGGGGTTGGCCTGCTCTTTGGGTCATGACCCGGCCCTCAATGCCTCTGCCGCTGCAGGTCGGTAAAACAAGATGACTTCTTTCCCTACGCGGACGGCCCCCACAAGTTCTGGACCGGCTACTTTTCCAGCCGGCCGGCCCTCAAACGCTATGAGCGCCTCAGCTACAACTTTCTGCAGGTGAGTGGGCGCTGGGTTCAAGGGGGCGCACAGGGGTCCCAACAGATCCGGGGCCCCAACACACCTCCTCTGTTCCCCAGGTGTGCAACCAGCTGGAGGCACTGGCGGGTCCGGCGGCCAACGTGGGGCCCTATGGCTCAGGAGACAGTGCACCCCTCAGTAGGTGTTGAGACGATGAGGGGACGGGAGTGTGTCTGAAGCTGGACACACCGACCCTCGGCCACCCCATCGAGTCCCCTCATAAAGCTCCTCGGGACCCTGCCCTCCCACACGTGAACTTTCCCGTCTCCTTGGGGTCTGGACTGAGAGTCCTGCAGAGACCCCCAGCCGGTTCACCGTCTGCCTGCAGATGAGGCGATGGCAGTGCTCCAGCATCACGACGCGGTCAGCGGCACCTCCCGGCAGCACGTGGCCAACGACTACGCGCGCCAGCTGGCAGCAGGCTGGGGGCCCTGCGAGGTGCGCGGGGTGGAGCCAGGGAGGGGGCGGGGCCTGGAAGAAGCGGGTGTAGAATGAAAGGGTGGACACCGGAAGAGGCGTGGTCAAAGACAGTGGGGTGGAGTCTAGAAATGCCTGCATGGGGCGGGGCCTGGGATGCGAGAGGCGGAGACTGGAAGGGGGCGGAGCCTAGGAGCGCTCGTGGGCGGGGACAGGTAAGGGGCGGGGTCCGGGAGGGGACACGGAGGGAGACCTGGGTGGGCCTCCAGAGCTGACCCATGGACCTTTACTCTCCCTCCCACAGGTTCTCCTGAGCAATGCGCTAGCGCGGCTCAGCGGCTCCAAGGAGGACTTCACGTACTGCCGCAACCTCAACATCAGTGTCTGTCCGCTCAGCCAGACCGCTAAGAGCGTGAGCCGGGCTCGGGCTGGAGGGGCGGGGCCAGGGAGCAGGTGGGTAGGACAGCACTGGAAAATGAGGACAGAGGGGGCGGGGCCTGGAGGAGGCGGGGCTCGGACTGAGGGGCTCTTGGGGTACCTGCCGGTTGTGAAATTGGTTGGGAGGATCGGTCTGCGGAGCGATCACTTGGGGGGCAGTGAAGCTGGGGTGGGAGAGACCAAAGCACCCCATGGGGGCTTGGATCACCCAAGGACGTTGCCGCGTGTGGTGGGTGGGTTTCAAGAAGGCCTGCTGTGACCCATGCCCGATCTGGCCCTCCCACACCAGTTCCAAGTGACCATTTATAACCCCTTGGGGCGGAAAGTGGATTGGATGGTGCGGCTGCCAGTCAGCGACCACATTTTCGACGTGAGGGACCCGAACGGCACAATTGTGCCCAGCGATGTAAGCCCTTTCAACAAATATTTCTCCTATGAGTACCACCCCCCATGATTACCTCCTGCCTTGGACACCTCCTCCTGGGGATTTCTACCCCCCACCTCACCCCACCCCACGGACACATCTCCCTCCATGGATAACTCCTCCCATGGACGCCTCCCTCTCTCCGGTAACTCTTTCTTTAATATCTCCCCCTCCATCAATACCTTGCGCCTCCTACTTTTTCTTTTTCTGCCCCTTAACATCATACCCCCTTGGAAACATCCGCTCGCCCTTACCCCCCTGTCCTGCCTCTCGGACAGTCTCTCCCTTTTTAATGTCTCCTCATGAATTAAAAAAATATATATATTTTAGGGGCACCTGGGTGGCTCAGTCGTTAAGCATCTGCCGTCAGCTCAGGTCATGATCCCAGGATCCTGGGATCGGCCTGCGTGGGGCTCCCTGCTCAGCGGGAAGCCTGCTTCTTCCTCTCCCACTCCCCCTGCTTGTTTTCCCTCTCTCGCTGTTTCTGTCTTTGTCAAATAAATAAATAAAATCTTTTGATTTATTTATTTGACAGATAGAATGAGATAGAGAGAGAGCATGAAAGGGGGCAGGGTCAGAGGGAGAAGCAGACTCTCTGCTGAGCAGGGAGCCGGATGCGGGACTCGATCCCAGGACTCCAGGATCATGACCTGAGCCGAAGGCAGTCGCTTAACCAACTGAGCCACCCAGGCGCCCAAAAATATTTTATTTTTTAAGATTTTATTTTTTTAAGTAATCTCCACATCCAATGTGGGGCTCCAATTTACAACACTGAGCTTGAGTGGCATGCTCTACCAACTGATCCAGCCAGGCGCCCCGAATTTTCTTTTTTCTTTTTACTTTATTTCCCTCATCCTAGAAGGCCTCTACCTATGAATCTCTTCCTCCTCTCGAACCGCCTTTCCCTCATTCCCCTGCTTCAAGGATTTCCTTCCCCATTTCCCCCCTCACTTCCCCTTCTCCCACAGTCTCTGCACCCCATAAGTGTTTTTCCCCCCACTTTATGAATCTTCTCTGCAATCTTTAACTCAGAATTTGACACTCGATCCTCCCTGGCCAACACCTATATTTCTTCTCCCCACCTGGGGCTCATTCTTCTCCTGGAGTTCGACCCATCCCTTTATGTACAGCTCAGTATTTATACTCACAGCCTCTTGACTCAGTTTCCCTCCTCCGTTACCCAAGTTGGTGAGACTTCCTAGCTCAGACAGTTCGGAGCTGCTTTTCTCAGCCTCCGTGCCTGCCCTGGGCTTCAGCATCTACTCAGTAACCCAGGTGCCTGGCCGGAGCCCCAACGCCCACAACCGCCAGCCCAGATCCCAGAAGTCCTGGTCCCATGACTTGGCCATCCAAAATGAGGTGAGACTCCGTTCAGATGCCCTTCCCTTCCCCTGTGACAAATTTGAGGTGTCATGGTGAGTTGCATGGACTCTGGATCAGTGGGTCTTGGGTTCATGGTCTAGTTACCAGTCCCTCATTATGTGCCCTCCAGTAAGTGACCACCTCCCTTTGAGCCTCAGTATCCATTCCTGGGTCCGTGAGGACCCAGTGTCATCATGGATGACACTGGACAGATACATGAGGGCTGACAGTGGTAGGAGTTTGCAAATTAAGTGAGGCAGGGCAGAGACTCGAGGGAGGGAGCCACCCACGTGGCCATGTAGGGGAAGAGGGATCCAGGCAGGCAGCGAGGCAGAAGCAAGAGCCCTCAGGCAGAAGGGTGCTGAGTGTTTCAGGAACCCCCTGGGGCTCAAGGGGCGGGTATTGGGTGACAGGTCAGACTCTGCAAGACTTGAGGGCCAAAGGGAAAGACTTTGGCTTTTACTTCGAAGGAGCCACGTCGGGAACAGGGCTGCATCAAGACTGTAATGGGCCCTAGCACTTTTGCCTTTGTGGGTCCCTTTTTCCATTAGGAAAAAAAAAAAGTTAAAAATTGTATTTCATGAGCAGGTGGCTGTAAAAGACGAGTATAATATATTCATTATTATTACATTTAAGTTTTCTTCTGATTGTAGAAGAAATCAAAATTTACATATTTCCATTGGCCCCTAAAAGTCTCCTGGGCCATGGCACTGATTCCTTTTGTCAAATGCGCGAGTCAGCCCTGGGCCCAAGCCGACTGGCTAGGAGGGTATTTAGGGTGTCACTGGCGCCCTCTGGTGGCCGCGGGTGGGGGGGAACTGACTGGGGAAGCGAGCCTGGAAGGGGTCTGCCGCACTAGTCTTAGAAGGCCATGGAAATGGTGAGAAGTGGTCAGATTGAGGAGGTGGAAGGTAGAGCTGTTAGGATTTGTTAATAGGGTCAGGTGTGAGGAGAGAGAGAGAGAGAGAGGAGGGGAGGGTAGCTCCTGGGCTTTCTCCTGAGTCCCAGGAAGGATGAAGAAGCTGCCCTTGGCTGAGAGGATGGTTATTAACCTGTGCCTGCCCTTCTCTACCCAGTACCTCCGGGCTAGGTTTGACCCTGACACGGGACTCTTGGTGGAGTTGGAGAACCTGGACCAGAACCTCCTGCTGCCTGTTCGCCAAGCCTTCTACTGGTGAGGGGGGGACCACCAGGTCAGGGAGGGGGTGTAAGTAGAGCTAAGGTCACTTGCCTGACTCTCACCTGCCCCGGCCCCAGGTACAACGCCAGTGTAGGCAACGACCTAAGCAGCCAGGTCTCAGGTGCCTATATCTTCAGACCCAACCGCCAGGAACCATTGATCGTGAGCCACTGGGCTCAGACGCACGTGGTGAAGGTCTGGGGCCTTGAATGATGAGTGTTTGGGGGGGGGGGGTGGAGCTTGGGGGGGTGGTGAGCTATATGTGGGTAGGGTCAGGGGTTGGGTTTATATCTCTATCAGATAAGAGGGCTAAGACCTGAGGGGAATATTGAGAATCTTCCCACAGGGCTGATATTCACGGCTGGTTGAGTAACAGTCATTCCTTGGGAGCAAGTACGAAGGCTTTCACATCTGCTGTGGGTATCAGGATTATGCTTAGCTTTTGAAACTGGGGGTGGGGTGTTCCCTCTTGGCCCATGAATGGGGAGAACCAGGTGTAGTTGCTTGAAGAGTTCACCAAGGATCTGTGCTGGAGGGGATTATATCTGAGGTGGATATTTGAGAGTTCACACTTGGATAGGGCTTGGGTGATTCTCTTAGGATGGATATCTGAGGGTGCATCTGGCTGGGAACAGGGGCTCGCCCTTGTGGGGTTTCTCGGGGCCTCTCATTGACATTTCCTCTTAGGGTAGGGGTGGGCCAGGTAATGGCAAGATTCACATTCGACATAATTCCCCTTGAGGTGAACTTCTGCATATGTGGGTCACTGAATTAGGATATAGTTTTGCCTGCAGTAACAGTTGCCAAAATTAATGGTGCCTAAAACAAGACAGATGTTTCTTTCCATCTAACAGAAAGTCTGGCTGGGCCATACAGGGCAGATGGAGTGACTTCAGAGTCATCCAGGCCTCTTCTGTCTCATTGTTCTGCCCTCCTCAACATTCAGCTTCTACCTCATGGCCCAAGATGGCTGCTTAAGCTCCAGCCGTCATATTTGCATTTGAGCCAGTGAGAGAGGGAAAGAGGCAAGGAACGTTGTGTACGCCTCTTTGATCATTTTCCATTGAGCAAACCATGGTTACACAGCCTCACGGAAGACTGGACCACATAGTCTTTATTCCAGGTAGCCACTTGCCAAGCTAGAATCCTGTTCTAAGGAGGAAAGATGTGGTAACGGTGGACAGCAAGCATATATGCTACACTGAAGAATTATGTGTTAACATCTGACATGGGAAGTGTGGGCATCACACCTAGGTGGGTGGGGGAGGTTCCCATGCTACGAGTGGAGTTGACCTGGATGTAGGCCTCTGTGAGGTTAATGGCAGGGGTGGGTATCCACAGGGCTTGCCAGTGTGCAGGTGCAGGCTTAGACTTACCCCCTGCCCGCATGTGCCCGCAGACACCCTTGGTGCAGGAGGTGCACCAGAACTTCTCAGCCTGGTGTTCCCAGGTGGTTCGTCTGTACCCAGGACAGCGGCACCTGGAGCTGGAGTGGACAGTGGGACCAATACCTGTGGGGTGAGTGGCACCCACTGGGACTTGGGGGGTGGGGGCAAGGGCAGGGTGGGATAGGTGAAGCTCACAATCTTGCTATCCCCTCGGGTCCAGTGACGGCTGGGGGAAGGAGATCATCAGTCGCTTTGACACTGTGCTGGAGACAAAAGGACTCTTCTACACGGACAGCAATGGCCGGGAGATCCTGGAGAGGAGGTGGGGTGACTGGGGGCAGTAAAGAGTGGTCTGTGGTGTGTGGGGGCCCAGGCCTGTGGGGGCGTCTGCTGATCCTCTGAGTGTGGGAGGGAAGGGATGAAGGGGGAGTGAGGAATGGATAGACCCGGGAAGGGGAGCTGGACCCCAGGCCTGACCAAACCCTCCCCGCCCCCCCAGGCGGGATTATCGACCCACCTGGAAGCTGAACCAGACTGAGCCAGTGGCAGGCAATTACTATCCGGTCAACAGCCGCATTTACATCAGGGTAACACCTCCCCATCCTGCTCCCCATTTCTTAGCACCCCTCCACACAGTGGGGGTCACCATCATTCTTAGCATCTCTTGGCTGTCCTTGGTGGTCTCCACCGTCCCCTGTGATGCCTGTCTGGGGGCCACCGCTGGCTGGCTGTGGGGCCCCTCACTCTCCCCGCACCCCCCGACCCCCAGGATGGCAAGGTGCAGCTGACTGTGCTGACTGACCGCTCCCAGGGGGGCAGCAGCCTGAAGGACGGCTCCATGGAGCTCATGGTGAGTGGCCAGAGCCCTGTTTCAGCCAGTTCCCACCCTGGCCCCCTACTGGGCCTTGAAAACCTCTTTCTGCTCCGTTCTCTGCTAGGTGCACCCCACTGCCTATAAGTCCCCACTCAGCTGAGTCCTCCATTCCTATGTGGAAAGTTTCCTCCAAGCTTTTGTTCAGTCCCTACCTAGCTCCCCATCTCCTCCAGGCCCTGACTTGCCCTATCTCGTTAGATCCTTCCCTCCCTCTGTCCTAGTACCTTGCTAGGTTGGATCCCCACTTCTGCGGGTGGTCCCCTACTAGACCTTTCTCTGCGTCCATTCTTCTCACTCTTTAGTTTCTCTTGAAACTTCCACAAGCCCTCACCCAAATTTCTGGCCCAGAAATCGGCCAGAGGGACTCCTCACCCTCTCCTGGCCACTCCCCACAGGTGCACCGAAGGCTTCTGAAAGACGATGGACGCGGAGTAGGGGAGCCGCTGCTGGAGGAGGGGTTGGGGCTGTGGGTGCGAGGGCGCCACCTCGTGCTGCTGGACAAGGCTCCGACCGCGGCCACTGGGCACCGGTTGCAGGCAGAGAAAGAGCTGCTGGCCCCGCAGGTGGTGCTGGCCCCCGGTGGCGGCGCCCCCTACCACCCCGGAGTCGCCCCGCGCAAGCAGGTGAGTGGGGTGGAGCCGCCAGGTGGAGAAGACCCCAATGAACCACGGAGGGTTTTCCTGACCTTAGGCGGGACCCACTCCGCCGGCCCCTAACTTGTCCTGGGGAGGCCATAAGCTAGTTCCACCCCCTCAGCTCAGCCCCATTGCCCGGCAGTCCCGGCTTGCTGAGTCCCATCCCGCCACGACTGGGTCTTAGCGCAGCCTCTGCCCTCTCCCCTCTCCGGCGGGCTCCACTGGGCCCCACCCTCTCGCCCCTTCCACTTCCCCACGCTCGGTCCCGTCCCCTAGCCACGCCCCCTGAGCTTCAGCCCCGCCCTATCTCAGTGGGTCCCAAGTCAGATCAGGTCTGCCCCTTCCGGGCTCGGGCCCGCCCCCAGCCTGTTACCGCCCTTCCCTGGGTCTGTGCCATCCTCCTTGGCTTAGCCCGACCCTTTCTAGCTGAGCCTCTTCCCTCCCTGATGAAACCACGCCCCTGCGTCAGAGCCCCGCCTCCTAACGGCGCCTCGGCCCGCCCCCCCCGCCTCCTGCAGTTCTCAGGGCTCCGCCGGGAGCTGCCTCCCTCGGTGCATCTGCTCACACTGGCCCGCTGGGACAGGACAACGCTTCTCCTGCGCTTGGAGCACCAGTTCGCTGTAGGGGAGGGCTCTGGCAACCTGAGCTCCCCGGTTACCTTGGATTTGAGGGTGAGGAGGGCAGAAGTGGAACGGAGATAAGGGAGAGGGGAAACCCTGCTTTGTCCCCACTCAGCCGGGCCCATCCACTGCCTACAGGACCTGTTCTCCGCCTTCACCATCACGTACCTGCAGGAGACCACGCTGGCGGCCAACCAGCTCCGGGCCAGCGCTTCCAGGCTCAAGTGGATGCCAGCCACGGGTGGGGGCCTGCACCGGGAGTTGGGGGCTGGGGGCTGTGTGGGAGGTGTGGGAATGTTGGCCAGGACCGGGATAGAGCTCTAGCGTCTAGGGCGGTGTTCAGATCCAGGTTAGGGGGTTAAGGGTCTTAAGTGGGTCTAAGCAACTAGCAGTGGGTCTTGAGGGTTTGAGATGGGATTCCCTGGGTATCTAGTTCTGGGAAGAGGGGTGTGCCCATCACTCCTGGGGTTGGCATGATGGTCTTTAGCTAGGGCTTGAGGGTGTGAAGGAGATGGCCCGACATCAGGGACAGATTGGGGGATCTGGGGATGGTATTCAGGGCCTGGGAGACAGTTTAAAACGGGTCTGGGAATAAGGCCCTGGGGGATAGATTTGAGGGTATATGGCTGTGTGGAGGCCGAGGGGAAGGAGGAGGGGGTGAGGCAGAGGAAGTTGGCACCCCTCACTTCTCCCTTGCACCTCCCCAGGCCCCACAGCCCAGCGCTCTCCCTCTTGGCTGGACCCTGTCACCATCACGCTGCAGCCCATGGAAATCCGCACCTTCCTGGCCTTGGTCCAGTGGAAAGAGCATGGCTAGACATACTGGGGGCAGGCCCACTCTCCCCCTCCTGCTGCTGCTGCTGCCACCAACAAAAGCCATTAAAATGCCACTACCAAGACTTGGGTCAAGGTGTGACTGAGTGGTGCTTTGTTTTTTGTTTGTTTTTGGAGGGGGATTTCATTTATGGCCTAGAAAGGTCAGCAAACACTAGTTGACTCTTGACCTGAGGCCTGGCAGGGAACTCACACCAGATTACACCATCCACACCCCACTTCATCCACCACCGTCTTCCACTCCTCCTTCACTCCATCCGCTCAGGCTGTGGCACAGCTGTCTCTAGAAGCTACTGAGAGTGGGCCTGCATGGGATAAAGGCCCAGAGAACCAGACGTACCCTGGGGCCTTCCAGACCTGGCCTTGGGGGAGCCAGGCTCTGAAGGCAAGGAGTCTAGGGTCCTGGTGAAGGGGGTAGAATAGGAGCCAGGTTCCAAAGTGAGGCCTTGGACAGGTGGGCTAGAGCTGCTGGGCTCCCAGGAGATAGGTAGAGAGCCTGGTACGCCTGGTGTGTTCTGGGGTCTGTTATGGAGGAAGGACACTTTGGGAAGAAACTGGTGGTTTAGACTCGAAAGTGAGTGACTTCCCCTCCGGTTAGGACAGCCTTATGCAGGTGCCTTAAAGGTACATGGAGGTCAGTAGGGCATCCCAGGCTGACCTGCAGCCCATGTTTGGATGCATGCACTCCTGATTGTCAGATGCACCTCCAGAAAAAAGTTTTAAGTTCCTCTTGGGGTGGCAGGCATGAGTCTGGGCAACTAGAACCTCTGGGGAGGGCACCAGGGGCCTAAATAAGGTCCCAGATGGGGCCTGGGTGCTGGATGTGCCTCTTGAAATTTTCTCTAAGTCCCCATAAAGAGATGGACCAGAGAGTCCCAAGGAGGGAACTCTAGGCGAGTTGCCATTCTATATGGGGTCTAATCACTGGATGCACCTCTCAGAAGCTTTTAAAGTTGCCCTCCAGGGCACCTGGGTGGCTCAGTCAGTTAAAGGGCTGCCTTTGGCTCAGGTCATGATCCCAGCGTCCTAGGATGGAGCCCCATGCCAGGCTCCCTGCTCAGCAGGGAGTCTGCTTTTCCCTCTGTCCTTCCCCCTGCTTGTGCTCTCTCTTGCTCTCTCTCAAATAAATAAATAAAATCTTTTTTTCCCCCCTTTCCCTCCGGAAGGGAAAGGCAGCAAAACCAGGCAGGGTAGTCTGGGGATTGTGCCCCAGGGGCGTCTGCTGCCCTGTGTAGGGTCCGATCTTAGGAGGTGCACAACAAATTTGCTTATAAGTATTCCTCTGGTTGCAGGGAAAAGACCGGCCGGGTAGTGCACCCTAGGGATGACATCTTTGGCCTGGTAGTCCATGGGATCTCCTGAAAACATGCAAATCCTCCTCCAAAGGCAGGCACTGTCCTGGCTGGCCAAGGAGACTCATGAAAGTTGCCCCGGGTCCTCCTGCAGTCCCACATGGTGCCCGATTGTTGGATATACCCCTGTAAACCTCTGTAGCTGTTCTCTGGTGGAGACAAGCACAGGCTAGCCAGAGAGACTCGGGGGGGTGGGGGGCGGTGTGCCCAGGGCCAGGCTGTGCTTCTGCATGGGCCCTAGTATTGGACCCACCTGGTGGTGCCTCCTGAGAACGTATCCACATCCCCATTCAAAGGGAAGACACCTACTGGCCTGCGCTGGACAAGTAAACCCATGAAGGATGCCGTGGTGTCAGGTGTTTTCACTCTTGGGTCCCGGTCGTTGGGAGCACTTCCTGAAAAGTTTCTATATCCTTTTCTGGAGGTCAGCACCACCCAGTGGCTGAATGCACTCCTCCTCCCCCTGCTTCCTAGCCATCCAGGGAGGCCCAGGGAGTGTTCCAGGCCCAGCTGCGGTCACATGTAGGCCTTATTCATCACATATGCCACTGGAAAATGTTTCCAACTCCTCTACAGGAAGGCCGCACCGGGGAGGGTGTCCTGGGCCCAGCAGCCTTCCTGTGCCAGGGGGCGGAGACTGAGCTGAGATGGCCAGGGAGGCCCGTGGAGGGCCAGACTCAGGGGCTAGTCACTGGGAGCACCTAGTGAAAATGTCTAAATTGTACTCTGGAAGCTGAGAGCAGCCCGGGCCACCCAGGGAGTTCCGTGGATGGTGCCCTGGGCCCATCAGGCTACTCCTTGGGTGAGACCCACGCAAAGTGGCACCTGGGGGTCCAGGTTCATCTAGGTCGCGCCGGTTGAACTGCGCCACCTGGCGGCTGTTTTAATGTCGTCTCCGGAGCTCGGCTGTGCGGGCCTGGAATGGGATCCAACCCTCAAAAGCAAGGCGGAGTTCCAGGAGACTGGTGGCAATGTTGTCCTGGCTGCGACACACGCTGCCTCCGGATGGGCTCCCCTGAGATTGTCACTGCCATATAGAGGAGAGCGACATCCAGGAACTGCACGGATGGGCTGAATGACACACGGCGGTCCCCTCCGCCCATGGGGACTCCCTTGAGACGTTGCAGGTAATGGGGTAGAGAGTCCGGCGGGGGGCGAGGGGAAACTTGGTGCCTGGTTTCTAGGTTCTCCCTCCAGAGGCCGGGATCATGGCCAGGAAGGCCTGGGAGCGTTTCCCTCATCTGGCTGCAGTCCTGCATGGGGCAGGTCGCTGGATGTGCATCCTGAAATTTCCCCATCTGAAGAGGGAGCGGGGTGGCCCAGGGAGGGCACTCTGTGCCCAACTGCACTCCCAGTGGGGGCCGTTCTTGAACACTTCCCCCAAATCTGTGGATGTCTCCCTGCGGTGACAGGGTCCATCCTGGGCCAAACAGTCATCCAGGGGTGGGCTCATTGGACCTGGTGGCCGCCTCCAGCGGGGACCTGGTAATCTGAATCATTTGCTGGAGGGGCTCCTGGGTGGCTCAGGTCATGATCCTGGGGTCCTGAGGTCCTGGGATTGAGCCCAGCCTCTGGCTCCCTGCTCAGTGGGGAGCCTGCTTCTCCCTCTCCCTCTGCCACTTCCCCTGCTTGTGCTCACTTGCCCTCTGTCAAGTAAATAAAATCTTTAAAAAAAAATTTTTTTTTTAATCACTTGCTGGAAGTGTTTCCAAGGTAGGAGTGGGGCACTGGCTCTGGCCAGTCAGGAAGGTGTGACTAGGATGCCCTGGGTGTGTGGGCCTTCCAAAAAGTTTTCTAAGTCTCCCTCGGAAGGCTGAATCCTTTGAGGGCTGCGAGGGAGGCTTGAGGAGGTTGCTCCTGGCAGGCAACTGTCCTCAGTGGGATTCCAGTCACTACCTATCCCTTCTGAAAATGTTTCCTGAGGAAAGGAAGGCCCCAAGTCAACTCCCTACACGAGGTGAAGAGCAGTCACGTGTGGGTTCACTGGATGCACCTCCTGAAAATTTTTCTAAGTCTCTCACCATGGTAACAAGCCTGCCAGACAGGGAGGCCAAGGGAGGGTGCCTAGGTCCTGTCCACAGCCCAGATTGAGCCCAGTAGTTGGTAGAAGTGTTGTCGGGGTGCTCAGGTCCTCCATCCTGCACAGGGGAGACAAGATGACTTCTAAACCAATGATGGAGAATCAGCTTGTCTAGAGTCAGTGATGACTGGGGAAGGCATCGTCTGGCCATGGGGATGCGAGAGGTCACAGCTGTCTCATGCACTTCCTGAAAGAGTTTCTGATTCCCCTTGCTGGAAGGGAGGCACCATCTTGGGCCTGTTAGGGATGCACTGTGAAGGCACCCTCGACAAGAATGCGGATCTCTGAAGGGCCTGCTTGTTGGAGGCACCCCCTAAGTGTGTTAAGTCCCGATTGGTGGAAGCGTCGGTCTGTGTTGCCAGGCCCCATGTTAGCCCTGGTGATCTGACTCAGCTCACAAAGACATTTCCCATTCCTGGACAGCCTGGCAGGCTTGCAGAGGGCACCCAAGGCTAGGCCTCAGTCCATCATGGGTCATGGTCACGGAGGGTGCCTCCCAAAAGTTTTCTTAGTCCCTCTTTGGAGTCTGGGACTGGCTTGGGCTGGGTGGAGAGGGATAAGAGGGGGACCTCAGCCAGCCATGGTCCCACGGGGGGCCAACTTTAGTATGTTCCAAATTTTCGAAGTCTCCAGCCTGAACATGCTAAGGACACCCTGGGAAAGTTCACTGGGCCCAGCCACTATCCTGCATGAAGCCTGGTTGTCTGATGGGCTTTCTGGAAATTTTTCTGGATCTCGTTAGTGTCGTGGGCATGGGCCATGTCTGGCCAAAGAAGCCTGGGAAGATGCTCTGGGCATAGCTGTGGTCTCATGTGGCTTCCATGCATTTGGAGCATCTCACAAAATGTTTTCTAAGTACCCTCTGGAGGGCACCCAGAGCCAGGGTGCAATCCAGCGTGGGTTCTGTAATAATTCGCTAAGGCTGCCCTAACAAAGTACTATTCCAAACTGGGCCCCTTAAACAGAAATTCATCTGACAGTTTAGGAGACTAGATGACCTCGTTCATCTTAATTAATTAATGTGCAATGACCCTATTCCCAAATAAGATCGTGTTCTCAGGTACTGGAGGTTAGGACTTCAACATATGAACTTTAGGGGACACAATTCAACCCATAACAGGTTTCAGGCATTGGAAGCGCCCCCTGTGGTTTTCTTAATCCCCTACCACAAGCTGGGACTGGCTTGGGACAGAGAGGGAGGTTCGTAAATAGCCCTCGGGCTGCCCTACATTTTGGGGTCCCACTGTTCAGATAAGCCTTCCCCAAATGTCAATGAAAAGGAGGACCAGTCCAGGTGGAGCAGGAGGCTCAGGGAGGGTACCCCAGGACGCTGCATGGGACTGACGGCTGCTTGGCTATAGGAGGTGCCCGCAGTGTTTCTAACTCTCCCTCTGCTGTTTTTGGGGTGCATCCAAATACCAGGCCCTACATGAGACCATGGCTGAACTCTCAGCACCTTCCCCCAAACCCGCTGGTCGCTGGATATGCCTGCAGATTTTTCTAAGTCCTCCTCCTCTACATGTCTGTCCTTCTGCCAGGCCCATAATGTTTTGATTACTGGAGCTTTAAGTGTTGAAATCGGGGAGTGTGAGACCTCCACCTTTTTTCTTTTTAAAGATTGTTTTGGCTATTGGTGGTACCTGGAGATTCCATGTGAATTTTATTTTATTTTTAAAGACTTTATTTATTTGAGATAGAGCGAGAGTGAGAGAGAACACAAGCAGGGGGAGCAGCAAGGAAGAGGGAGAAGCAGGCTCCCCGCTGAGCAGGGAGCCCGATGCAGGACTCGATCCCAGGACCTTGGGATCATGACCTGAGCTGAAGGCAGATGCTTAACTGACTGAGCCATTCAGGTGCCCCTCCATTTGTATTTTAGAATGGATTTGTTTGTTTGTTTGTTTCTGCAAAAAACATTGTTGGGATTGCACTGAATCTGTAGCTGAATTTGGGCACTGCCGACATCTTAATGTTAAGTCTCCCATCCATGAACACAGGACGTCTTTCCATTTATTGCTGTCTTTTCTAGTTTCTTTCAGCACCATTTGTTGTTTTTAGTGTAAAAGTCTTCTCTCTCCTTGGCTGAGTTTATTCCTAGGTATTTTATTCTTCTTGATGCTTCTAAATGGAATTGTTTTCTTCATTTCCCTTTTGGATTGTTCACTGTTAGTGTACAGAAATGTAACGGATTTTTGTCTGCTTTGTATCCTGCAAATTTGCTGAAATCGTTGGTTTTTTGCATGTGGAATCTTTAGTTTCTTACATGTAAGATTGTGGCTTTTTTTTTTTTTAATCATGTCAACTGCCATTTCTGCATTGAGATGATTATGGTTTTTCCAACCTTCATTCTGCTAATGTGGTATGCACTACACTGATTTTCAGATGTTGAACTGTCCTTGCATTCATGGATAAGTGCATTCATGATCCACTTGGTCACAGTGTATAAAGCTTTTAATGTGCTGAATTTGTTTTACTAATTTTTCTTTTTTTAAAGATTTTATTTGAGAGAGAGCAAGCACGAGCAGGGGGAAGGGCAACAGGAGAGGGAGAAGCAGAGTCCCCGCAGAGCAGGGAGCCCGACTGGGGACTCCATCCCAGGACCCTGAGATCATGACCTGAGCTGAAGGCAGATGCTTTACTGACTGAGCCACCCAGGCGCCCTGGTTTACTAATTTTTGAAAGATTTTTGCATCAACATTCATCAGGGATATTGGTCTGTAGTTGTCCTGTCTTTGCTGACTTTGAATTCACAGTGAAGCCATCTGGTCCTGGTCTTTTCTTTGTTGGAAGGTTTCTGATTAATGATTCATTCTCCATACTAGTTATTAAGTCTGTTTGGATTTTCTATTTCTTCATGATTCAGTTTTGATGTATTGTGTACTTCTAGGAATTTGTCCATTTCATCTAGGTTATCCAATTTATTTGTGTATAATTATTCATGGTATTCTCTTATAATCCTTTTAATCTGTAAACTTGGTGGTAACATTGCTTTTTATTTATTGTAGTAATTTGCATCTTCTTTTTTTCTTAGCCAATATAGCTGAATGTTTGTCAGTTGTTTTTTCAAAGAAACAACCTTTTGTGTCACTGAATGTTCTCTATTGTTTTTCTATTCTTTATTTTTTAAAAATCTCACTGCCTAGTAAAATCTGAGGTCTGTGGTTTTTTTTTTTTAAAGATTTTATTTATTTATTTAAGAGAGAGAGAGAATGAGAGATAGAGAGCACGAGAAGGAAGAGGGTCAGAGGGAGAAGCAGACTCCCTGCTGAGCAGGGAGCCCGATGTGGGACTCAATCCAGGGATTCCAGGATCATGACCCGAGCCCAAGGCAGTCGCTTAACCAACTGAGCCACCCAGGCGTCCCTGAGGTCTGTGTTTCTTTAGGGACAGTTTCTATCAATTTGTTTCTTTGAATGGGCCATGTTTTTCTGTTTCTTTGTGAATTTTTGTTAAAAATTGGGTATTTGACTATCTTAATATGGTAACTCTGGAAATCAGATTCTTTCCCTTCCCTAAAGTTTGCAGGGTTTTTTCTTTTAATTGTTGAAAGCTGTAGTCTGTTTTTTTCCCAAACTATTTTTGCAAACCCTATTACTTGTGTGATCACTAAAGTCTCTGTTCCTTTAGCTTGTGTTTAGCTTCTGGTTTTGTTTTTTGCTTTTATTATTATTAAGCAATCTCTCCCCACAACGTAGGGCTTGAACTCACAACCCCGGAGATCAAGAGTCACATGATCTACTGATTGAGCCAGCCAGGTGACCCTAGCTTATGTTAGAGAGTTTCTTGAATATCAGGAGTACTTCCAGCCTGCAGGCTGGCTTTGCTCTATCGCTCTTTTCAACACTTACCTAGGCTTGCTCTCAGCCTGAGGTAAAAGCTAATGTTTTAGCTTTTTTCTGGGCATGTACCTTGCCTTGGCATGAATATGGCCTTGTAACTTCCCCTTTACACAGCTGCTTTTAAATGTTCTAACTTCCCAAAGAATTTCAGCCCATCTTCTCCTCAGGCCTCAGATGATATATTCTCTTGCACCAGGCATCAGCAGGTCTGTATTCGCCTTGCAGCTTTTATGAACCATTCAGGACACTTTTCCCACCCGAGTTTCTAGTTAGGTGAAAGAGACAAGCACCTTGTGTCAATCCTTCAGGCTCCTCCAGACAGGTTAGAACACATATACACAATGATTTGCAGATGAGGTCTGCTCTGCTCCCTTGGGTTCAACAGAAGAACTGGGAACCAAGCTGCTACTGCTTCAAGACCAGGGCCACTTACATGCTGGGAAGAGGGTCAGGCAGCGTCAAGTAAAAAAGCCACAAAACTTTCCTCCCATGTGAAGATGGCTTTTTCTTGATTGGGTATTCACTTGGTTGCTGTAAAGCTTTGCCTATTTTCCAGAGTTCTGCAAAGGTGGTTCAGCTTCTGCTTTTCCCCCCTCAGTGTTTCTGTGGGGGAGCAAGGGCTTCGAGCTTCCTAGCCACCATTTTGTTGACATCACTCTTAATATTTTGCTACTCTTAGTCCTCTGTCCCATTCACAGAGACATACAATGCAGGGAGGAATTAGATCTCAAGCAGGAGGAAGACATGAGGACTTAGACCTTCCCTTAGGCTGCTTTTTTTTTTTTTTTTAAGATTTTATTTATTTATCTGACAGAGAGAGACACAGCAAGAGAGGGAACACAAGCAGGGGGAGTGGGAGAGGGAGAAGCAGGCTTCCCACTGAGCAGGGAGCCTGATGTGGGGCTCGATCCCAGGACCCTGGGATTATGACCTGAGCCGAAGGCAGACGCTTAACAACTGAGCCACCCAGGAGCTCCCCTTAGACCACTTTTCATGCCTCTACACCAAAAACTTAGAGTACTTTGATTACTTTTGTTGTGTAAATAATTAGTTTATAGATTATAGCAAGGGTCAGCATCCAGTGGCCGACACGCCAAATCTGGCCCTCCACCAGTATTTGTAAATCAACTTTAACTGCGTATGTTCACATAATATTCATGGCTGTTTATAAGCAGGACAATGGCAGAACTGAGTAGTTGTGACAGAGATCACAGGGATTGCTCAGATGAGCAAATCTAGTATCTGGCTCTTTTGCAGAAAGTTTACCTGCTTCTGATTCAGAACTCCTGGCACAGAGGAGATGCTTCAAAATTAGAACTGCATTAAGAGCACAATCTCTGAGCCAAATGGTATGGGTCTGAATTCAATCTTTTATCATTTACTAGCTTTTGTGACTAAAATTCATTGCAATCACTCGCTTTAAGGAAATATAGCTACTTTGTAGAATTTGCTCCAGTTTTACTGTATTAATCTATGGGTACTGAGTAATTTCCATAAAACAATGGAAATGCTGTCTGACAGCACACTCTGCAAGGTGGGGGCTGGGCAGATAGGATTAGATAGGCGTTGGTGTTGCTAGTTGCTGGCCTGTTATAACAAGGCTATGTTATCATTTAAACCAATCAAAAAAGGAAAGAAGAGAAACCCCTGGTCTGATTCAGAATCAGATATGAGCAGTAACGAAAGTAACTTTGATGTCCCTCCACGAGAGATAGAGCCACGGAGAACAGCAACAAAAACCAAATTCACAGTGGATTCAGATGACGATTTCTCAGATTTTGATGAAAGAACTCAAGATGAGGATTTTGTCCCATCATCAGATGTTAGTCCACTTAAGACCAAAGCTTCCCCCAAACATACTACCAAAGAACTGAAGCCGCAGAGAAGTGTCACGTCAGTAATGGACCTTGATGATGATGACAGTGTACCACTTCCTCCAGGTTCTCCTGCTGCTGCTTTCTCAGCGGACACTGAAATCCTAAACCCCGTTTCTAAAAAGGTGGCGGTGAAGACGACCGCAGCAAAAAGTCAGTCTTCCACCTCCAGGACAGGTGCCAAAAAAGGGGCCGCACCAAAAGGAACCGAAAAGGATCCAGGCTTGAATTCTGATGTACCTCAAAAGCCTGATCCCCCCAAAACCAAAACTCGCCGCAAAAGGAAACCACCCACTTCTGATTCCGACTCTAATTTTGAGATGATTTCTAAAACAGTCACAAACAAGAAATCCGAGGGCGAGAGTGAGGACTTCCATCTGGACTTAGACTCAGCTGTGGCTCCTCAGGCCAAATCTGGATGGGCAAAGAAACCTATAAAGTACCTCGAAGAATCGGATGAAGACGATCTGTTCTAAAATGTGGTGATTTTAAGTAATGGTCTTATTGAGCCCAAGACTGGTTTTAGAGTTACCTGAGTCCCTTAATTTCCTCCCCTCTGAATTTTGTTTGGGGAAGGTAGTTTTAATCCAGAACTACCAAAGTGAAGTGTGTAGAGCCCAAGTATCTATTACCGTTTTATAATACTGTCTAAGTAGTGACCACCGTGGGCATGGTTTTCTTCTCGGCTTTGTCTATGTTTGGAGTGTCTTTTGTCTTTAGAATCTGATTTCAAGTTCTTCTGGACTCTGGAGATAGTTGTGAGGTCACTTCAGCATAACACAGTTTCTTGACGACTCATTAAGCTAAAATTGTTATAAATGTCTACTCTGCCTCTTTTCATACTTTCAGTAAATAAGAGATAGAGCATGATTGTTTTACCTTAGTTTTATAGGTAATTTTCCATCAGATAGAACTTTATAGTTCTAGTACAAATACTCCCCACTCAGTCTTTTATGTGCTGAATTTTTGCTCAAGCAATGAGAAATTGCTCATAGTCTTCATATCCTTTTGAATATTAGCAGCGGCTGAAGAAAAATAGCCTGACTGTCTCTGTATAACCTCAACACAGTCAATAGGGTGAAGGAAATTAGTGTTGTGACTATCTCAATTCTTGACTTGTCCCCTCGGGCTGTCTCCAAGTTCGAATCTCCCAAAGAACAAATTTCTAGGGAGGATTGGATTGCAAAAAAGTCGGGGACAACATTCACTCAAAGATCTTATATCAATGCCATCCATACTCAGCAGTGAGCGGTTATATCCATTTTGAGAAATCTCCATAATTTTCAACTTACAAACTTTTAAAGATATTTCTGCATTTTTACATGTGTGTGAGTTGAGTGGTGTTTTCAATGTTTTTGTAAATATTTACTATGTTTTTCTATTTCACTTAATTTCAACCATTTTTTACTTTAATAAAATGTTCTAAACATTGCAAAAACAAAACAAAAACAAAAAACAAGGCTATGTTGTTTTGATGTTGAACATAAACTCTCTCGCAGACAACCCAAATCACACAGGTTTGTTCTCTGTGACGGAAGAAGACCAACGTGAGGCCACTATCTTGTCTGTAACTGGATTATACAACAAAATTGTCCAAGCCACAGAAATTACCAAGTGTTTCATTATCCTGGCACACATGATTGACAATTACTTCTTCATCTTTGGTTTTTAGCCCCATTTCTAGATCTAATGATTAAGATACCCGATCACAGAATTACATTTACCTCCTAATATCATTAATCAATGTCCCAATTTCTTGAACTCCCTCTCCCCCTGCCAACCAACTAATGTAAGCCCAAATCACAGAATAAGTCCATCCTTCCTATTACATCTACTGAGATGCATCATGGTTCTTCATGGTGTATGGTCTCCACCATTACAATGAGTCAGTAACTCAACTATGTTCTACTCTGTGTTCCTGGTAATCTCTGGCTGTGTAGCATTGATGAAAGCAAGACAGAAGTTTCTACTAAAATATTAAGTCAGGCGCCTGGGTGGCTCAGATGGTTAAGCATCTGCCTTCGGCTCAGGTCATGATCCCAGCGTCCTGGGATCGAGTCCCGCATCGGGCTCCCTGCTCCTTGGGAGCCTGCTCTCCCTCTGCCTCTCTCTCTCTCTCATGAATAAATAAAATCTTTAAAAAATAAAATAATAAGTCATTTTAATGGAAAAAATGTTAACTATATGTAAATAAAAGAATTTAACCTTAAAAATTGCTTTGGATCCTTGAAGAAATCAAATAATTCAAACCACAAAAAAAATTAAAAATCAAATAATAAAAAAATTGAAAAAAACACCCTGAAGTAAATGAATATGAAAATAGAATATCAAAATTTATGGAACACACACAAAATTTTTAGGGTCAAAATTATAATTTTAAATACATTAGGAAGGAATAAAGATCTAAAAATCAACAAGTTTCAATTGCAGTAAACTAGAAAAAGCATATCAAAAGTAAAATTAAAAAAAGGAAATATTAAGCAGAAAAACATTAGAAGCAGAAATCAATGAAACACAACACCAGAATACCAATAGAGAAAATCAATAAAACAAACAACTGGTTCTCTGACAAGATCAAGAAAATTGATAAAATCAAAGCAGCACCAATCAAGAAAAAAAAGAAGACACGAATTACAAAAATATAAAAACAAGGAAACAAGTATACCCTCTCCAACCCCCAACAAAACCCACAAAACCCATACAAACCTACAAACATACCTGAGATTTTTAAAGCTATAAAGGAATCATGAACTATTTTATGCCAAAAGATTAATTTATTTGAAATGGACAGTTCCTAGCCATAGTCACACCTACAAAATCAACTCAGGAAAAAATAGAGATAGAAAATCTGAATAGGTCTCTATCAAATCAAGAAGTTGAAGTAGTAGTTAAAAATCTTCACACAGGGATGCCTGGGTGGCTCAGTTGGGTAAGCGTCTGCCTTCAGCTCAGGTCATGACCCCAGGGTCCTGGGATTGAGCCCCACATTGGGTTCCCTGCTCCGCCAGAAGCCTGCTTCTCCCTCTCTCACTTCCCCTGCTTGTGTTCCCTCTCTTGCTGTGTCTGTCAAATAAATAAATAAAATCTCAAAAAAAAATATTACTGGTTGATGGGAAGGAACTCTTAAAAAAAAATCTTCACACAAAGAGCCATGGACCAGATAGCCTCACTGTTGGAATTCTAACAAACTTTAATGAAGAAATACCAGGACCACACTAATAAAAGAGGAGCAACTACATAATAAATCATTTCATCAAATCTAGACAAAGATATTACAAGAAAAAAAATGGCAGGAACCCTTTCACACGGTGCACTTGTGTCAAATCACTATGATGAACATTTTAAGTATATTTTAATTGTCAATTATACCTCAATAAAGCTGGAGGGGAAATAAAGGACACTGAAACAGAAGTGGGTTTGGGTAGACTGAAAAAAGGAAAGGAAAAAACCCAAAAAATCAGATGAATGACCTCCACAAACATAAAACCTCTTAAAATATTGGCAAATGACATATGGCAAGACGTATAAAGGTTTATACACTGACAAAGTGGAGTTTGTCCAAGAAGGCAAGAGTGGATTTAATTCTCACCAAATGCTATCTAGAAAGAAACTTCAATCTGATGAAACATATGAAAAGCCTACAGGTAAAATCCTACTTAGATGTATAAGACTGAATGCATTCCCCCTCACTACTTCTATTCAAAATTTTTCTGGAACTCATAGCTGAGGCAAGAAGGCAGAAAACTTAAAGGAACAAAGATTAGAAAGAAAGAAGCAAAACTCTTATTTGCGGATGACATAATCTTGTTTGTAAAAATAACTATTGAATCTAAGGGGAAAAAGAAGTCTTAGAATAGCAAGGTCATAGGATCGAAGACCTAAGAATCAACTGTATTGCTATAGACTAGTAATGAAAAATCCAAACCTGAAAGTAAGAAAATTCCATTCACCATAGTATCAAAAGAAAAAAAAAATACTATTCTGGAATGGCAGCATGAGGAGCTAGCTCTGTGGACCCCCTCCCCAGCAAAACAAATACAAATGGTAAGTCACTTTAAAAATCCAATTATCGTAAGGCTCTGGAAAGTGTCATAATAGCATATAACAAATAAACATGAATTCAATAAAACCTAAGTAAGAGTAAGGGGAGTGAGAGTCTGTGGCACTGAAACCACAATTTGCTTTCTGTCCCTCTCATGTCAATGATGCAAACACCACTCCAGGCAGGGGCAGCCAAGAACACAAGACTTCCCCCAATCCTGCTCTCAGTCCAGGGATCTATCTTCCTGGTAGGGTCAGGAACCAGCATTTGTCATTCCCTCCCAGCTACATATTGCAGAGGATCATTTCCATCTGGCTGCCACTGATAGGAGTGGAGACCCCACTTCAGATGTGGCATGTTAAGAACACTGGAGCCCCAACTGCCCTCTCCCTAGCTCATTTATAGGGCAGAAGTTCTATGCCAAGACGCAGGTCAAGAAGAGGCTGCCACCCACACCTAGTGTCTTTCTCCTAAAAGGGGGTTATTCAGGGGCTCAGTTGGTTACGCATCTGACTTTGGCTCAGGTCATGATCTCGGGGTCCTGGGATCGAGCCCTGCGTTGGGCTCCTGCACTCAGTATGGAGTCTGCTTGTCCCTCTGACCCTCCCCCTGCTCGTGCTTTCTCTCAAATAAAATCTTTCCAAAAGGGGGAGGGTTATTCAGAGAAAAGCAGACCAATGTCCCCACCCATTATTCCAGAATTGTGGTGCAAGGATTTTGTTCATAGGCAGAGACAGTTCCTAAGAGCAGATGGCTCCGAAGCTCTCTCCAAAAGGGTTAAGTTTATTTGAAACAAATGGGTGGAATTTCATGACTAAGGGTGCTCTTGAAGACAATGGAGGTTTTGAGGGCAAGCCATGAAGTGGAAGCTAGTAGCTTCACAAGATCACTATATGAAACAAGCCAGCCAGCTAGTTTACTAGAGAACCAGAGAAAGACAGATAAGGAAAGCCCTCTTGGGATTAGAACAAACCTCAAACCCTGGCCTCAAAAACTACTTCTACAAAGGGGCAGGAATGAAACTGGATCAGGCTCTGGAGCAATTTATGCCCCAGGGTACTGTTAAAAACAATAAAGCAACTAGTCTGCCATAACAGTGTGATAAGGGAAAAGAGTCAATGAGAGAGGGGTGCCTGGGTGGCTCAGTTAGTTAAGCGACTGCCTTCGGCTCAGGTCATGATCCTGGAGTCCCGGGATCGAGTCCCGCATCGGGCTCCCTGCTCAGCAGGGAGTCTGCTTCTCCGTTGGACCCTACCCCCCTCATGCTCTCTATCTAATTCTCTCTCTCAAATAAATAAAATCTTTAAAAAAAAGAGAGAGAGGGAGAGAGCCCTGTGGAAACCAGTCATCCCATTGAGACTGTAAGCAAGCCCAGGGCTGTGCCCTCTGGAAAGCAACATCTGAGGCTCACATTGGAAAAAACAGATGTCACCAAAAAGTCAGCTAATCACAAAACCAATAAAACAAGCAGTCCTGAAAAGTACATGATCTAGAATGTCCAATTTTCAACTGAAAATGTGTAATACATGCAAGTAAATGGAAATGATTGGCTTAAAACAGAAAAAAGGCAGACAACTGCCTGAGAGATGATCTAGATGATAGCTTTAACACAGACTTCAGGGCACCCATTATAAATATGCTCAAAGAACTAAGGGAAACCATATTTAAAGAAGTAAAGGAGGATATGATAATGATGTCACATTACAGTATATCAACGAGAAGTTACAGATGGAGAAAGATTATGCAATCTAAAGAACAGATAAGAATGAAGAAAAATGAAGAGAGTCCTTGGAAAATGTGGAATACTAAGTACAAAAACATACGCATAATGGAAATAGCAGACTGAGAAGACACAGAAAGGAGGATATTCCACCACTGCTGGTTCAAATGAATTCTCTGCCCCTTCCTCTCCCTTTTCTCCTTCTGGGACTCCCATAACGTGAATATTGGTCGGTTTAATGGTATCCCAGAAGTTCCTTGGCTTACTTTCCTTTATTCTTTATTTCTCTGCTCCTCAGACTTATCATTTCAAATGACCTGTTTTCAAGTTCACAGATTGTTTCTTCTGCATGTTCCAAATCTGCTTTTGATCCTTCTAGTGACTTTTTTCAATTCAGTTTAAAAATTTCTCAGGCGCCTGGGTGGCTCAGTTGGTTAAGTGACTGCCTTCGGCTCAGGTCATGATCCCAGGGTCCTGGGATCAAGCCCCGCATTGGGCTCCCTGCTCAACAGGGGGCCTGTTTCTCCCTCTCCCTCTGCCGCTCCCAATGCTTGTGCTCTCCTGCTTTCTCTGCCAAATAAATCAATAAAATCAATAAAATCTTTTTTAAAAAAATTTCTCTTTAATGTTCTCAATTTCTTCATCTATTCTTCTCCTGACTTTATTTTCCTCTTAAACCCTTTAAGAGTGTCTGTGTGTATATATGTGTGTGTGTATGTATATCTGTGTGTGTGTGTGTGTATTTTTTTTTTTAGCGTTGTGCACACGCTCCAGTGGGAGGAGGTGCAGAGTGAGAGAGAATCTTAAGCAGGCTCCATGCCCAGCATGGAGCTTGACATGGGGCTTGATCTCACAACCCTGAGATCATGACCTGAGCCCAAATCAAGAGTTGGATGCTTAACCAACTGAGCCACCCAGGTGCCCCAAGAGTATTATTTTAAATACTTTGTCTACTAAGTCTGAAGTCTGTACTTCGTTAGGGTTGGTTTCTGGAGATTTATGATTTAACTTGTTTTGGAGTGGGCCATGTTTTCAAGTCTCTCTCTATGCCATGTGATCTTATGTTGAAACTTGGGCATTTGAACTCCTTGCAGAATGGCTCCATGCACATGAAGACTTCCACTACCAGCCTAGCATGAAGACTTAAGACATTCTTGGGCCTTTTCTGGGCTTGGGTCTCCCCTTGGTCTGTGGGTGTGCTTTCCCCCCCAATTCCCTTGTATACATGCTCTTTTTTTTTAAAATTTTTACATGTCTGCTTTTAAATGTATTAATTTCTGTAGGAGTCTCACAAGTGCAAATCCTAGACCATTTGAGCAAATTCACACTGATACAATCCATTTCTTAAAAAATTTTTATTTTGGGGGCACCTGGGTGACTCGGTTAAGCATCCGACTTGGTTTTGGCTCAGGTCATGATCTTATGGGTCATGGGTTTGAAACCCGGGTCTGGCTCCACGTTCAGCTGGGAGTCTGCTTGAAGAGTCTCTCCCTCTGTCCCTCTCCCCACTCATACATGTGCTCTCTCTCTAAAATAAAATAAATCTTTTTAAAAAAGTAATCTCTACACCCAATGTGGGGCTTAAGCTCACAACCCCGAGATCAAGAATCACATGATCCAACAACTGAGCCAGCCAGGTGCCCGATATCCATTGTTATTTATGGTTTGTGGTCATCTTTAATTACTACAATGCATTCCACCTCTCTCTTTTTGACTACAGATGTCATTCTGGTAGTCTTTGGAAAGAAGGCACTGACAAAACCATGATGTAAGTTTTTGGAATTAAGAATGATGAGACATTTAATTACAAAAATTAACTACAGAATAAAAAAAATTGAAAAAATAACTTGTATGCACATGATGATATAGACTCAGAATGTATAATAATGACAAAATTACAAGTTGACTTGAAAACCCACAATTGCAGTGGCATGTTTTAATATATCCTATCAGGAAATGGAGAAAATATTTGTTACTATACAAGTTAATAAGACACCTTGAAGGAACATGTACAGAAACACTGGTCTGATAAAAAAAAAAAATTGTAAATCACATACAAACATAACTGAAAATGTACTGAAGAGTTAGGTTCAGTTGTGAGTAGTTAGAAACACCCACAATCTGCCTGTAAGTGAAAGGTGCTTATTCTCACAAGAAAGGACTGGGTCACAGAAGTCACTGTACAATGCAGTAGAGAAACAAACTACCACATGGTTCCTTTTGACTGCATCACTGTAGCCGTGTTGGTGGAATGGGGAACCCACAGTCATTAGGAGTTTAGGAGAACAAGATCCTTACTACATGTATGAGACCTTATACAAATACAATCCAGAGAAGAGGGAATTCAGCACTTTAAAGAACATTCTCAACAATGATAGTCTAAATGTGTTGCCTGGTGGACACATGATGGCTTGCAGGAAAATCCAAATGGCATCAAACTCTGCTGTGGAACTTGTGGAGGCATCTGTGGAAACCTACAGCTCTGAGAAAATGGAAGTCAAGTAGTTGGTGGTGGTATTGAAGATACTCTTGACTGGCAGGACAAAGAATCAGCAAAATGGGCTGGACGATGTATGCAAAACTCCTCTGGTCTTATCACTGCCTGTACTGTGACTCCAAAAACGAAGGCCTTCTTCCCTTCTGCCTTTCAAACCTCATGCAAGTGAGGCTATTAGTGAATTCTAATATGAAACTATAAAGAAAACAGATTCTAGAAAATTAGGTCAAAACATTACCCATGTTGACTGAACACATTCCAGGAGAGCCATCTCCAATTCTACATTTTTTTTGTCTGATCACAGGTCTCTTAAAGTGTAATAATCCAAATCACAGAAGAAATGACAAAGAGTAAAGGGAAAATATGTAAATAGCAATTCTAATGAGATAATACTCTATGATAAACTCTGCATACTTACAAATTTATGCCAACTATTTATTAGCCAGGAAAATAAGGCTCTTTTGATGAAAGAAAAAGAAATCTTTTCTCATATGAAAGGAGGAATACTTTTAACAGCTAAGGAATATCCAGTACCTGTGACATGAGATCAATAGGAAAATCCCAACAAATACCAAAATGTCATTATTCCATGGCCCCTTCACTTACTGAACAGTTAAAAAATTATATAAAAATTAACCCTCCTTATATATTAGAAATACACTTTAACTCACCCATAGATCCAACAGACTTCAAAATGGAAAGATAACATTTTATAAGCTGATTCAAGGAAAAACACTATCTACTAAGCTTATGTACTATTGCTTAAACAGTGCTTACAGAATTGTCTCAACTCAATGTTCAGCTGAAAAGCAACAACTGGAAGCCATAGTCCAGAGACTGAGTTTCAGAATGAAATTCATTATTTTTAACTTTTGAAGCATTTCTTTCATGTAGTGAATTCTCTGGAGTATTATGCTTGATTTAATTTGTATCAGACTTTCCCCTATTACTTACATTTATACCATTTCTCTCCAGTGGTGTTTTTACATGACTTTGTATTTGTTAAGATTGAAAATGCTCCTGTATTTTTCAGTTATAATTTACCTATCTACTGTGCATTCTCATCACATGTTTATGTAAGGATGTGGGCCAGTTGAAGGCTTTCCCACAATGTTTACATTCAAGGAGTTTCTCTCCAGTGTGAATTCTTTCATGGCTTCTAAATGAACTGGGTCGACTGAAGGCTTTCCCACATTCTTTACATTTATAGGGTTTCTCTCCAGTGTGCACTCTCATGTGTCCTCGAAAGGTTGTACGATAAATAAAAGCTTTCCCACATTCCTTACATTCATAGGGCTTCTCTCCAGTGTGAGTTCTTTCATGTACTTGAACATAACTTGAACAACTAAAGGCTTTACCACATATTTTACATTCATAGGGTTTCTCTCCTGTGTGAGTCCTTTCATGTATTCGAAATGAACTGGGACAATTGAAGGCTTTCCCACATTCCTTACATTTGTAAGGTCCATCTCCAGTGTGTGTCATCATGTGTCTTCGAAAACTTGTGAGAGAAACAAATGCTTTCCCACATTCCTCACATTTATAGGGTTTCTCTCCAGTGTGAGTTCTTCCATGTATTTGCAAACCTAGAGGAGAACTGAAGGTTTTCCCACATTGTTTACATTCATAGGGTTTCTCTGCAGTGTGAGTCCTTTCATGTCTTCGAAAGGAAGTGGGACAACTGAGGGCTTTACCACATTGCTTACATATATAGGGTTTTTCTCCAGTGTGAGTTCTCACATGCACTTGGAAAGTGGTCAGCCAATGGAAGGCTTTTCCACATTCTTTACATTGATAAGGTTTCTCTCCAGTGTGAGTCCTTTCATGTGTTCGAAAGGAACTAGAACAACTAAAGGCTCTACCACATTGTTTACATTCATAGGGTTTTTCTCCAGTGTGAGATCTTTCATGTATTCGATATGAACTGGGACAACTGAATGCTTTCCCACATTCCTTACATTTATAAGGTCCAACTCCAGTATGCGTTATCATATGTCTTTGAAAGCTTCCAAGAGAAATGAAGGCTTTCCCACATTCCTTACAGTCATAGGGTTTCTCTCCAGTGTGAGTTCTTTCATGTTTTCGAAGAGAACTGGGACAACTGAAAGCTTTACCACACTTTTTACATTCATAGGGTTTCTCCCCTGTGTGAGTTCTTTCATGACTTCGAAAGGAACTGGGACAACTGAGGGCTTTACCACACTGCTTACATTGATAGGGCTTCTCTCCAGTGTGAGTCCTTTCATGTGTCTGAAAGGTTTGATGATATCTAAAGGCTTTTCCACATTGTTTACATTGATAGGGTTTCTCTCCAGTGTGAGTCCTTTCATGTTTTCGAACAGATTGGCGATATCTAAAGGATTTCCCACATTCCTTACATTTGTAAGATTTCTCTACACTGTGATTTCTTTCATGTTTTTGAAAAGGTTGGAGATAGCTGAAAGCCTTTCCACATTCTTTACATTTATAAGGCTTTTTTCCGTATTCCTGATACTTGTATGGTTTAGGTGAAGTGTGAGATCTCTTATGCCTATTAAGGGATGAATGGCGCATGAAGACTTTTCCACAAACACTGCACTCCCATGGTTTTACTTCAATAGGAGTTTTCTTGTTCAGATTAAGATTTGGAATAGGGCTGAAGTTTCCTCCACATTGACTACCTTCTTTACTTTGACAGAGCCTCTCTACCATATGACTTCTGCAAAAAAACCCAGAAGGGTATTACTGATTTGTAATTTCCTATCTATCAGTAAATACTAGAATTACATTGTTACCATTTACAAATAGGGAAAGGGTAGGTTTTTCTGTCCTGTCTGAATTGTTTGAAAATGAATATTCTGTAAGAGGACTCAACTGTAACTATTATATGAAAACAGTGATAGTTATATATGGAGTTTCTCAATAATATTTCCAAATGAACTATTTTGCAAATACCGAAGATTTGTCACATTTAAGAAAATGCTTTTGGTGAAAACCTTCTAGGAAAAAATACATTTGAAGCTGGGCTGTCTCGTGACTGCTTGCTTTTAAATTTTTGTAACATACAAAAAATTCCCCGGGACACTCCTTTCCATCATGAATGCAACTCACCTTAGTTTTCTGCCCTGGTTTTTGTACTGATCTTCAATGTTATGGTCTTTCCATTTTTTCCCTACAATGAAAACCCAGAAAAAAACAATAAATTATAGAAGAATTATTACAAGTCCATGATGAGTTCTGACCATGCCTGATTTACCAAAGTATTCCTTTTCTCCATTCCAAATCAACGAACACTGATGGGCAAGAAACACTCGTCCTCTGATTGACAAGGTGAAAGTAGGGTGTCATCCTTACCTATTGAGGCCAGGTTTCTCAAGGTTTCCCGCATCACATCTCTGTAGAGTTTCTTCTGTGAAGGATCCAGCAGAGCCCATTCCTCCAGGGTAAAGTTTACAGCCACATCCTCAAAGGCCACTGGGTCCTAAAACGTCCCACATTATGTGTAGAGGAGGATGAATGAGACAGCACTAGAAATCTATAGTCAATTCATAAGAAGTTCACATGATTCTGTAATCTCAAAATATTCCATGACTTGGTCATCAGAATTCTCACTCTGGATATGTAATCATTTCCTCATAAATTTAGGAGCATCATGAACACACATAAATTATTTCTACTTTTTTACTAGTTTCACTTCAAGTCTCATTGCTCTCTAACGGTAGAGTCCCAAGCACATTAAGAGAATGAAATAAATGATATACAAAGGAAAGAAACATTTCCATTTTAAGACCATCAATTCCTTGTGAGAAAAAAAACTCAGCTCCTTCCTTATTACACACCATTATCACACAGTACATGAAGCACAGGGTCACATCTTTATGAAGTTTTAGTGAATAAAAACATAGCGAAACATTGGGAGCTTTTCCTTCTATTTCCACTGCCAAACATGTAAGGCCAGAGGGCCCGTGGGAATCCAATTCATAACTAGGACCAGCTAGTCCTATTGTCCTGAAGTATTCCAGGCCATTAGTAGTAGTCAGATACGTCTGGCTGAATGAAAATATCTGGTAGAGAGCATCAATTTTAACTTGTCTATAAAGATATTTCAGAGATTCAGTTACTCCTTTCTATTTGTCCCATTTCCAAAGTTACTCAGAAGTTACACCTCAGGTATAAAAAAGATTTGGAATAGGGCTGAAGTTTCCTCCACATTGACTACCTTCTTTACTTTGACAGAGCCTCTCTACCATATGACTTCTGCAAAAAAACCCAGAAGGGTATTACTGATTTGTAATTTCCTATCTATCAGTAAATACTAGAATTACATTGTTACCATTTACAAATAGGGAAAGGGTAGGTTTTTCTGTCCTGTCTGAATTGTTTGAAAATGAACTTAGAACTCCACAAAATCCCTATACTCATGGGCCTCAGAGCTGCTTCTCACCAGTTTTTAGCATATATATGCACATCTACTGGAATAAGATGCTAGAAGAGCTTTTCCTGGCAGAACCATTAACAGTGTACCTCAGGCCTTGCTGAGCTTGAGGAACTGGAAAGAAGTTGCAATTTGCAAAGAGGTTCATTTGAAAGCCACAATGGTTTGATGGTGAATGCACCCATTGTTATAAAACAAAGGGTTCAGCAGTGTTTTCCTCTAAAAGAACATAAAAACTTCCCTTCTCCAATTTCGGGAGGCAGTGATTTTCCACCAGCTGCCCTAGAGGCTGCCCTTCCATTTCTCTCACTTCTGTGTCCTCATGTGGGGCACAGGAGTATGACTTCCTAACCTCTGGGCACAGATACTCCTCAGCTAATTCATTCTCCCAAATGCTGGTCTCTGAAAAGATCATTAACCCACTGATGTCTACATGCAGGTGATAGAGAAAAGGCTCCTACACAGTAATTTGGATGGCAGAATTTGCCCATTTGGTTAAGAAAACAGAATAGGAAACCCACACTTCTCAGAGATCCAATGAGCTCCTTGGGTTGGCTCTAAAGACTCTTTCTATAGTGGACCTGCAGCACTTGCTCATAACTGTGTCCTACTACCTAGTGTGCATAAGAGAGTGAACATTACTAGCAGGCTTGAGACTGCTGATCCTTACAAATGCCTACTCACAGTATTTGTCCTTCACTGGTATCTGGGAGCCAAGATGTAGAAGGGGCCCCACCAATCTGATGAGAGTGACTCAGTGTGCCTAAACTGTTTATGCAAAGAATATGATGTATCCCAAACTCTAGTTTCCTTCTGAGAGTCTGAACTTTCATTACACACAGCATAGGGTGCCTATGTGACCGAGGCACTGAGTCTCTAATGAGCTTCCCGGGAAGACAATATTTTACATGTGTTGTCACAACTTGTTGCTTGGGGAATTGAACCCATCCTATGGATTACAAGAGGAGATAACATCTCCTTGAAGCTTGCATCTGGTTTCTTCCAGAACAAATTTACATATATTTAAAGATTTTATTTATTTATTTGACAGAGAGAGACACAGTGAGAGAGGGAACACAAGCAGGGGGAGTGGGAGAGGGAGAAGCAGGCTTCCCGCAGAGCAGAGAGCCTGATGTAGGGCTTGATCCCAGGACCCCGGGATCATGACCTGAGCCGAAGGCAGAAGCTTAACGACTGAGACACCAGGTGCCCCTACTTATATATATTTTTAAAGTTTATTTATTTTTAAGTAATCTCTATACCCAATGTGGGGCTCAAACTCACGACCTGGGATCAAGAGGCACATTCTCTTCCAACTGAGCCAGCCAGGCGCCCCCCCCTCGCCCAACAAATTTAATTAAATACTAAGCAAGACTAATGAATGATATTTAATTATTCTAATAGAAAAAGATTTAAAATTTTAAAAGATTTTATGCATTTATTTGACAGAGAGAGTGAGCACAAGCACAGGGATCAGGAGGCAAAGGGAAAGGGAAAAGCAGGCTGCCCGCTGAGCAGGAAGCCTGATGTGTGGGTCTTGATCCCAGGACCCCAGGGTCATGACCTGAGCCGAAGGCAGCCGCTTAACTGACTGAGCCACCCAGGCACCCAAAAAGATTAAAAAAAAATTTTTTTTTTAAAGATTTTATTTATTCGTCACAGAGAGAGAGAGAGAGAGAGAGAGAGAGCACAAGGAGGGGAAGAGGCAGGCAGAGGGAGAAGCAGGCTCCCTGCCAAGCAAGGAGCCCTATGCGGGACTCGATCCCAGGACCCTGGGATCAGGACCCGAGCCCAAGGCAGCTGCTGGACCAACTAAGCCACCCAAGCGTCCCAAGATTTAAATTTTTATTGCATATCAAAAAGAGAATGAAAAAAAGTGAAAATATGGTACATGTTCTTAGAAATAACTCAATTTCCCAAGATGTTTCCTCTCCCAAAATGTATTTTTATAAAATCCCATCAATCCCCAAAACAGACGTTTTTGGGGCTCAACAAAAACTATTCCTCCAAACCTAATATGAGGAACAAATGTCAAAAAAAATGGTCAAGGTCTTCTAAAGGACAAACGGGTGGCTTGCCTAATATACATCAAAGATTTTCAAACTATAGCATTCCAGACAGCATACTATTAGCACAGAGAAAAACAGACCAAGAGAAAGGAAAAGTATCTTCCCTGGGCCAGCATTAAATACTGAAAGCTGGTCAAGGACAGATCAGGCATTGTAGAGCAGTGGCAGACATCAGAAACCCTTTTAATACGTGGGGCAAAAACAAACTGTTATCTAACTGGAAAAATGCACCGTATTCACTTCTATTCCATGGAATATAGCCAATTCATTGTAGATTTAAATGTGAAAGATAAAACTAGGACACATGTAGAAGTCATAGATAAATGCTTCATTGATCCAAAAATGGGGAGAATTTTCTCAGATAAGGGAAAAAGTAAGACCTGAAACAAGAGACTGAACAATTCATAATCAAACTAAGGAAATTAAAAAACAAGGTAGAAGAAAATATCTGTATTAACATGCAATATTAAAGAATTAGGGAGTGCCTGAGTGGCTCAGTTGGTTGGGCGTCTGCCTTTGGCTCAGGTCATGATCCCAGGGTCCTGGGATAGAGCCCTGAGTCAGGCTCCTTGCTCAGCAGGGAGTATGCTCCTCCCTCTGCCTGCCACTCCCCCGCCATGCTCTCTCTCTCTCTGTCAGATGGATAAATAAAATCTTAAAAAAAAAAACTTTAAAAAAAGTGTGCAGAGTAAGATGAACATAGTTTAAAAATTAGAAAATAATCAAAACATTTTTTTAAAAATTTTACTTGTTTTTTTTTTAAGATTTTATTTATTTGACGAGATGTAGAGAGAGAGAGAGCACAGATAGGTAGAGCAGCAAGCAGACAGAGAGGGAGAAGCAGGCTTCCTGCGGAGCAGGGAGCCCGACGCGGAGCTCAATCCCAGGACCCTGGGATCATGACCTGAGCCGAAGGCAGATGCTTAACGACTGAGCCACCCAGGTGCCCCAAAGTTTTACTTATTTATTTGACAGAGAGAGGGAGCACAAGCTGGGGGAGTGGGAGAGGGAGAAGCGGGCTTCCTGTGGAGCAGGGAGCCCGATGCAGGGCTGGATCCCAGGACCCTGGGATCATAACCTGAACCGAAGGCAGACGCTTAACGACTGCTAGGCACCCAGGTGCCCCTAATCAAAACATATTTAACAGAAGATGGAAGACCACATATGAAAAAATGTCCATCTGAGGGCTCCACGCTCAGTGCAGAGTCTGGTTGGTATTCTCTCTCCCTCTCCCTCTGCCCCTCCAGCTTGTGCCATCTCTCTCTCTCTAAAATAAATAAATCTTAAAAAAAAAAGTCCATCTGCTAAGTAATAAGAAAAAAAAAAAAGACCAAGCACATTACAATTCATACTGATTAGGACAAAAATTAGTCAATTTAATAATGCCGTTTGCTGATGACCAGTCAACAAATACATAAATCATGCACGAATAGAGGAAAGGTTAACTGGTATACTCCACTGCCATTTCTTGTCAATTTGAACTTGATCACGATCTACAATTTTTCTCCAATGTCCAGAGAATTTATTGTGTTTTTGCACTTGGAGTCTGATACAAGAATGAAAGGAGCTGTATTTTTTTTTAAGATTTTATTTATTTATTTGAGAGAGAGAGAGACAGAGATAGTGAGAGAGAGCACAAGTGGTGAGGAGAGGGAGAAGCAGGCTCCCTGCAGAGCAAGGAGCCTGATGCGGGGCTCGATCCCAGGACCCCAGGATCATGACCTGAGCCGAAGGCAGACGTCCAACTGACTGAGCCACCCAGGCGCCCAGGAGCTGTATTTTTAATGAGAGTAAAAATTAAATTTGAAAAAGCCCAAATACTATAACCATAGCAATGGATAAGTAACTTGGATGGCCTACAGCCTCAAGATACAAACATTTATGAAACATACTATTGCAAAGAACAAACCAAAACACATTTTGAATGTAATTTCATTAATATGTATTTATTTAGACAGAGCGAGAGAGCACAAGCAGGGGGAACAGTAGAGGGAGAAGAAGAAGCAGGCTCCCTGCCAAGCAGGGAGCCCAATGTTGGTCTTGATCCCAGGACCCTGGGACCATGACCCGAGGCGAAGGCAGATGCCCAACCACCTGAGCCACCCAGGCGCCCCTATACTCATTTATTTAAAGATAAAACTAAAAGAATACCATTTAGTGGGAAAAAAAAGTAAAGGTTATGAAGAATAAAGAATTAAGACAGAGGTCATATAATATGGAGCAGGATGGAGAGAAGTCAGGTCAGGAACCTCAGGAGACAAACAACTGCCCACTGCCCACTTATAAATCTTGATGATTACAAAGATGTTTATGTTGTTATTACTACAAAGTCTTCTCAAAAAGCATTATGCATATCATTTTCTGAATATACTTGATGATAAAAATATAAGAATCAAGTTTGAAGAAGTATGCAATTTTTATTTTTTATTTTTTGCCCTGTAATGTAGAAATCTGAATTCTAGTTCACAGATTTTGGCAGCAAAAACTGGTAACAAGTGTTTATTTTGAAAGAATTGGTTACAGACCTCTTATAAATAAAGGGTGACACGTACTGGTATGGGAAGATGTGAAGGGTTTATCAATAGAATAATTAAGTAAAATGCATTAAAATATATACACCAGGTTACCTTTTCTGTAACTCTAACAGTCACCTGCAGAGGAAGGTGGACTCCCACCTAAGATTTGATTCAGATGTCCAGACTGACAACACACACATGCCAACAGGGCATGAAAAGGTTTCTTCCATAATGCAAGAGGGCAGGGCAGGGCAGTCCTCTCAAGCAGGTGAGAAATGCCCTGAGAGAGCAAGGAAAGGAGCTTGGTTGGGTTTTTATTGGGACTTGGGGGTGGGCTAGGGTGAGACTTCGCGTACAGGGGCAGGGCCTTCAGTGAACTGAATATCTTGCCAGCGCCAAAGCAGTGATGAGCCAGGCTGTCTTGTACAGAGGTGGAGCGCAAGGGGAGGAAAGGAGGGCTGAAGGTTGAAAGCTGTCAGCAGACAAACCTCAAAACGTCAGAGACTCCTGGTTTCTGGTCAGACATGTAAGGAATTTAGATGCTGGTATTCCTGTCCTCATAAGAAAGAAAATAACCAACACACTAAAATCAACAACTCTTCTTAGATCCATGAGAGAACGGAGGTCACAGGGAAACTACTATCTCCAAAGTCAGAGAGACAAAAAAGTAGCCATTTATTTATTTATTTATTTTAAGATTTTATTTATTTGACAGAGAGAGACACAGCGAGAGAGGGAACACAAGCAGGGGGAGGGGGAGAGGGAGAAGCAGGCTTCCAGCTGATCAGGGAGCCCGATGTGGGGCTCGATCCCAGGGCCCTGGGATCATGGCCTGAGCCGAAGGCAGACGCTTAATGACTGAGCCACCCAGGCGCCCCAAAAAAGTAGCCATTTAGAAATATGTCCAGAATATTCTGTTCTTAACAAGGCCTGTCCTTTCAAAATCTGTTTTACGAGAGCATGACTGACTGGGATTTTCTTAGAGTCTGACTGACCCGAGGAGGTGGACAGAGAAATACTTGGGACAGTGACAGGATTTTCCCTTCCTGACATACAGCACGTGGCGGTTCCTCTAACGCCACCTGCTCCGACTCTGACTCATCCGTTGTGTGTCTGGTAGTTCAGCTCAGTACTAACAACTATCCAGAGTCAGCATCATTCACAGATCAAGCATTCACTACAACAAAACCACCCCACTTCAGATGCCAGCCATAAAGGGGGTGCCTTGTCTACTGACATTTCCACCCAGCTGCCTACAAATCCACAGGTGCCTTTGAAACCCCCTGAGGTTTGATAATTTGTTAAAACAACTCTGAGAACTCAAGAAAGCACCTGACTTAACAATTACTGGCTTATGACAAGAGATACAACTTAGGAACAGTCCAGTGGAAGAGATAGTAGGGATTGCAAATAATAGAATGAGATATAGGCAGACATTTATTACAATGGCTAAAATACAAGACATTGAGAAAAAAATAACATAATAGTGAAGATGTGGGGCAACAGGAGCCCTCATTCATTGCTGATGGGAATGGAAAATTTATGCCGACCTTGGTCAAGATAGGCAGTTTCTTAAACTAAACCTATTTTTTAACCATACTATCCAACAATCACCATCCTTCCTATTACCCCAAATGACTTGTAAACTCATAAAGAATCTTCGTAAAGAAACCCGCACACGAATGTTTATAAGAGCTTTATTCATGATTGCCAAGATTTACAGGTAACCAAGATATCCTCCAACAGGTGAATGGAAAAATAATCACTGGAACCTCCATACAATGAAATATTATTCAGTGATAACAGGAAATGAGGTATCAAGCCAAAAAGACACGGAATAACCTCAAAATCATATTGTTAAGTGAAAGCAGAGACTATCACAAAGCTACACACTATATGATTCCAAGCATAGTTCTGGAAAGCACAAAACTATGAGAGAGTAAATGAGCTACAGTTGACAGAGATTTGGGGGTGGGAAGGAGGAATGAAAATAAATGGGACAACAGGGAATGTTTAGGGAAGTGAAAGTATACTACATGATACAGAAATGACAGACACACATCATTTTATGTTGCCAAAGCTCAGAGACTGTATAACAGAGAGTCTGGCTATTGTAAACTAAGGACTTTATTGCATCAATATTGGCTCATCGAATATAACTGTACCACAGTGATGCAAAATATAAAACATAGGGCAAACTATATGAAGGTGGGGGGGTTATACAGGAACTCTGTATTTTTTTTTAAAGATTTTATTTATTCACTTGAGAGAGGGAGGGAACGTGCACATACCTGTGCACACAAGTGGGGGGAGGGGCAGAGGGAGAGGGAGAATAGGGTCAGCTGAGCAGGGAGTTCCATGTGGGGCTCAATCCAAGGACCCTGGGATCATGACCTGAGCTGAAGGCAGATGCTGAACTGACTGAGCCACCCAGGCACCCCCTCTCTGTACTTTGTGATTTAGTTTTCTGTAAACCTAAAACTGCTGTAAAGAAGTCTGGGCGCCTGGGTGGCTCAGTTGGTTAAGCGACTGCCTTCAGCTCAGGTCATGATCCTGGAGTCCCGGGATCGAGTCCCACATCGGGCTCCCTGCTCGGCAGGGAGTCTGCTTCTCCCTCTGACCCTCTTCCCTCTCGTGCTATCTCTCATTCTCTCTCTCTCTCTCTCTCTCAAATAAATAAATAAAATCTTAAAAAAAAAGTTCATCAGAAAAAAAAATGAAGACAGATGCATTAATATTCATCCCTGATGACAACTGAAAAAGGCCATTGTTCATTCAATTGATTTGAATTTATTCAATAACCTATTATGGGCACCCTATGAGGTCTAAACCCTGAGATGCGGGAGAGCAGAAATTTCCACTGAATGTCTCTTGAGAGTCCACCACTGTATAATGAGTGCCTTCATCACTCTCAGTAGTGTCTGGGACTCTGAAGTGGATACGGAGTGTCCAGGCAAGGACTTACACTGAGACCTTAGTACATGTGGAGACAAATGTTACCTTGATTTATATGCTGGAGATATCTGTGAGGCCAGAGAGTCCCAGATTTCTTTTACTGTGAAGGAGCATCTCAAAGACAATCGCCCAAGAGTCTATAAACATAGCTGAGGCCGTTGCTGGTCAGTGCTAAGATGACTGACTAATGGCATACAGTTTGGGGTCTAGGGCTATTTCTTGCATCAGACGCCTAAGGACAACCTAAGGCCATCACGGGCAACCCCAGGAGGCATGAGAGGAGATCACTGAAGCCTCTATTGTGAAACAGTGTTGGAGGGCACTCACAGCTGTGCCTGCTGTGTGGCAATTTGACCAGAGTCCAGAGCCTTCCTGTTTTGTTGTTGAATAGGGTTCCTATTCAGAGTGGGTCATTTTACAAGTAACAGCATCAATGGGCTCAAGTAAAACTTTAAGAAAGGAGTATGTTGCCTCCACAACACCAAAACAATCTAGACAGTGTTGTGGCTGCTGAGAGGGACAATAGTTACCTCTTCACCTTGTCAAGAAGGAAACAGGCTCCAGATTACCAAATAATTTTTAAGAATTTTTTTTTTTAGGGGCGCCTGGGTGGCTCAGTCATTTAGTGTCTGCCTTCGGCTCAGGTCATGATCCCAGTGTCCTGGGATCGAGCCCCACATCGGGCTCCCTGCTCGGCGGGAAGCCTGCTTCTCCCTCTCCCACTCCCCCTGCTTGTGTTCCCTCTCTCGCTGTATCTCTCTCTGTCGAATAAATAAATAAAATCTTAAAAATTTTTTTTAATTTTTAAATTTATTTTTTAAAGATTTTTTTTATTTTTACTTATTTATTTTTATTTATCCCAGGACCCTGAGATCATGATCTGAGCCAAAGGCAGAAGCTTAATGACTGAACCACCCAGGCACCCCAGAATTTTTTTTTTAAAGATTTTCTTTGAGAGAGAGAGAGAGAGAGAGAGAGAGAGAGTGAGCGTGCACAAGCAGGGGGAGGGGCAAAGGCAGAGGGAGAAGGACAAGCAGACTTCCCGCTGAGCAGGGAACCTGATGCAGAGCTCGGTCCCAGGACCCCGAGATCATGACCTGAGCCGAAGTCAGACACTTAACCAACAGAGCCACCCAGGTGCCTCAATTTTTAAGAATTTAAACAAGGCGCCAGGGGCTGGCTTATATATGGCAATGGCCTATCCCCTTTATATAAGTTTTTTTTTTAATTTTTATTTATTCATTTGAGAGAGAGGGAGGGACAGAGAGAGCATGAGCAGGGGGAGAGGGAGAAGCAGGCTCCCCTTTGAGCTGGGAGCCTGACGCAGGGCTTGATTCCAGGACCTGGAGACCAACCAACTGAGCCACCTAGGCACTCCTTTATGAGCTCCTTTTATCATAATTTTTATGTCCCAAATATCCTCAGTGGAGGATGTCATTAGTGTGATGTCACACCTGTGCTGCTGGAGCACGGTGGATGCAGTTCAGACCCCACCTGCAGAGGCTGTGTGCACTGGCTGTGGTGTGGAGACCCCCTGCAGGGAACCAGGTAAAGGTGGATCATATCACCTGAGAGGTAAAGGCCAACTGAACCTGACAGGCTGCTGAAACAGGCACTGAACAAAACCGACTTGGTCAAATCTGTGACGGCAGGATATTTATCTGTTGCTGAATGGATGGAGTCAGGAATTTCCATAATGGTGGGGGCTGAGAATAGGGATTTATGTGGTGCAGCCACAGCCTCAAGGTTGCAGGAATCCACTGAGGTGTCACTCATTCTTCCAGATTTAAAGAATAGGACAAATATGGCTGTTAAAAGGAGAACCAGAGGGAATAACCACTTCTTCATTAAAAAGGGGGTTTTCAATCAATGGTTTTGATTCCTTCAAATGTTTAAATTACATTGGGTCCGGGGGCGCCTGGGTGGCTCAGTTGGTTAAGGGACTGCCTTCGGCTCAGGTCATGATCCTGGAGTCCCGGGATCGAGTCCCACATCGGACTCCCTTCTCAGCAGGGAGTCTGCTTCTCCCTCTGACCCTCTTCCCTCTCATGTTCTCTATCTCTCATTCTCTCTCTCTCTCAAATAAATAAATAAAATCTTTAAAAAAAAATTACATTGGGTCCGATTAAGTAATTTAACTGGGGGTGGTGCAGTAAGGTCGGTGGGGTCCCATTTTGTTAGTATAATTTGGAAGTGCCAAAAACAAAATTTGAAAATTTGTTAAAGGTTTTTTAAAAGATTTTATTTATTTGTGAGACAGAGATAGCGACAGAGAGCATGAGAGGGGAGGAAAGGGAGAAATTTATGACACACTGGGTTCAGCCTTTCTCTGTTCAGTATGGGATATTTAAAGAAAATGGGTGTGGGGTGCCTGGGTGTCTTAGTCGGTTAAGTGTCTGTCTTTGGCTCAGGTCATGATCTCAGGTTCATGGGGTCAAGCCCCACATCGGGCTCTCGGCTCAGTGGGGAATCTGCTTCTCCCTCTCCCTCTGTGCATTCTCTCTCTCAAATAAATAAATAAAATCTTTAAAATAAAAAAAAAATAAAGGGGCACCTGGCTAGGTCATTAAGCATCTGCCTTTGGCTCAGGTCATGGTCCCAGGGTCCTGGGATCGAACCCCGCATCGGGCTCCCTGCTCTGCAGGAAGCCTGCTTCTCCCTCTCCCACTCCCCCTGCTTGTGTTCCCTCTCTCGCTGTCTCTCTCTCTGTCAAATAAAAATCTTTAAAATAAAATAAAATAAAAAAAATAAAGACAAGCAGCGCTAAGACCATGAGGGATTTTTAGGAAGACCACGGTTCTCATGGTTCAAGTGAGACATGCTTATTTGTCCTCTGCATTATATTCAGCAACTCCCTTAAGATTATCAGGGGTGCCCTGCTTAAGTATAGTGGGGTCCCCAGCTTTAACTGCAAGTTGAACCTTAGTACTGACTATTTGCATAAAGGTTCCTAAATTAGTGCATTATAGCAGATGGCAAGATTAATTCAGAACCCATGTTGTAGGGGCCCAAAGCACCAAGGAGTGTACTTTTATCTTTTTTGCTGTGTAAATTCTTTTAGTATATATTGAGTTTTCAATTGGTCAAATTGCAGACCTTGGTTTTGAGAGAGGAAAACTGAAGGGACCTCATGAGAAAAAGGCTTTTTTTTTCTTTGCTCCTTTCCCTGCTTCTATTCTTGCTAATAGCTGCACCCCTGCCTTACACATGCCTTTTTTTTTTTTTAAGTAGGTTCCAACACAGGGCCTGAACTCATGACCCTGAGATCCAGCTGTGAGATCAAGAGTCAAAGGCTTAACTGATTCAGCCACCCAGTCGCCCCCTTACACATGCCTTAATGTATGTCCTCCTTGTAAAGATCAAGGAGTTACTGATTTCTTTGGAGTTTTCCAGCACAATAGATAACATCTAAGGAGTGACCTGGAGGGGTCATCATATATCTTTTCCAAGACCACTGACTCCAGATACCTTGCCGCCAAAATACCTGGCTCCAGGGCATAAGTGAGGTATGGAAGACACCAGTTCCCAGACACCTGAGAGGACATGTACACCAAACCACCATTCTCAATAAAAACTGCAGACCCAAGGGGCACCTTGGGTGGCTCAGTTGGTTAAGCATCTGTCTTCGGCTCAGGTCATGGTCCCAGGGTCCTGGGATGGAGCCCCTGCTTCTCCCTCTCCCTCTGCCCCTACCCCTGCTTGTGCTTTCTCTCTGTCAAATAAATAAAGTCTAAAAAAAAAATGCTCTTTAAAACCTCCAGACCTCAAACAAAGATGAGACTCATTCTCCTTTTCCTTTCTGAGTCTCCCAGACGCTCCATCTGAATCTGCTATCTCTCTGTATCTTCAGTAAATTCTGCTCTCACTTCCTGCGGGCTTACATTTGATTTCTATCCTGTGCATAGCCAAGGACCCTCTTGGCTGGTCCTGTAGGACCCCCTCTGGGTCTTCAGAGCCGGCCTCTCTGCATCAGTTTCAACATTTTTTTCTTTTGCTTCCTCTCCAGTTTTGTTTTTTTCCCCTCACTGGATATACTTCAGGGGAGCGGGTGTCCTCTACCTGGGTATTTATACATTTTTTCCTCCAGAGAGCCTCAAAGTGGCACTGGCAGGGTTAGGAGCCTCCCGCATGACAACTGGCTGGTTTATAGGGTTTTGGAACCCTGGACTTAAATCAAGTTTGAACTAATCCCTTTGCTGTGCCACAGGGGGACCATGAGTGTTGCCCCCTAAACTCGAGGCTCCGGCTCTTTGCTGCAGTAAAGGCAGGGATGGCAGCAGAGGGCCTGAAGGGTCCCTGGGGTTAGGAGCGTGGACTCAGCCCATCAGCTACTGGCTGCCCTTCACTATCTTCTTTTTCTCTAACTCAGTGACTGCTATTTCATGAGTGACCACCCAGTAGGTCCCCCTCTTGCACAGGATAGAGTCCTCTCTGCCACCTCACCCTCTGTGACAGCGTCACCCTAACACAGATATAAACCAGCAAACACATCAGCCCGGGACCACCTGGCGGAGGGCCTCGATCTAACACTTCTGCTCCCACATGCCTAGGGCTTCTGTAAACTGAGGACTCTGGTCAGCCGAACACAGAACTGAGGCTTGGGAGGGTCATGCATGCGACACGGGGCAGCACAGGTCACAGCACGAGCTCCCCAGCCCCGAGCGCCTGCGGAACATGATGCCATCAAGCATCAGAGCAGCTGAGCAAGTCAGAGCAAGAGAAGCAGACCCACACAGCACCAGCAGTCATGTCTGGACGTGGCTCACAGTGCCAGTAATTATGGTCACCCATATGTGGTGATGTGGTGCCCATGTTGAGACTGAGGTCAGTGTGGCACAGGGACACACATACACGTATCAAGATGGTAGGAAAAGGCTTACAAATCACATAATGAAGGTCTCTGGGGAGGGCAGGGCTGGACCCTCAAGCAGCTTTGATCAGGCTTCAGAAAGCAATGAAAAGAGCCTGGTCTGGGGTTCATTGTGGCTGGGGGATGGGCCTGGGGCAAGAATTCTTGCCCAGGGGCAGGGGCCTGTGTGATCTTAATTTCTTGCCACCTCTAGAGGAGATACCAATCAGACTTTCTCATCAGCTTGACCAAGTGGGAGGCATAAGAGAAAGAGGGAGGGAGGAGGCTTAAACTGTGAGCAAACATCTAAAATACGGACCCGATTGCTCATACAAGGAGAAAATCGTGGTTAAGCAAAACATGCATTTGCAAGTGCTTGTTTTCATATAAAGAAACACTAATAGGATGGTCGAGAAATGACCAATACTCATTTTGGGGGGTGCCTGAAGCAAGAGTTCTGGAGTAGACCAGGCTGTTCTGACACTGAGTTTCTTTAGACTGTATTTTACATATTTTTGCTAACCCTTGCATACATTATTATTTAAGGTAAATAGTAATTAATATATATAAACCACATTTCTTCTTTTTAATAGCCTTTATTTGAATGACCTTATTTTGCTTTTTAAGATTTAATGAAAAAATTTTTTTCTACATAGGAAACCGTTCTAAGATTTCATCCTCGAAACATGAACACTTATGGGATACCTGGGTGGCTCGGTCGGTTGAGTGTCCAGCTCTTGATTTCGGCTCAAGTCATGAACTCCAGGTTGTGGGACTGAGCCCTGTGTTGGGCTCCATCCTCAGCAGGGAGTCTGTTTGAGATTTTCTCTATCTCTTTCTCTCTCTCCCACTGTCCCTCCCTCTGCTCGTGTGTGTGCTCTCTCTAAAATTAATTAATTAAGGGGCGCCTGGGTGGCTCAGTTAAGCGTCTGCCTTCGGCTCAGGTCATGATCCCAGGGTCCTGGGATCAAGCCCTGCATCGGGCTCCCTGCCCCACGAGAAGCCTGCTTCTCCCTCTTCCACTCCCCCTGCTTGTGTTCCCTCTTTAGCTGTGTCTCTCTCTGTCAAATAAATAAAATCTTAAAAAAAAAAATAATAAAATAAATAAATAAAAAGAACACTTTTAAAAGTTTAAGCCATAAAAACCAAAAAACTTCAAATCTTTTTGCATAACAAAAGGCAGCATAGTTTCCCCTTATTACCTCTTACTGGGGTTTTAGATTAAGTAGCATATTATAATACACTAGGGATTTGGCCTTCATCCATTAAATGTATTAGAATTATCAAAGATTTATGCAAGTTTTTAGTATTTTTCCTTATATCAATTAAAAGAGGAATTAATTTGCCTTAAACTTTAACAATATTATAGCATTCAAATTTCCAAAGCTCTCTGTACACAAAAAAACCCGACCTAAAATGTAAAATCTACCTGAGAACCTCAAATAACCCCATCTCACATCCTGAGAATCTTTTGCCTAAAGGAAACAAATATTGTTTGGTTCCATGACTCTTTGCGTTACTTCCATTGTATCTTTAAATCGACCTATATTTTCAAAGTCTGAGAACTAAAAATTTCATGCTCTTACAAAGAAAACAGAATCACAAATGGCTAAGCGAAGCTACCTAAGTTAAGAGCTGCAATATACAATACACAAACATATACAAGGAAAGAAATGCAAATATTGGAATCAGGTGAGATAAGCAGCATGCCTCCCCACAGTTCAGAAGGAAAACTCATATTCCCAGCTTGTGGTCCAGACTGCACCTGTTGGGATACAACCCCTGAGTCAGGGCAGAGGTTTGGGGGTGGGGGGGAGACACTTGAACAGCCATAGGAATGAAGTCTAGAAGCTTCGTACACACCACTCTTGGGGCATAATGGAAACATTCCTCTCTCAGGGTTCAATTCTCACAAGTTAGGAAACTTTTGGCCAGATTCAATGTAAGGATCTGACTCAAAATAACTCCCCAGTTCACAAACTTTTTGTCCAGAAGACCTACCCCCAGACCTTCACAGACTTTCTCAATGTACAAAAATTACTCTGAGTGCACCTACACTGTAGATGAAAAGCTCAAGCCTATGTCTAGAAACAGGCCCAAGAAAACCACAATTACCACCTCAGAAAGAGCAGCACTGCCCTGTCTTCTAATCCTGTCCCCCATGTACACAAGCATCCCCAGCTTTCCTTGGCTCTGTAGTTTCTCTCAGCTCCTTCTGTGGTGTCTGAGCCCCTAGGACACCTGCAGAGGGAGACTCTCCAGGAAGAACCAAGTGGGCCTTCAAGTAACTTCCCTTCACAGGCTCAAGGTGGGGGCCTTACCTTAGAAACACTGACCTCAGGCTTCTGCTTCCTACCAAGTTGCTCTGAAACACCACTAATATTTTAAAAATGATAAGCCCAGTGTTTGGACAAAATCACCAAAACCAGTGTTTATGTGTAAGGGAGGAAAGAAAATTGTAAAGATTCTTCTAATTCAACAAAAAAACACACAAATATCTACTCCTTTCAAAAAATATGTCAGTTAGGGGCGCCTGGGTGGCTCAGTCGTTAAGGGTTTGCCTTCAGCTCAGATCATGATCCCAGAGTTCTGGGATCGAACCCTGTATCAGGCTCTCGCTTGGGGGGAAGCCTGCATCTCCCTCTCCTTCTCCCCGTGCTTGTGTTCCCTCTCTCGCTATGTCTCTGTCAAGTAAATAAAATCCTAAAAAAATAAAAATGTCAGTTTATTATTTCCATGCCAAGAAACTGTTTGGAAACAATCATAATTGAACACACTCCTAGGGGCACCTGGGTGGCTCAGTCGTTAAGCGTCTGCCTTCGGCTCAGGTCATGGTCCCAGGGTCCTGGGATCGAGTCCTGCATCGGGCTCCCTGCTCAACGGGAAGCCTGCTTCTCCCTCTCCCCACTCCCCCTGCTTGTGTTCCCTCTCTCGCTGTCTCTCAAGTAAATTTAAAAAATCTTTAAAAAAAAAAAAGAACACACTTCTAGGTATTGCAAGTCTAAGTCCTGATATTGCATTTCCAAATCACCTAAAAGGACAAATCTGTGGACGTTACTACATCCACTCATGGGAAGAAAAAAAGGAAACAAAATTTTTAACAAATGTAATAATGCAATTTTTTCCCCCTGAAATTCACCCCTTTCTTGCCTCTTTGTAAAGTTTTATACTTTGGAGATCTACTGGTTAAATACATTTTAACTGAAAAACGCAGGCTTAAAAGAAGTTGAATAAAGTCACAAACTCAGGTAGGGGCAATACTGACAGGAGACAACACTCGGGGAAGTCTCCAAAGAGGAACCGCCACCCAAAGGACTTCCCATAGGATGTCGGTGCCCAGGGAAGACCCTGGGAGGAGAGGCAAAGGGATTTCATGCGACATACTCCAGGTAAGTTATTCTTGGCTCTCCTCTTATGTAAAATATCCACAGGCCAAAAAATAAATCTTTAAAAAGAGTCATTCATGGCTCTGTGGATAAATGATAAAACACTGCGTAATTTGAAAAGCATCATGGAGAACAAACAGTTAATAATGATGTTATGAACTGGAGAGGAAAGATGGCGTTTCAGAATGCAGGGAAAGATCTGGAAATTGAGGCATTTATTGCCAGTCCTATGAAGAGCTAGGCAGGGGGCACAGGGTCGCGGCTTTGAGACCCTACTCCCCAAACGTTTGGAAAAGTGAGGGGAAAGCGGGTGGGTACCCCAGGGAGAGAGGGATGGGGACCCCACAGACCACAGCACCTCCCGCGCACGAACCCGGGAGACCGAGGCATGACCGTCCCCTGATGACCCTCCCCGTGGTCGTCGCCCAATCTAAGGGAGACGCGGCCGCGCAGGGACGGGACAGGACGCCGGCGGTCCCGGCAGCCGGCCCGGCCCCGCGCTGCGTGCCGCGCCACCGGCGGCCTCGGGTCCGCAGACCCCAGAGTTCACGGTGGGGAGGCCAGGTCCCGCCACGGCCGGTTCCAGCCGGTCCCACCGCCCCCCTTTCCCGACTCCCGGGCCCCCCACACTCACCATTGCTCGCTTTCTGGGGTAGCCGGTCGAACCACCATACGACTGCCGCGGCCGGCGGACGTCACGGCCACAGAGGATGTGGCGGAAGCTCCCGAAGGCTCTCAGGACAGCGAGAGGGGACGCGAGCTTCGGCCGGACAGCAGCGACGGCACACAGTCCCCGCCGTCCACAGCGCGTCGCCCGCACGCACGGTTCCGGCGACTCCCCTGATTGGACAGTTCGCACGGCCCCGCCCCCGCCCGCCTGAGTGACAGCAGGCCGGAGGTCACGTCTTTGAGCCGACCTTGCTTGGGCAGTGGGCTGCGACCTGTTCTCTCCGAGGTCCGTGACCCTTCTTCACAAACACGGACAAAAGTGACCTCACCGAGGGTAATGATGAGTCTGGGTCCATTTTGATCTTTGACCATCTTCCAGCAGGGAGTCGTCTGCCCACCACGCCCCCCCAACCCCACTCATTGGTATCTAAAGAATCTCGAAGCCTCGGGCCACTCAGCTTGGTGGGAGGTTTGAAGCCCGCGGTCCTAGACCAGGCCAGAAGCCTCAGGTGCTCGCATGTGAGAAACATACGGAGGCAAAAATCACTGGAAAACCTTACAGTGTAATTCCATTGATACTTATCTGTTCAAAAGCGGAAGGAAGAAAGCTGAAAGAACTCTGCTTAGTGAATAATAGATGGTAAAGGTATCGAGGATAAACAAAGCATCAGGACAGTGGTCATCTATGGGGCAGGACAGAGGTGAGCCAGGGAGGAGAACATGAGACTCTCCCTACTGCCCACAGTTAGGAATCTTGATGATGACTTCAAGGACGTTTATATTATTAGCAGATCCCACTGCAAAACATTTTGTACATTCTTTCCTCAATATATTTGATGATAAACAATTTTAAGAAGTAATTAAGGTTGAAAAAGAATAGAATTCATAAGTTTGTTTCTTCTGTAATGTGGCAATGTGAGTTTTCATTCTCAGCTTTGGCAGAAAAAAACTGGTAACAAGACAACTGTCTTTAGAAAGAATGAGTTACATAAACTCATCATCATATGTACTTAAAAAAAAACCAAAGGTATTGATATGAAAAGATCTGGAGCATTTATCAATAGAGCAAATAAGTATATTGCAATATATATACACCATGTTACCTTTTCTGTAACCTGTAGAGATAGGTGGTTCCCCACCATCCCTCCCCCCAAGGTTTGGTTGAGTAGTGGAGACTAAAACATACCTACTAGGAATATATGAAAGCGTTGATTACTTTCACAGTGGACGTTTCTGGGGAGGACAAGGCAGACCTCTCAAGCAGGTGGGAATGCCTTGACAAAGCAAGGATAGGAGACTGATGTGTATTTTTATTGAGGTTGGTTGGAGGGTGGCTAGGGTGAGAGTCTGTGCACATGGGTAGGGACTTCTGTGATTGACTCTCTTGCCAGGGTCAAAGCTGAGCACCCAGGCTTTCTTATCACCTTGTACAGATGTGGAGCACAAAGGGAAGAGGGAGAGATAAGACTTTAAAGTAGTCAGCTGTCAGATAATAGAAAATATATACACATACTTCTCTCTGTCCCAAATTCCTGGCACTTGTAAATTCCTAGAGATAAGAGCACTAGGAGCCAGTCTTGTTCTAATATTTGGTCTTTGACTCCATCCCTGACATGGGGTTCCTGAAACCATGTAAATTCCTAGGTAATAAAAGGACTAGAAGCATCTTTTGTTCTAATGAGGTGACTCTGGGTGGGCTCCTGGATGGGGGCTGGTCATCAGAAAGTCCAAGCCATGCTTAGAAACTTGGAATTTTTAGCTCATCCGCCCATTTTCCACAGAGAGGGAGGAGCTAGGAATGGAGTTAATAATTGATCATGTCTAGGGAGGGGTGCCGGTGGCTCAGTTGGTTAAACATCTGACTCTTGATTTCAGCTCAGGTCATAATCTCAGGGTCCTGGGATCAAGCCCTGATTGGGCTCCATGCTCAGCAGGGAGTCTGCTTGAGGATTCTCTCTCCCTCTGCCCCTCCCTCGCTTCTCTCTAAAATAAATTAAGTCAATCTTTTAAAAAAATGATCATGTCTACATTACTAAGCCTCCGTAAAATCCCAATAGTATGTGCTTTGGAGACTTTGCAGGTTGGGGAACACATCCATGTACCAGGAGGGTAGCATACCCCAACTCCATAGGGGCCCTCCAAGAACTCTCTCTACATGTTTTCATCTGGCTGTTCATCTGTATCCCTTATCATATCCTTCAATAAACTGGTAACTGTAAGTAAGTGTTTCCCTGAGTTCTGAAACCTGTTCTAACAAATTAATTGAACCTAAGGAAGGGATTGTGGGAATCTCTGATTTGTAGCAAGTCAAACAGAAGTTGTGAGTAAACTTGTTGGCACCTACTACACGTGATTGGCATCTGAAGTGGGGTAGGAGGGGTCTTGTGGGACTGAGCCCTTAACCTGTGGGATCTACACTATCTACAGGTAGATAGTGTTAGGACTGAGTTAAATTATAGGACACCCTGCTGGTGTCACAATTGTGGGGGAAAAACCCTCACACATTTGGTGACCAGAACTGTCAGAATTAAAGTGTTCTGGGTGAATATAAAGGAGATATATGGGAGAAAAGAACTGGGTTTTCTCTACTCAGGAATAATATTGGATTTTCTTGACATATCAACAGTCAAATATTTAAAAACGGAGTCAGAGACTTCTGGTTTCTTCCCTGGCATGGAAGGAGTTTAGAAGGTGACATTTCTATCCTTACCAGAAAAAGCAAGCAAACTTAAATCAATGATTCTTCTTAAATCTATAAAAGAATTGAGGTCACAGTACAAACTGCTGTCTCCAAAATTGGAGACATAGAATAATAGCCAATTTGAAATATTCCTACAATATTCTGTTCTTCTTAACAAGACCTGTCCTCAAAAGATTGTTTCTCAAGAATCGCATGGGGGCAGGGAGGGAAATAGCCAACTTGAGCCCCTCCAGCATTTCTGCCTGACCTAAGTTGAGAGTGTGGGGGAACTTAGATACACTTGTGAGATTCACAGGTCATTTTTCACTGCTCAGAGTCAATGTGTTGTGTTTTCCAAAACCATTTCTCCAACTCTCCAACACCAACTGGGTGGCCTACAGTTCAATTCTAACACTAACCAGAGTTAACACCAGACTCTACAGTTTAAGGGCACAATCCCACAAAATGGCACCCCCATGTCAGATGCCAGCTGCAAATGGGAAGCCCAGGCCTTGGAGGTTCCCTAGAAACAGTCCCGTGTTTGTTAATTCAGTAGAAACACTATTAGAACTAATAAAAGCCCTTTACTTATTATTATTGATTTATTATAAAAGGTATAAGTCAGAAACAGCCAAATGGAAGGGGCATATAAGATAAAGTAGGTGGGGGAGGTAGGGAACCTCCATGCCTTCACCAGATACAACACCCTCCTGCCACACTGAGGTCTTCACCAACTTAGAATCTCTCTGAATCCTGAGGTTTAGGAATTTTGATGGAGTTTCCTTACATAGACAGGCATGACTGATGAAATCATTGGTGGTTGGTGAATAACTCAATCTCTAGCTCCTTCCCACTCCCCAGAGGTTGGGGGCTGGGGTGAAAGTTCTAAGCCTCTAATCAAATCTTGGTCTTCCTGGTGACCAACCCCAATCCTGAAGCTATCTAGGGGCTTAGAAAAAGTCACCTCTTTGAATATAAGATGCTTCTATCACCTTTCTCATTCAAAAAGTCCAAGGAGGGGCACCTGGGTGGCTCAGTCAGTTAAGCATCTGCCTTCGGCTCAGGTCATGATCCCAGGGTGCTAGAATCGAGCCCCACATCAGGCTCTCTGCTCAATGGGGAGCCTGTTTCTCCCTCTCTCTCTGCCTGCTGCTCCCCCTGCTTGTGCTCTGTCTCTGTCAAATAAATAAATAAAATCTTAAAAAAAAAAGTCCAAGGACTTAGGTGGTCTTTACTAGGAACTATGGACAAAAAATAGACATTTGTGGGGAGTGCCTGGCTGACTCAGTTGGTGGAGCACATGACTCTTGATCTTGGGGCTGTGAGTTCAAGCCCCACGTTGGGTATGGAGCCTACTTAAAAATTTTTTTTAAAAACCAGACCTTTTTCTTATTATATCAAAGGTCACAGCTCAGAGACACATGCTCATTAAAATACTGAGACTAAATCAAGACTATAGAACACTTCCTCTCCATCCACAACATTCCATCAGGATGACCCCCATTTAATAACAGTGCAATAAATTGAAAGAAACATACATTTCATACTTATTTTGAGAAGTCTCTATAGTATACCCCAAAATGACATGGATGACAAAAGCAAGGACGCCTGAGGGTATTTTAGCCTTTGACAGCTGCAGATAGTAAACATAGCCTAAACCCTAATCAGATAAACATGAACCCTCAAGCTAAGGATCTATTTACCTCAGTTCTTTTTTCACAGTACATTATGACTGGCATTCAACACCAACAACAAAAATATTAAAATACACAGTTTAAAGAAATAATACAAGTAAAAGCACTTGATTCAGATGTAGCAAATATGTTGCAATTATTAGACAAGAGATGTAAAGCAACCATGATTACTATGCTAAGTACTTTAATGGAAATAGTGGATAACGTGCAAAAACAGAGAGGTAGGTACTTTACTCAGAGATGGAAACTAAGAACAAAAAGAAATATGCAAAAAATGAAAAAACAAAACAATAGGAGAAAAATGAAGAATTCCTTTGGGGGCCTCATCAATACAGTGAAAATGTGATGAAAGATTCAGTGAGCTTGAGGAAAGGTAAACAGAACCTTCCAAAACTAAAATGCAAAGAGAATAAACAAAAAGGCAAAACAAATCTAAGAAATTTGGGACAATTACATAAAGTGTAACATAACATAATTGGACAACATGAAGGAGAAGAAAAACAGAAAGGAACAGGAGATATAAGTGAAACAATAATGACTAAGATATTCCCAAATTAATGTTAGACACCAAACTACAGATCCAGGAAGCTCAGAGATTACCAAAGAAGACAAAAGCCTAAAAATGCACCCCTAGAAATGTCATATTCAAAGTTGAGGAAAAAAGACAAAAGAAAATCTTGAAGAAACTAGGGGGAGAAAACTTAGTTATATAGAAAGAAAGAAAAGAATTAAGTCAGACTTCTTTTCAGAAACCATGCAAGCAGGAAGAAAGTTTTGTTAAATAAAGTGTTGAAAGAGAAAACCCAACTACAATTTTGTATCAAACAAAATAATCCTCCAAAAGAGAGGGAAAAAAAGACTTTCTGAGACAAACAAAACTTGAGGGAATTTGTCACCAGTAAAACCTGCTTCCCAAGAAATGTTAAAAGAAACTCATCAGGAAGGAGGTAATAATAAAGAAGGGGAGGGTGTCAGAGAAGGAATCAACGAAGGTAAAATACAATGATTCGTTTTTGCTATTTTTATTTAATCTGACGACATTCTGTTCAAAGTCATAATAGCAATGTTTTCAGTAATTATAGCTTATAGATAAACAAAATGAATGACCACAATGTTACAAGGGACAGGGAGGGAGGAATTGTGAAATTCCTCACAATGAAAGAATCCGTGAACTTGAAGATCAGTCATTTGAAATTTTACAGATGAAATTATACAGATGAAGGAGGAAAAAAGAAAAATGAATGAAAAGGAATGAAGAAAGCTTATGAATTTTAGAGGACACCAGTAAAATAAATAATATGCACATTATAGAAATTTCAAAAAAACAGAGAAAGAAAGCTTATTTAAAGATATAATGGCTGGGGTGCCTGGGTGGCTCAGTTGGTTAAGCGACTGCCTTCGGCTCAGGTCATGATCCTGGAGTCCCAGGATCGAGTCCCACATCGGGCTCCCTGCTCAGCAGGGAGTCTGCTTCTCCCTCTGACCCTCCCCCCTCTCATGTGCTCTCTCTCTCTCTCATTCTCGCTCTCTCAAATAAATAAAATCTTTAAAAAAAAAAAAGATATAATGGCTGGGGGTGCCTGGGTGGTGCAGTGGGTTAAGCATCTGACTCTTGGTTTCGACTCTGTTCTTGGGGTTGTGGGATTGAGCCCCCATCATGCTCCATGCTCAGCATGGAGTCTGCTTGAGATTCTCTCTTCCTCTTCCTTTGCCCCTCCCTCTCATGCTCTCTCGAAAATAAATTAATAAATCTTTAAAAAAAATAAACAGGGATGCCTGGGTGGCCCAATCAGTTAAGCATCTGCCTTCTGTTCAAGTTGTGATCCCAGGGTCCTGGTATCAAGTCCCATATCGGGCTCCTTGCTCAGTGGAGAGCCTGCTTCTCCCTCTGCCTGCCGCTCTCCCTGCTTGTGCTCTTTCTCTCGCTCTCTTGCTCTCTGTCTGACAAAAAAATAAAATCTTTAAAAATAATAATAAACAAATAATGGCTGGAAACTTCCCAAATCTTGGGAGAGATGTGGATACCCACGTACACGAAACTCAAAGACCCCTAAATAGGTTGAACCTAAAGACCTCACAAAGATGCATTAAAAGCAGTTTATCAAAAATCAAAGAAAATTTTGAAAGTAGCAAGAGGAAAGCAAAATATCACATACAAAGAAATCCCAATTAGACTATTAGCCGATTTCTCAACAGAAACCTTGAGGACATGAGACAGTGAAATGATTTATGCTAGGTGCTGAAAAAAGGAAACCGCCAACAAAGAATGATTTACTTGGCAAAGCTATCCTTCAGAAAGGAAGGAAAGAGAAAAACTTTCCCTGATAAACAAAACTAAGGGAATTTCATCACCACTAGATCTTCCTTACAAGATATGCTGGGGGAGAGCCTGCTTCTCCCTCTCCCTCTGCCTGCCACTCTGCCTACTTGTGCTCTCTCTCTATCTCTCTGCAAATAAATAAATAAAATCTTTTTAAAAATGCTATAGGGGGCGCCTGGGCGGCTCAGTCAGTTAACCATCTGCCTTCGGCTCAGGTCATGATCCCAGGGTCCTGGAATGGATCCCCATGTTGTGCTCCCTGCTCAGTGGGGAGTCTACTTCTCCCTCTCCCTCTGCCCCCTATCTCCCCTTGTGCACTCTCTTGCTCTCAAATAAATAAAATCTTTAAAAAAAAAGGAAAGAAATACTATAGGAATTTTATTAAGCTGAAATGGAAGGATACTAGTTAGTACCATGAAAACATATGAAAGCATAAACTATCTGGTCAAAGAAACTAAGAGTTGGTTGTTTGAAAAGATAAACAAAACTGGCAAACCTTTAACTAGACTAAGAAAAAAGAGAAAAAGATTAGGGATGCCTGGGTGGCTCAGTTGGTTGAGCATCTGCCTTCAGCTCAGGTCATGATCTCAGGGTCCTGGGATCGAGTTCCGCATCAGACTCCTTTCTCAGCAGTCTGCTTCTCCCTCTGCCTGCTGCTCCCCCTGCTTGTACTCTCGCTCTCTCTCCCTCTCACTCCCCCTCTAGCTCTCTCTCTGGCAAATAAATAAGTAAAATCTTTAAAAAGAGAGAGAGAAAAGATTAAATTAATAAAATCAGAAATTAAAAAGGAGAAATTATAACTGATAGCACAGAAATACAAAGGATCATAAGAGATTACTATGAATAAGTACATGTCAACAAATTTGATAACCTTCAAGTATTGGATAAATTCTTATAAACCTATAACCTACCAAGACTGAATCATGAAATAGGAAATCAAAAGCTCAGTAATGAGTAAGGAAATTGTATCAGTAATCAAAAAAAACTCCCAACAAAGAAAAGTTCAGGACCAGATGGATTCACTGGTGAATTCTACCACACACTTAAAAAGAAAATTCAAGGGCACCTGGGTGGCTCAGTCGTTAAGCGTCTGCCTTCGGCTCAGGTCATGATCCCAGGGTCCTGGGATCGAGCCCCACATCGGGCTCCCTGCTCAGCAGGAAGCCTGCTTCTCCCTCTCCCACTCCCTCTGCTTGTGTTCCCTCTCTCGGTCTCTCTCTCTCTCTCTCTCTCTCTCTCTGTCAAATAAATAAATAAATAAATAAAATCTTAAAAAAAAAGAAAAAGAAAAAGAAAATTCATACCAATGCTTCTCAAACTCTTGCAACAGAGAGAAAGGAACACTTGCAAAATCATTTTACAAGGCCAGCATTATAATGATAACAAAGTCAGACAAGGACACTCCAAGAAAAGAAAATTACAAGCCAATATCCCTTTGGGAACACAGATGCAAAAATCTTTTACAAAATATTAGGACATCAAATTCAACATCACCATTACAAGGCTTAGACAACATGATCAAGTTAGCTTCATCCCTGGGATGCAAGGATGGTTCAACATATGCAAATCAGTAAATGTGTTACACCAAATTAACAAAATTAAAGATAAAAGTCATATGATCATTTCAACAGATGCAGAAGAGGCATTTGACAAAATTCAACGTCCTTTAATAATGAAATGAAACAAATTAGGTATAGAAAGAATGTACCTCAATACAATAAAAGCCATATATGACAAATGCACAGCTAACATGCTGAATGCAGAAAAGTGACTTCTTGCAGAATGATGGCACCCAGCAAGGAACTGAGGAGAGCATTAAGGTGAGACATACCTACTTGTCCCCTATTTTACATTCATTAACTCCCTATGTTATCAGGGGTAACTTGCTGAAATTTTCTGGAATCCCAAAATAATTATAATTTGAACCCTAGTATTATTTGCATGAAGGTTTCTGAATTAGTGCATTGAAGCTGATGGCAAAATTCAGAATCTCTGTTGTAGAAGCCCCCAAACCCTTTGTCTTTTAACGGGTTTATTTTATTTTATTTTTTAAAAAAGATTTTATTCATTTGAGAGAGAGCACAATCAAGGGGAGCAGTAGGCAGAGGGAGAGGGAGAAGCAGGGCTCGATCTCAGGACCTTGGGATCATGACCTGAGCCGAAGGTAAAGATTTACCCGACTGAGCCACCCAGGCGCCCCTATTTTTTAAAAGGTTTAAACAGTGCCCTGTAATCTTTTTTTTATTGTGTAGATTCCTTTAGTATATTTTGGATTTCCAATTGGGTGAAGTTGTGAACCTTTCTTTCAGTGTTTTTCTCTTTTCTTCTTTCCCTCCTGTCCTTCCCTATTTTTTTTTTTCTTTTTTTGGTCACTGGATGAACTCCAGGGAAGGAAGTGTCCTCTCTACCTTGATATTTATATATTTTTTCCTCCAGAGCGCCTCAAATCCATGCCATCGGGAACAGGAGACTCCCCTGTGACAACAGGTTGCTTTATAGGATTTGAAGATCCTGGAATGACGTCAGTTTAAACAAATACCTTTGCTGTGCCACAGGGAGGCCTTGTGTGTTGGCCTCTAGAACCCTGAAGGTCAGAATCATCGCTGCGGTGGAGGCAGGGCAGCAGCCGTAGAGGTATTTAAGGATCCTGATGAGTCCTTTGGTATTTGGGGTCGGGACTCAGCCTGCATTCTAATGACTGTCTTTCTCCTCTCTTTTTAAATGACAGCTGTTTCAGGGGTGACCCCTTGATATGCCCTCCTCTTGTATAGTCCCAGCCTTTATCTTAGTTTCATTCTAACACACAGATAAATCCCTGCAAACACATCAACCCAGGACCACTGTAAGGAGGGCCCCAATCCCATACTCCTGCTCTGAAAGGCCTAAGAATCCTAGAACTACCACTTCTGGCCAGTTGATTCTAGAACTTAGGCTTGGTAGGGTCACCAAAACAGGGCAGCACAGCACACAACATGAGCTCCCGAGGACTAAGCGGCCGATAGTGCACGCCACCGTCAGGCAGAGCAGGTGAGCGAGTCAGAGTAAGAGAAGACAGACCCATGCGCAGTGGCTTCGTCTGGAAATGCTGTTCACAGCCAAGTGTTAATGGCCACCTGCAGATTTGTGGTTTCTGTGTTAAGACCGATGCCCCGCCCCCCCACCCCTACACCCACACCAAGAGGATAGGAAAAGGAGATCCAGAGGAGGAGAAGTCAGCCTCCCAAATAGCTCTAAAATGGCTTCAGAAAGCAAGGAAAGGAGCCCAGCATGGGTTTTCACTGTGCCTGGGGGTTAAAGAAAAAATATGCAATGACACTTGTCAAAGATAGTAGAGCAGATTTTATTCAGAACCACTGTACCAGGTATAGAGACAATGGCAATGGGATCTCACAATGGGTGAGAAATGAGTTGGGGCTCAACTCAGAATACAGCATGGGCAAGTGGGAGTTTATGGCCAGAGAACAGGGTGGAGGTCAGTGGACGGAAAATTACTAAGAGAAAAATCAGGGGTATGTGGGTTCTGGCTAAAATGACCTAACAGGATTCTTACTGAAGATAGGCTAGGGTGATCCCATTCATCTGGGGGATGATGGGGGGAGGAACTTGGTCATATATCAAGGGTAATCAGATATGGAGGGGGTGGGAATGGGGATGATTCTGGTTCAACTAACTTAGCAGGGTTCTTGCTAAAACTGGATTTAGCAAGGAGCTACCCCGACAGACTTAACGAGAAGGTTCAGGAGCCTGACTCAAGTTTGGTCAAGCAAAGAATCTTTGTCGGGGGTGGGGCCAGGGCAAGAATTCTGCACACAGGGGCTTGTGTGCTTGGAATCTGAAGCCAGTGCCATATAAGGGAGTCTCCAGACTTTCTTGTCTGTTTGTCCAAGTGTGGAGATAAGGGAAAGAGGGAGGGGTGAGGAGTAAGCTGTCAGCAAACATCAAAAGATGTGGAGTCTGGTTGTTCATTACAAGGACACACATGGGTAAGAAAAATATGCATTTGAAATGGTTTGGTTTCTATATAAAGAAACACTAACTGTTGGCACAAAGCTTACGAAATTATCAACACTGTGTATTTGAAGATGGCTGGAATTTTAGCACTGGAAGTGAGCGGGATGTCTGGGCAGTGAGTTTTCTTAAGTTAGATTTTATCTCATGGATTTGATTTACTTCAAATAAACAGAAGTTTGTATACACCACATTTTACTATTTAGCAATCTTTATTTAATTTTAACTTTTGTACATAGGAAACCATTCTCGGATTTAATTCCTTTTTCTTTTTTTTAAGATTTTATTTCTAAGTAATTTCTACACCCAGTGTGGGGGCTCGGACCCACAACCTTGAGATCAAGAGTCCCGTGCTCCACCGATCGAGCCAGCCAGGTGTCCCAGAATTAATTCCTTTAAACACTAACAGTTACAAAAATGAAAACCATAGAAAGTGTATATTTTCAAATCTTTTTCTAACTAGAAGGACATGTGGTGTCATAATTTGTCCTTCCCCTAGTTCAGCCTGGGGCTATTTTCAGAAATCAGTAGCATCTTCTAATGCAACAGGGGTTTGAGCTTAATTCCTTAAACGTACTGGATTTTCAAAGACTTAGTAAGCTACGAGTAGCTTTCCTCATGTCAATTAAAATAGGAATTCACTTTCTTGGGGTGCCTGGGTGGCTCAGTCGTTAGGCACCTGCCTTCGGCTCAGGTCATGATCCCAGGGTCCTGGGACCAAGCCCCGTATCGGGTGCCCTGTTGAGCGGGAAGCCTGCTTCTCCTGCTCACAGACCCCCTGCTTGTGTTCCCTCTCTCACTATCTCTCTCTCTGTGTCAAACAAATAAATAAAATCTTAAAAAAAAAGAATTCACTTTCTTTACCCTTTTAAATGTCAGAGTCCTCTAGAGACATGCACATACAAGCACTGATGTAAAAATGAAAACATGTACCTGAAAACTTAAGCACATTCATCTCAAATCTTGAAGTTCTTTTCCCTAAAAGGAACAAAAATTCTTTTTAGTTCCATCATTTTCTTGCCTTACTGCCATCATCTCTCTCAATCAGAGATGATTCCCAAGAGCCTGCTTCGGATTCTCTCCCTCTGCACCTCCCCCCCCTTAAGTAAGTAAATAAATAACAAAGTACTAAGGGAAACAAGAATCAAAGGGCTGCAATACTCAATCCATAAAGGAATCCAGAGAAAAGAAACATAAATATTGGATTCAGCACAGATGAGCAGCCTGCTTCTCATAGGACATCAGGAAGGCCACATTCAGAGAGTTAAACACACTCTAGACTCTCCCAGTGGAGACCAAAGCCCTGGTGTTGGTAGATCCCTGGGAAAGTGGCAGTTTGGCGGGAGGGGGAGAAAGGGACACCTGAGCAGCCACAGGACTGAACCCTGGGAGCCCTGTACGCCCTCCCCTCCCTGGGGCATAACGGAACCCCTCTCTCCCTAAGCCTTCCATTCTCACAAGTGAAGAAACCCTCAGCTGGATTCAGTTTTAGGTTGTTACCTAAATGAACTCCCAAATTCATGAACCTGAACCCAGATACAGAACTCCTGACTTCCACAGACTTTCTCAATACAAACAAATTACACTGAGTGCACCTGAACGGGGATGCAAGGCTCCAAACTATGTCTAGACACAGGCACCAGGTACCACAGTTACCTTGGAAGGGGTAACCTCCCTACCCCTTTGTGCACATGCATCCCCAGCTTTCCAGGCTCTGTAGCTTCTCTTCATATAAAGGCTCCTTAGTGGTGGGTATAAGCAGGTAGGACACCTGCAAAGGCTCCTCAGGAAGAACCAGCCAGGGTCTTGAAGGTATTTCCCATTGCAGGCTCAATGAGGAAGGGGGTGGGGAGTCTAACTTGGGTCACTAATCATAGCCTTCTGCTCCCAGTCACATACCTTTGGACTATATTTATATTTTTAATGACACAAACACAGTATATGAAGAATCTAGGAAAATCACACAAACCGAATGTTTATGTAGAAAAGATGGAAGAAAATTGTTAAGGCCTTTTTCTAGTTCAACAAGAAAATCCACAAGTATTTATTACTTTCAGAAACAATGATAGTAAATAATTATTTCCATGGCAAGAAATTGTCTTATAATCAATCACCGAATACTATAATTGCTGGAATTATATTGGAAATTGCTCCCCTTCCCCCTCGCACACACACACACTCACTCACAAAAAGAACAGACCTCAGACTATTACTACATCTTCTCAGGGTAAGAAAAATGAGAAACAAGAAATTTTAACACATGCGATGTGATATTATTAGTTTTTTTTTCCTGAAATTCACCTTTCTCTTCCTTCTTTGGAAATACTTAATACTGTCTTTCTCAATCTATCGATGAAATACATTTTACATTTACTTGAAAGCTGGAAACTAAAAGTGAATAAATTTTATCAAGGTGACAAACCTAGGCATGGGCAGTGTTGGCAGGACAGATCACCCAGGAAACTTTCAAAAGAGGAACCTCCCCAAAAGGACTTCCCATTGGATGTCTGCGCCCAGGAAAAGATCCTGGAAGGAGAGGCACAGGATTTCATAAAAACGTAGTTCCAGGTGGTTATTCTCTGCTTGCCTCTCATGTAAAATATCCGGACAAAAAATGTAAACGTTTAAAATGAGCTATCCATTGACAGTGTGAAAACGATAAACAATTAAAATACTGCGTCTGTTTGAATTACACCGCGGAGGACAAACAGTTGGTACGGATGCTATGAACTGAAGACAGGAAGTTGGCGTCCGGGGAGGCGGGGCGGGATTTGGAAACAAGCATTTATTGCCAGTCCAAGGAAAGGAAAGGCTGAGGGAGGGACAGGGTCGTGGATTTGACCCTCTGCTGCCCAAACATCGGGAACACTCAGGAGAAAACGGATGCCCCCCGGGAGAAAGGAGGGATTGAGGCCCCCGGACCACAGCACCTCCCTCGCACGAACCCCGGACGAGTCAGGACTGTCCCCCGACAACCCTCCCCGTGGTCACCGCACGATCGGGGGAGACGCGACCGCGCGCAGGGACGGGACAGGACGCCGGGGTCCCGGCTGCCCACCCAGCCCGCACGCCGCGCGCCGGAGGGGACTGAGGTCCGAGCGGCGTCACCGGGGACTCGGCTCCGCAGACTCCGGGGCTCCCGCGGGAGGTCGGGTCTCGCCGCGGCCCGTTGCCAGCCCCTCCGCCCCGTCCTGGCACACCCGGCCCCGCACGCTCACCATTTCCCGGCTTCTCGGTCCGCCGGCATCGTCCCTACGGCTCCCGCAGCCGGTGCAGGTCGCCGCGCGATCGACGCGGCAGCAGAGCCACCTGGGACCGTTAAGCGCAGGTGAGACTTGGCCGCGAGCAAGACCGCAAGCGCCCACGCGGCTGCGGAGCGTCGCCACACCCACCTGCCCCTGCTGCGCCCCTGATTGGACAGCTCGCAAGGACCCGCCCCTCTGCTCCTGAGTGACAACAGGGCGGGAGGTCAGATCGCTGAGGCGCACCGTCTCTGCCGGTGGTCGGGAACCAGTCCCCTCCTTGGACTTTTACTTTTGGACAAAACTTGGTCCAGGCCCTAGAGGGACAGTGGCGTCTTCCTGCAGCTCCCTCTAAACGTGGGGACACGGGTGTGCGCAGGGAGTCCCAGAGTCCGTTCCAGTGAAGCGACGCCCTTGTTCAGAGCAAGAGGGGCGCCTGCCCAGACCATGCCAGGCCAGACAGGAGCTAGAGGGTGTTCTGGGGTTGGCATGACGGCTGGGAAATCAATGTCAGAACTGGAATAAATGCCTAAATTTTGAGATCACTTCTGCGTTACCAAATGTCACTTTCTTCTCTGATCGATATTGTTATCAACTATTTGTCCTCCATGGTGTATTTCGAACAGACTCAATGTTTCAATTGCACAGGACAACATTCAATATCCTGTATGAAATCCATGTGACTCCTCCTTAAGTGTATTTCCTGGGCACAAACATCCTATGGGAAGTCTTTTGGTGGAGTTTCCTCTTTGAAACTTTTCTGGGTGATCTGTCCTGTTCGCACTGCCCACCCTGGGTTTGTCACTTTGAAAAGATGTACTAATTTATTTCTCCTTTTCCAATAGGGATAAAATTTATTTAATTAGTAGAGCTTGAAAGAAAGTATGAGATATTTCCAAAGAGGTAAGAAAGTGGTGAATTTCAGAAAAAAAATAAGATATTCTAATATTACATTCCATTTGTTAAGGATTTTGATTTCACTTTTCCTTCTCCTGAGAGTGTGTTGTAAGTTTCTGAGGCCTATTCTTTAATTCTGGGTGATTTCAAATCTGATTAGACCTGCAGAGTGGAAGTATTCAAGCAGGACTAATATCTGCAAAACAATGTCTTGCCATGAAAAATAATTAACTGATATCTTTCTTTCCCCAAGAGGAATAGATATTTGGGGTTTTCTGGTTGAACTAGTAAATGTGCATTACAGTTTCTTTCCTCCTTTCCACATAAACACTGAGTTTGAGTGATTTTGTTCAAACACTTGGTTTGTGTTGTTTAAAATATAATGGTGGTCCCAAGCAACTCAGTGGGGCATAGACCCCTGTGGTCAATGACCCAAGTAAGGCTGTTCGAATCACTGCTTTCAATTCCTAAGAGAGAATTGCTAGCTTAGAGGATAACTCGGTCTGTAGTTTTTGGGGAATTGTTATGTTGTTTTTCATACCATCAACATAATTTTATATTCTCAGCAATAGTGCAACAAGGGTTCCAAAGAGTATTTTCATTTTCTTGATAGTGTCCTTTAAGAACAAAAATCATTAATTTGATGATGATGAAGCCTATTTCTTTCCCATTCTTGCTCTTGGTGTCTAAGCTACCAATTCTTTGCCAATACAAGTCAAGAATTGTTTCCTATGTTTTATGTGTGTTATAATTTACTCTTACATTTAGGTCTTTATCCTTTCTGTTAAATTATTGTATGTGGTGTCCCATAAGGATAAAACCTCTTTCCTTTGCATATAGCTATCCAGTTGACCTAGCCAAATTTATGAAGAGAATATTCTTTTTTGTTCTGTTTTAGAGCGGGAGAGGCAGGGAGGAGGGGCAGAGGGAGGAGAGAGAGAATCTTAATCAGGCTCCATGCCCAGCATGGAGCCCAACATGAGGCCGATCTCATAACCCTGAGATCATGACGTGAGCCAAAATCAAGAGTCAGATGCTAAGTTGACTGAGCCACCAGGCACCCCTGAAAAGAATATTCTTGCCCTATTCTTGGCTTTTTTTCCCCTTAAAAATCAGTTGACTATAGATGTATGGGTTTACTTCTCAAATCTTTTTTTAAAAAAGATTTTATTAATTTATTTGAGAGAGAGAGAACATGGGGGGGGTGGAGAGGTAGAGGAGAGAGAGAAGCCCCACTGAGCAGGGAGGCTGATGTGGGGCTTGATCCCAGGACCCTGAGATCAGGAACTGAGCCAAAGGCAGACGCTTAACCAACTAAGCCACCCAGGCGCCCCTATTTTTCAAATCTTAATCTACCAGTAGTACCACTCTTTCTCTCTCTCTCTTTTAAAAGATTTTATTTACTTATTTTGACAGAGAGTGCACAAGCAGGGAGAACAGCAGGCAGAGGGAGAGGGAGAAGCAGGTTCCCCACCCAGGAGAGAGCCTGATGTGGGGCTCAATCCAAGGATCCCGGGATCATGACCTGAGCTGAAGGCAAACGTTTAACTGACTGTGCCACCCAGGTGCCCCAGTACCACACTCTTTTGATTACTACTGCATGTTGCAAAGTTGTGAAATCAGGAAATGTTAGTCCTACCACTTTGTTTTTCTTTTTCAAGAGTGCTTTGGATATTCTGGTTCCCTTGCAATTCCATATAATTTAAAAAACCATTTTGACAGTTTGTATAAGAGGAAGTAAGCTAAGATCATGATAGATACTGTGTTGAATCTCTAGATCATTTAGGGGCTGGTGCCACTTCAACAATTTTAAGTCTTTTGATCCATTTTCCCATTTATTTACACATTTATTAATTTCTTTCGCTCATGTTTTATAATTTTCTGAGTATTTTGTACATCTTTTGCTAAATTATCCCTAAGTATTTTATTCCTTTTGATTTCATTGTAAATGCATTTCTTAATTTCATTATCAGACTGTTCCCTTTTTTTTTTTTTAAGATTTTATTTATTTACTTGAGAGAGAGAGAGAGAGAGCAGGGTCAGAGGGAGAAGCAGACTCCCCGCTGAGCAGGGAGTCCGATGTGGGACTCGATCCCGGGACTCCAGGATCATGACATGAGCCGAAGGCAGTCGCTTAACCAACTGAGCCACCCAGGCGCCCAGACTGTTCCCTTTTTAAAAAAGATTTTATTTATTTGAGAGAAAGAGAGCAAGAGAGAGAGCACAAGCAGGGGGAGTGTCAGAGGAAGAGGGAGAAGCAGGCTCCCCAATGAGCAGGAGGGAGCTGACGTGGGCTCGATCCCACATGACCTAAGCTGAAGGCAGACGCTCAACTGACTGAGCCACCTAGGTGCTCCCAGACTATTCCTTACAAGTATATAAAAATACAATTGAGGGGCGCCTGGGTGGCTCAGTCAGTTAAGCGTCTGACTCTTGATTTCCACTCAGGTCATGATCTCAGGGTCGTTGGATTAAGTCCCGAGTCGGGCTCTGCACTGGGCATGGAGCCTGAATGGGATTCTCTCTCCCTCTGCCCCTCCCCCCTGCTCTCTCTCTCTCAAAAAAAAAATTTTTTTTTTTTATTTTTATATAATGATCTTGGATCCAACCAATTTGCTGAACTCGATTATCAGGGTTTTTTTAAAAAGATTTTATTTTTAAGTAATCTCTACACCCAATATGGGGCTTGAATTTATAACCCCAAGATCAAAAGTCCCATGCTCTACCAACTCAGCCAGCCAGGCACCCCTCAATTATCAGCTTTAAGAGGTTTTTTTTTTGTTGTTGTTAGTGGATTTTTTAGAGTTTTCTAGAAACAAGATACCTCAGTGGGGAGTAGGTATAGTTTTACATCCTAACCAACCTTAATGCATTTGTTTCTTTTTCCTGCATAATAGTTTTAGCTAAAATATCCAGTACATCTGGAATATAAATGGCAAGAGCAGATATCTTTGCTTTGTTCCTTACTTCAGGGGAATACATCCAGTCTTTCACAACTAAAAATAATATTAGTTTGGGTTTTCCATAGATGGTCTTAATGAGGTTAATTTCCTTTTATTCCTAGTATGCTGAGTGCTTTAATCATAAAAGCATATTGCATTTTGTCACTTATTTTCTCTGAGGTTACTGAGATCTTGCTATTTTGTTTTTTACTCTATCAATATCCTTCATTATTACATTAATGGACTTTGAGTTATTAACCCAAGCTTTCATCCCTGGAATGTATCCTACTTAGTCATGGTGTAGAATTTTATGTATTGCTGGATCAGGTTTGTGGGTTCACAAAATGAGTGTGAAGTATTCTCCCCATTCTCACTTGTTTCTACTTATACACTTCTGGTAGGAATGTAACCTCACGCTGCCGTTGTGGAAAATAGTATGGCAGGTGTTTGTTTGTTTGTTTTTTAATTTACAGAGTGTTATCATGTGATCCAGCAATTCCACTTCTGAGTATATACCCAGAAGAACTCAAAACATGGACTCAAATAGATATTTGTTCACTTGTGTTTGCAAGAGCATTATTTACAGTAGCCATAAGGTGGAAGCAACCCGGTGTCCATCAAAGATGAATGGATAAACAAAATATGGTATACACATACAGCAAAATATTACTCAGCTTTAAAAAGAAATGAAATTCTGGGCACCTGGGTGGCTCAGATGGTTAAGCATCTGCCTTCGGCTCAGGTCATGATCCCAGAGTCCTGGGATTGAGTCCCGCATTGGGCTCCCTGCTCCTTGGGAGCCTGCTTCTCCCTCTGCCTCTCTCTCTCTCTGTCTCTCATGAATAAATAAATAAAAATCTTTAAAAAAAAAAAGAAATGAAATTCTGATACATGCTACACCATGGGTGAACCTTGAGGACATTATGCTAAGTGAAACAAGCCAGTCACAAAAGGACAAAAACTGTATGATTCCATTTTTTGAGGTGCCTAGAGTAATCAAATTCATAGAGACAGAGAGAAGAATGGTGGTTCTCAGGGGTTAGGGGCACAGGGCAATAGGGATTTGTTGTTTAATATGTATAGAGTTTCAGTTTTGCAAGATGAAAACAGTTCTGGAGACTAGTTTCACAGTGTGTTCACACTACTGAACTCTATACTTAAAAATGGATAAGATTTTATAGAATGTGTATATTACCACCCTTAAAAGTAAAAAGTTTAAGAGAATGAACACACAACCCACAGAATGAAAGAAAATTTTGCAAATAATATAACTGAAAAGTACTTGTATCAAGAATATAGAGGGACACCTGGGTGGCTCAGTTCATTGAGCATCTACCTCTTGATTACAGCTCAGGTCATGGTCTCAGGGTCATGCGATTGAGCCCCATGTCAGGCTCTACACTCAGCACAGAGTCTGCTTGGGATTCTCTCTTTCCCTTTTCTTCTGCCCCCCTCATCACTTGCACACACTCTGGAAAACAGTATGGAGTTCCTCAAAAATTAAAAAGAGAACTACCCTACAATGCAGGAATCACACTACTGGGTATTTACCCAAAAATACAAAAACACTAATTCAAAGGAGTACATGCACCTCTATGTTTAAATGGCATTATTTACAATAGTGAAACTCTGGAAGAAGTCCAAGTGTCCATCAATAAACGAATTGATAAAGACGAAGTGGTATATATATAATGGACTATTACTCAGCCATAAAAAGGAATGAAATTTTGCCATTTGCAACAACATAGATGAAGCTAGAGAATATGATGCCAAGTGAAGTAAGTCAGTCAGAGAAAGACAAATACCATATTATTTCATTTATATGTGGAATTTAATAAACAAAACAAACAAGCAAAGGAAAAAAAGAGAGAAAGACAAACCAAGAAACAAACTCTTCAGTATTAAGAACAAATTGATGGTTACCAGAGGGAAGATGGGTAAGGGCATTGGGGAAATAGGGGATGGGGATAAAAGAGTACATTTATTATGATGAAAAAAATAACAAAGTAAAATGATTTAAAAAAATGCTCCCTCCAAAATTGTTCAAATAAGTGGAAAATGCATTAAGAGTTTTGCAATCCAAGGGGGGTGGAGGGGATGGGTTAGCCGGGTGATGGGTATTAAAGAGGGCACATTCCGCGTGGAGCACTGGCTGTTATACGCAAACAATGAATCATGGAACACTACATCAAAAACTAATGATGTATGGTGATTAACATAACATAATAAAATAAAATTTAAAAAAAGAGCTTTACAATCCAATCTCTTAAGCACATTAATACTTTCCAAGAACATCCCATATTTATATAACCTTTTCTTGTTTCTGGTTATATCAGTCCGAACAGTAATCAAATTACAGGTTTTATAACCTTTTATCTAGCACGGTTCTCTAAGGATACATTCAAACAGTGATCTGAAATAAATTTCCTTTCAGTGTAAAACGTATACCTGAGAATTTAGTCAATACATTTTACAACTTGTGGTTAGTTTTAGAAAAATCCCTGCACCCAGCTGGGACTGGGGTTCCAACTTTCCACCACAGCCAAATGCTTGGAAGGCAATAGGACACCCAACGCTGTCAATAGTCAAAGATCAAAATGGAACCAGGTGACTCTTAAAGGTCTGTATTTGTAAAGAAGCGTCGCAGTTCCACGAGTGGCTCCTCAGCATTACCCTCCAATGTAAAAATCCCTGGAGAGAACGAGTTTAATAAATTGGTGTTCCACAGACACCTCGCCTCTGGCCAGCTGTCACTCCCGAGGGAGGGAGGGTGGGTCTCGCAACCTGTCCAATCAGGGGAGACGTCAGGGCAGGTGGGTGGGGCGACGCTCCGCAGGCACTCAGCAGGAGGCTTCTGGCTCTCGCCATTGTTGGGATCGCGGCTTCCCTGCGCTTAAAACTTCCACCTCGCTCTGCCCGGGATTCTGTCTTGCTTAGACCTGTCCCTTCCCCGAAATCGTAGGTAGAACGTCGGGAGACCCAGGAAAGCTAGAAATGGTGAGTGTGCAGGCCCGGCCTCCCAGAGAGGGAGGCGGAGTGCTGGTTGGAACCGGCCGGAGATGGCCGTGGCGCGAGCTGGCCTCCCCGCGGACAACTCGGAGTCTCTGACTCGAGTCCGTCGGTGGCGCCGCTCCGACCTCAGTCCCCTCCGGCGCGCGGCGTGGGGGCTGGGCCGGCAGTCGGGACCCTGGCGTCCTGTCCGGTCCCTGCGCGCGGCAGCTTCGGCCCTCGAGTCCGTGGACAGCTCTGCGCCCGCAGCTCCGCGTCTCCCCAGATTGTGCGGTGACCCCCGGTGACAGGGGACGATCGTGACTGGCTCTCTGGAGTTCGTGCGCGGGAGGTGCCATGGTCTGCGGGGTCTCCATTCCCTCCTTTCTCTTACGAGGGGACCCATTTTCTCCTGAGTTTTCCAAAATTGTGGGAAACTAAGTGAAATCCACGATCCTGTCGCGGCACCCTCGCCCCCCTCCACCCCGCGCCCAGCTCTCCCTAGGACTGGCAGTCGTTGCGTAAATTTCCAGATCCCTCCTGGCCCACTTCCCATCTCCGTAGAGTTCACAGCGTCACTAGGAACTATTCGTCCTTCATGGTGCGTTTCAGACAGACCCAGTATTTCAATTATTTATCTTTTTTTTTTTTCCCCGCTGTCAATGGATGGCGTTTTTAAACGGGTTTAGTTTTTGTTCCTGGATATTTTACGGAAGAGAAAAGTAGCGAATAATCCTCTGGAACAACGTTGTATGAAATCCTTGTGCCCCTCCTCCCAGGATCTTTCCTGGGCACAGACATCCTATGGGAAGTCCTTTGGGTGGAGGTGCATCTTTGGAAACTTCTGGGTGATCTCTGCTGTCAGCACTGCCCCTGCCTCAGTTTGTCACCTTTAAACGATTTATTCAATTAACTTTAGTCCAAATTTTTCAATGAATAAAAATTTATTTAATCCACACATCGTGAAAAACAGTAAAATATTTCCAAAGAGTCAAGAAAGGGGTGAGTTCAGGAAAAAAAAAAAAATTCTAGTATTACCCTGCAGGTATTATTTTTTACTTTTTTCCTCCCTTGAGTGTGTTACTGATATTCTGAGGTCTGTTCGTTAATTGGGGATGAGTTCAGATGGATTTCCAAGGCTTAGACTTGCAGACCCCGTAGTGTTCAACTATGATTAGTAGTTTATAAGACAGTTTGTTCTCCTGTCAATAATTAACATCTTATTGTTTATTTATTTTTGTGAATGCAGTCCATACTTGTGAGGTTTCTTGTTGAGCCAGTAAAGTGCCTTACAATTTTTTTCCTTCCTTTTCACATAAACACTGGGTTTGAGTGGTTTGCTGGATTGTTCAAACATTGGGTTTATGTCATTTAAGGTATCACTGGTGGTGCAAAGCAATGTCAGTGGCAGGCAGAGGCCTCAGGATGTGTCTCTAAACTCTGGCCCCTTTGAGCCTTCAAGGGGAAGTATATAATGCCCAGTTTTTCTTCCTGGATAGGCTCCCCTACAGGTGTGTGCTCATTCCTCTGGCTGCTCAGGTGTCCGCATCATTCTTTCCATGTACTGACCCACTCCAGGGCTTCTATCTCCACCAGGAGTGTCTAGAAGGTAGGGCTTGAGCTCATGACCCCAAGATAGGGAGTCACATGCTCTACCCACTGAGCCAGCCAGATGCCCCTAGAATGTGGAACTTTCTTTTTTTTTAAAAAGATTTTATTTATTTGAGAGAGAGAGAAACAGCATGAGAGGGGAGAGGGTCAGAGGGAGAAGCAGGCTCCCTGCTGAGCCAGGAGCCCGATGCGGGACTCGATCCCAGGACTCCGGGATCATGACCTGAGCTGAAGGCAGTCATTCAACCAACTGAGCCACCCAGGCGCCTGCGAATGTGGAACTTTCTGAATGTGGCTTTCCTTCTGTCCTGTGGGAAGCAGGCTGCTCATACGTGCTGCTTCTAATATTTCTTTATTTTGGGTTCTGTTACTGAGCCCTTTGGCTCTAGTTTCTTTTATTTTTTTTTTTTAAGATTTTTATTTATTTATTGAGAGAGAGAGAGAGAATGGTAGAGAGAGAGCATGAGAGGGAAGAAGGTCAGAGGGAGAGGCAGACTCCCTGCTGAGGAGGGAGCCCGATGCGGGACTCAATCCCGGGACTCCAGGATCATGACCTGAGCCGAAGGCAGTCGCTTAACCAACTGAGCCACCCAGGCACCCTTCTAGTTTCTTTTAGTACTTGGGCTCTGAAATTGTGAGTTAATTGAGAGGTACAATGGGAGGAAAGCAAGAAAATTGTGGAACTAAGTAGAATTTGTGTTCTCTTTAGGCAGGAGAACCTCAAGACGTGAGAGGCACTCAATTAAGTTTTCTTAAGGTCATTTTTTATTTTTGGATCAATTAGCGCATGTCCATGCCCCTAGAGAATGCTGACATTCAACAGGCTAAAGCAATTGAATTCCTGTTTTAAGTGATATGAGGAAAACTGCCCAAAGCTTATGTAAATATATGAAAATCCAGTACATGTAAGGAGCTAAACTCAAACACCTAATGTAGGTAATAGGCTACTTATTCCTGGAAAATACCCTGCGTGTGATATAGGGGAGGAAAAAATGTGATGCCCCATGTCCTGCTAGTTAGACATTTGAAAATTTTCATAAATTATACAAGTGGTTTACACTTTTGGTGTGGTAAACACCAGATAGTGTTTAAAGGAATTATATCTTAAAATGGTTTCCTGTGTACAAAGTTAAAATGAAATCGATTGTTAATTACTTTAATGTACATAAATTTGTATATATATGTGTGTGTATATATGTGTGTGTGTGTATATATATATATGTACATATATATATATTTTAAAGATTTTATTTATTCCAGAGAGAGAGAGAGGGAAGGAGCAGAGGGAAAGAGACAAGCAGACTCCACGCTGAGCGCAGAGCCTGATGCGGGCTTAGATCCCAGGACCCTGAGATCAAACCTGAGCCAAAACCAAGAGTTGGACACTTAACTGACTGAGCCACCCAGGCACCCCAAATTTATATATATTTTTAAAATAAATTTGTAAGATAGGGAGTGTAACTTAAGAAAATCACCGTGAACACATCCTAGTTCCTTCCAGCACTGTTAAGCCCAGCTACCACCAAGTACACAGTTTTGATAATTTCTTGAGCCTCCTATTCCAACAAGCAATTGTGAGTGCATATTATTCCTGCTGATGTTTGTCCTTGTAACAAGCAGTCAGACTTTGCATTTTTGGATGTTTGAGTGCTGACAGATAAAGCCTCACCTCCCCCCCGCCCCCCACCCCTTGTGTTCCCAGCTAGATAAGCCGATGAGAAAGCCTGGGTGGTCTCTCCTCTAGAGCAGGCAGGAGATTCCAACCAGAAAAGCCCTTGCTTGTGTGCAGAACTCTTGCCCCTGCCCCACTCCCTAACCCCAATGAACTCCTTACCCAGCCAGTCTCTTCATTCTTTTGAAGCCATTTCAGAACTGCCTGAGAGGCAGCCTTGCTCTGAGACCTCTGTTATATGAGTCCTAAACCTTTTCCTACTGTCTAGGTGACTGTGTGTGTCATTGGGGGCTACAGAGCCATCCCCCTTGACTTCTGAACCAATTCTCAGCAGGTGGCCATAACAGTAGTTATGAGTAGCATGTACACATGCGACCACCCTTCCATGGATCTGTTTTCTCTCGCTTTAAGTTGCTCACCTGCTCCGCTGCCTGATGGTGGCATGGACTGCTGGGGGCTGGGAGCTCGTGCTGTGCCCTGTGCTGTCCTGTGTTGCATTGGTGACCTAGCAAGCCTCAGTTTTAGATGGAGCCAACCAAAGTTGGCAGTTGTGAGAATTTCTAGGCTTTCGGGAGCAGGACTGGTGGATTGGGGCCCTCCTTAAAGTGGTCTTGCATCCGTGTCTTTGCTGGTTTCTCTCCCTGCGTTAGAGTGAAGCCGTGACAGAGGCTGGGTTGGCCCCTGTACACCCTGTGGAAACAGTTGGCCTCATTCAAAGGTCACTCCTGGGAGAGCAGACATTTGAAAAGAGAAAGAAGAAAGAGAGAGTGAAAGGCAGCCCATAAGTGGTGGGCTGAGTCCACACTCTAAACACCAGATAGTTGAATGGGACCTTTGAGTATCTCTGCTGCTCCTGCCCCTGCCTCTTTCGCAAGAAGTATCCTGACTCTGTGGATTTTGGGGGACAACATCCATGGCTCCCTGTGGCACAACAAAGGGATTAGTTCAAAGCTGACTTAAGCTCCTTGTCCTTAAACCCATTAAAACAACCAGTTATCACGGGGAAGGCTCCTAACCCTGATGGCACTGATTTGAGACTCTTAGGAGGAAACCCTTTATAAATACCAGGGTAGAGAGGCACCCCCCTCCCAAAGTATATTCAGGGACAAAGAAAAGAGGGATACTCAAGGATGGAACTAATAGATAAAATACTGAAACAAAGGACCACAATTTAACCGAATTGGAAATCCAAAATGTACAAAAAGAATTTATACAACAAAAAGAATTTATACAACAGATAAGAATGCACTGCTCAGCTTTCAGCCTATAGAACATAAGTTCTGGATTAATTTTGCTATCTGATGTAATTCATTAACTCAGAAACCATTAAACAATTAGTCAATACTAGGTCTCAAATTATAGTTATACCTAGGATCCCACTACATTTAAGCACGGTACCCCTGATGGTCTCCCGGGTCACTGAATAGGATATAGGGGGCAAACAGCACAGCTGTTTCTTCTTGACCGTCAGAACTATGGTCCTGAAATTCTCCATGGTCACAGCACTGTCCTAAAATAACCCATAGTGATCTAGGAGGCTCTGAACCAATGATTCATAAATTAAAATTAAATAAGGCCCTTGCCACTTACAAATTGTCTTCACAAAATAAGACCTCTTGGACTGTACCCTCTAAGTAGAGTGGTTTATATGGCCCGATGTAAACTGCATAGGCCCTTGAAGGATTGAAGCCATATACAAAACCTGTTTAGTGAAGGGTTGATTATTCCCAGTGCTTCTCCTTCGAACAGCCAAATTTGACTTATTCTTTACCTTGAACAAATGAATGACACCTCACAGTGGATTACAACTGTGGATTACAGTGGATTATGACTGTGTAACTGTAACTGTGGTCACACCCAATGGACCTCTATACCCAGTCCCCAACTTTATGGAAATTATTGACTCAACCAGTCAACAACTGGGTAAATATCCTGCGGTCACAGATTGGGTGGGGTCTGTTCTGTTCGATGCTTATCTCAACAGCCTCACAGCTGCAGTGGCCTTCATCTTGAAGGGACACAATACACCTATCCTGGGTTATCCTCATGGATCTTCAGCAGTTTTGCCCTCCCACAGAGTCACTGAAGGCAAAGATCTGAACTGCATCCTGGTTTCTCCAAGAACACAGATGCCACATTACATTAATGATCTCTTCCTCTGAGGACATACTAGAGAAGCAAACGTTGAGAAAAGGAGCTAGCAAAATGTGGATAGGGCATTGTCATGCATAAAATGTGACGCCTGGTCAACCTTGTTATTTTACTGGAAATTGATAATCTGACACCCACTCCCTCTCTAACATTATGAGGAAAAAGCTGTTCTCTCTATCAGCACCCACAACATCTGCTATGTTCCAGAGGTAACATACTTCTTGTTTACAAATTTTACTTGAACCCATTTATGCTGTTAATTACAAATGGTATCCATACCTTAAAAGGCTGGAGATTCTTGAAACTGCCTTCAACTGGCACTGGTAGTGCCCACAGACTTCTTCACTTGGATGCTTCATTGACCTCTTTTCTTGCCTCCTGGAGTTACCCATGATGGCCTTGAAGAAGGCTGCTCTTTGACCAGCTTGAGACATGGGGCAAACCTTGGAACTTTGGGATAGCCACATACAGGAGGGCATGGCCCACTCTCTCCTCAGTCTCTTGTAAGATGCCATGGTGCTGGAGGAAGTCCCCTTTTTCCCAGCCCCCTGGGTTCTCTGGGGAGCTCCATAGGAGTACCTGAGTGAAAAGCAATGGGAGTTCATAGACTTTAGATATGACATCACCACATTCGTACATAATGGAGTTTAGGCAGAACTGCTGCTTCTTATGTCTGAATTAGGATCAGACCAGAGGGTCATCACAACTTACCATATATCAATCGGTCATCTTAGACGAGGTGACAATTGACACCATCTTCACCTGTTTACTAGTCTTGAGTGATTCTCTGAGTTGCCACACTGGGGTGGAAAGAACGGAATCCTGTGTCTCCATTACCCCCAATATAAATCACAGTAACACTTGTCTGTATATATATTAAGGCCAGAATACAAGGCCTTGCCAGGACACATATAATCGATGTCTGAGTCCGGATGGTACTGATAGTAACAAAGGCACTCATTTCAAACTCACTTCTCAAAATACAGTGTGCTGGACACTCTAACAAGGCATTCAATGGAAGTTTCTCCTCTCTTCCAAGTCTCAGGGTGCAGAAGTCATAAAGCACCATAATGGCTTACTGAAATAAGTTGGAATACATTGAAAGATGGTCTATGCCTGTCATGGGTCAGTTATCAGGTGTGAATATTAATGCATCTGTCTTTTTCTTTTCCTAGTAGACTTTTTTTTTAAGAGCAGTTAGGTTTACAGGAAACTTAATCAGAAAGTATAGAGACTTCCCACATAACCCCTCTACCTGGACACAGTTCTATATTTTATATCTTGTATTGTAATACATTTGTTACATTTGTTGAACCAACTTTGATGCATGAAAGGCATGCAGACATTAAGGTTGACTCTGTTATATAATCTCAGGTCCTCAGCTAATGTGAAATGACTTGTCTCCATCATTTTTGTATCCTATGGAATACAAATCTCCTGTTCTCTACCTAGTCATTCACCCCTCCCTCCCACCCAAAGCCCAGGTAACCAAAGATCTTTTTTTTTTTTTTTAAATTTTTTTTTTTTTTTTTTGAGAGACAGAGAACAAGAGATAGAAAGCACGAGAGGGAAGAGGGTCAGAGGGAGAAGCAGACTCCCTGCCGAGCAGGAAGCCCGATGTGGGACTCGATCCTGGGACTCCAGGATCATGACCTGAGCCGAAGGCAGTCGCCCAACCAAAGATCTTTTGATACTTTTTAATTTTCTCTTTTCTGGGAAATGCCCTATGCTTGGAATCATAGTGTGTAGACTTGTTATATTGTCTTCTTTCACTTAGAATATGATTTTATTTTATTTTATTTTTTATAATTTTTTTTTAAAGATTTTATTTACTTAGAATGAGAGATAGAGAGCACGAGAGGGAAGAGGGTCAGAGGGAGAAGCAGACTCCCTGCTGAGCAGGGAGTCTGATGTGGGACTCGATCCTGGGACTCCAGGATCATGACCTGAGCCGAAGGCAGTCGCTTAACCGACTGAGCCACCCAGGCGCCCTAGAATATGATTTTAAAGGGGCACCTGGGTGGCTCAGTTGGTTAAGCGACTGCCTTCAGCTCAGGTCATGATCCCGGGGTCCTGGGATTGAGCCCCGCTTTGGACTTCCTGCTCGGCTGGAAGCCTGCTTCTCCCTCTCCCACTCCCCCTGCTTGTGTTCCTTCTCACGCTGTCTCTCTCTCTCTCTCTCTCTGCGAATTAAATAACTAAAATCTTTAAAAAAAAAGAATATGATTTTAAAATGTTCTCATGTCTTTTCCCTTGATAACCTCATTTCTTTCATCACTGTAGAATATTTCATCCAGTGGATATACCAGTGATTTTTTTTTTTTATCATTTTGCCTATTGAAATTATCTTGGTTCCATGTAAGTCATGACAAGTGTGCATAAAGCTCCTATAAACATCCACATGTAGGATTTTTATGAACATAAGTTTAAAATTCATTTGTGTACATTTGAAACACATAATTGCATAGTGTGGTAAATGTAGCCTTAGTGTTAAGAAACTGCCTTTCTTCCAAAGTAGGTATACCATTTTCCGTTTCCACCAGCAATGAAGGTTTGATGTTCTCATGACATTTAGCCATTCTAATAAGCAACTGGTGACATCTCATTGTTCTTTTTATGTGCAATTTCCTAATGAGATATGATTTTGAAATTGTTTTCATGTGCTTATTTACTGTCTATATCACTGATGAGGTATGCGTTCAGATATTTTCCCATCTTTATTTGGATTGTTTCTTTTTGTTGCATTTTAAGAGTATTTTGCTTGTGTTCAATACCAGTCCTTTATCAGATAAGTGATTTCAAAAGATTTTCTGCCAGACTATGGCTTGTGTTTTCATTCTGTTCACTTCTGTTTCACTGAGTAGTTTTTCATTGTAATGAAAACTTTTTTCGTTTTTTAAAGAAATTAATCATCAAATACCATATCACAAGGATTTTCTCCTATTTTATCTTTTAGGAGTGTTGAAATTATACAGTCTACACTAAGATCTGTGATCAAATTTGAGTAAATTTTTGTGAAGGGTGTAAAGTCTGTAGATTTAAAACTTTTTTTGCATGTGGATGTCCAGCTTTTTGACATTATTTGTTGAAAAGACTGTTTCCATTGAGTTATCTTTGGTTCTTTGTCAAAGATGAGTTCACTATATTTGTGTAGATCTGTAGGAAAGCAATTGCCTTTTCAGTATTAACTTTATATATATATATATATTTTGTAAAGATTTTATTTATCCATTTGACAGAGAGAGAGAGAGAGCACAGGGGGAGCGGCAGGCAGAGGGAGAGGGAGAAGCAGGCTCTCCAGTGAGCAAGGAGCCTGATGCGGGGCTTCATCCCAGGACCCTGGGATCATGACCTGAGCCAAAGGCAGACATTTAACCAACTGAGCCACCCAGGCACCCCAACTTTTTACATATTTATTTTTAATTTTTTGAAGTAGGCCCCATGCCCAATGTGGGGCTTGAACTCACTACCCTAAGATCAAGTGTTGCACACTCTACTAACTGAGCCAGCCAGGCACCCCAATATTAACTTTTTTTAGAAAAGATTTTATTTATTTATTTATTTGAGAGAGAGAATGCACACATGAGAGAGCACAAGTAGGGGGAAGGGCAGAGGGAAAAGGAGAAGCTGACTTCCTGCTGAGCGGGGGACCTGATGTGGGGCTTGATCCCAGGACCCTGGGATCATGACCCGAGCTGAAGCCAGACACCTAACTGACTGAGCCACCCAGGTGCCCCTTAACTTTTTAAATTTATTTTTTAGAAAGATTTATTTATTTTAGAGAGAGAGAGTGCAAGCAAGGGGAGAGAAGGGGTAGAGGGAGAAAAGCAGGCTCCCTGCTGAGAGTGGAGCCCCACGGGCCTGATCCCATGACCCTGTGATCACAACCTGAGCCGAAACCAAGAGTTGGATGGACACTCAGCCAACTGAGCCACCCAGGCTCCCCTAGCTTTTTATCCTTTTTTTTTTTTTACCTCTTGGTTCATGGGGTTTTCTTTGTTATTTGGGATTTTTTTGACATTTTCTCAATTGACAGTCTTGTCATGATACAAAGACAGTTTTATTTTTTTATTTTTTTTAAAGATTTTATTTATTTATTTGACAAAGACAGACACACTGAGAGCAGGAACGCAAGCAGGGGGAGTGGGAGAGGGAGAAGCAGGCTTCCTGCTAAGCAGGGATCCTGATGCAGGGCTCGATCCCAGGATCCCGGGATCATGACCTGAGCTGAAGGCAGATGCTTAATGACTGAGCCACCCAGGTGCCCCCAAAGACAGTTTTATTTCTTGCTTCCCCAAATGTATACCTTTGATTTTTCATTATTTACCTTTTATTCCCCTTGTCTGAATGCATTAGCTAAGAATTCCAGTATAATGTCATCTAAGTGTAGTAAAAGGGGACATTCTTGCCTTCATCCTAAGGTTACCAGAAAGCATGTAGTTTTTTCAGAATAGTGCACTTATATTAAATAACATCCCAGTTGATGTAGAGGTACGTGGGGTCAGTGGGGAGGTATTCTCTTACCTCAGTGATTTGCTCTCAATCTTTTAGTGGGCCCTTGTCCCTGGGCTTGACCTACTGTGATATGATAAGAAAGATATATGGTAAGTGTCCTCAGTTCCTAGCAAAATCCTTTTGAATTCTTGAGATTACTTGAGTGTTAATGGTGAAAGAGTGTGTTTTGTTTAATGAGGCAACTCTTGGCCACTTACTAGGTAGCTTTTATGATGGGGTTTTGGATACCTGAAATAGCAAGTTTTTTTTTTTTTTTTAAGATTTATTTATTTATTTATTTATTTATTTGAGAGGGAGAGAGAGAGAGGAGGAGCAGGGGGAGGCGCAGAGGGAGACGGAGAAGCAGACTCCCCGCTGAGCAGGGAGCCTGAGTGGGGCTAGATCCCAGGACCCTGGGATCATGACCTGAGCCAAAGGCAGACGCTTAACCAACTGAGCCACCCAGGTGCCCCCTGAAATAGCAAGCTTTGATTAAATGTTTAGAATGTTGAGCTGCAGCTCCCAGCTTCTGGGTATAGGACAGGGGCTGGAAACTGAGTTAATCACCAATGGCCAATGATTTAATAAATTGTGTCCATGTAATGAAACCTCCATCAGAATTCTTAAAGACAGGATTCTGACAGTTTTTGCATTGGTGAATCCATCCAGGTGCTGGGAGGTTGGTGTGTCCATAGTGAGGTAGGAGCTCTGCACACCCCCTTCTCTATTACCCTTACCCATACCACTAACTTAACTTGTCCTATGCATTGCAACTTTTCTCTGTTCCTGCGTTGTATGCTTTACAGTAAACTGGTAATGGTAAATACAGCATTTTGCTAAGTTTCCCAAAATCATTTCAGTAAATTAACAAACAAGACAGAGTGTGGAGGGAATCTGAATTGGTAGTTGGCTGTCGAAATAGTAAACTTGGCTCCCCATTTGTAGATGGTATCACAAATAGGGGCAGTGTTGGGACTGACTTCTTAAACTATGAATCTGACTTAAATTCTGGGTAGCTTATGTTAGAATTGAACTGCTGGACACCTTTTTGGTGACACAGAATTGGAGAAGTGGCTTTGGAACAAATACCACATATTTGGTGTCAGGAGTGAGAAAACCCTATCATCCTTACAATGCCCCACCTTTGGAACAGGAAGGAAAGAAATACCTTTGTCCACCTAGGTTACTTAAGCTCTGGAAATCGTATGTGAACTACTTAAAAATTGAGTATAGATCTTCAGTGGTCCATCTCACCCATCCTATGTACATATATGGGATTATTTAGGACTCAGTGGCCTTTGAGGATGTGACTGTAAAGTTCACCATGGAGGAGTGGGCTCTCCTGGATCCATCCCAGAAGAAACTCTACAGAGATGTGATGCAGGAAACCTTCAGGAACCTGGCCTCAATAGGTAGGGATGACGACATTCTTACTTACTAAATCAATTAGAGATCCAGTGTAACTTGCTATTTCAAGAGAAACAAATGGAAAGGGAATATTTTCATTAATAAACCTGCCATGGTCACAACTCATGAACCTAGAATTCTAACAATTTTTCTATAAATTTTTATAATTTATACTGCTTTTTCCTAGTGTGTATTTCAGAAGAAAAATGGGAAATCCATGACAGGGAAGATCAGAATGAAAATCATGGGACAGATCTAAGGTGAGTAGCATTCACATAAGAAAACAAGGTTTCATTAGAGAATCTAGAGATGTCACGAAATTTTAAAAACAAGCATATAGGGGCACCTGGGTGGCTCAGTCATTAGGCGTCTGCCTTCAGCTCGGGTCTTGATCCCAGAGTCCTGGGATCGAGCCCCATGTCTGGCTCCCTGCTCGGCGGGATGCCTGCTTCTCCCTCTCCCACTCCCCCTGCTTGTGTTCCCTCTCTCACTGTCACTGTCTCTGTCAAATAAATTTTTAAAAAATCTTAAAAAAAAAACAAGCAAATAAATCAGCCCAGCTTTAAATTCATTGATCCTTAGGATATTTTCACCAAAAATTTTTTTCTCACATGTGACTGAGATGTACAGTTTCTGAAAAACTATATCTGGAAACTGCATGTAGAAATAACATTTATGAATATTACTATTTTGATAATAGCTAAGATGGAGCCCTGTTGCAAAGCTGTCAGTATGTTCATTTTCAAACAATCAAAATATGCAGAAAACCTAAATTTCCTTGAAGATGGTAAAAAAGTCACTGTCATAATTAATAAATATAAGATCATTAATAATAAAGCTATTAATATGCTTCCCATTTTTTACAGCAGTCAAATGGTAGAAAGACTCTGTAAAAGTAAAGAATGTAGTCAGTATGAAGAAAGCTTCAGCCAGATTCCATATCATAATCAGAAGAAGAAAAGTCCTACTGGAATAAAACTACGTAAATGTACTTTGTGTGGACAAGTCTTCATGTATCATTCATCCTTTAACAAGCACATGAGATCTCACACTGGCCACAAACCATATGAGTATCAGGAATGTGAAGAGAAGCCTTATAAATGTAAGGAATGTGGGAAATCCTTCAAGCATCGCCAATCCATTCGAATGCATGAAAGGACACACACTGGACAGAGGCCCTATGAATGTAAACACTGTGGGAAAGCTTTCATTTGTCACAATTACTTTCAAATTCATGAAAGGGCACACAGTGGGGAAAAGCCCTACAAGTGTACAAAATGTAGTAAAACCTTTAGTTATTCAAGCAACTTACGTAAACACGAAAGGACTCATATTGGAGAGAAACCTAGTGAATGTAAGCAATGCGGTAAAGCTTTCAGTTGTCTCAGGTCCTTTCGAATACACGAAAGGATACACAGTGCCAAAAAGCCTAAGGAATGTACAAAATGTGGTAAAACCTTCAGTTATTCAAGTAATTTACGTAAACATGAGAGAAGTCATAATGGGGAGAAACCCTATGAATGTAAGGAAGGTGGGAAAACCTTGCATTCTCTTACCAAATTTCGAAGATACATGATCAAGCAAAGTGGAGATGGACTTTATAAATGTAAAGAGTGTGGGAAAGCCTTCAGGTGTCCCAAAAACTGTCGTAGTCATGAAATGACACACAGTGGAGTAAAGCCCTATGAATGTAAGGAATGTGGTAAAGCTTTCAGTTCTCTTAGGTCCCTTGGAAAACACAGAAGAATTCATACTGCAAGGAAGCCTCATGCATGTAAGGAATGTGGTAAAGCTTTCCGTTATCCCAGTTCCCTTCGAAATCATGAAAGAACTCATACTGGGGAGAAACCTTATAAGTGTAAGGAATGTGGGAAAGCTTTCAGTTGTCCCAATTACTTTCGAATTCATGAAAGAACTCACACCGGAGTCAAACCATATGAATGTAAGCAATGTGGAAAAGCTTTCAGTTGTCCCCAGTCCTTTAGAATACACGAAAAGACACATAGTGCAGAAAAACCCTATGAGTGTACAAAATGTGGTAAAGTCTTCAGATATTCAAGTAACTTACGCAAACATGAGAGATCTCATACTGATGACAAACGCTATGAATGTAAACTATGTGGTAAGGCCTTCAGCAGTCACTATTATGTTCAAAAACATGAAAGAACTCACACTGGAGAAAAACCTTATGAATGTAAGGAATGTGGGAAAGGCTTCATTTTTCGCTCAGGTGTTCGATCACACATGGTAATCCACACTGGAGATGGACCTTATAAATGTAAGAAATGTAAGAAAGCATTTATTTCTCCCAGTTCGTTACGAACGCATGAAAGAACTCACACTGGAGAGAAACCTTATCAATGTAAAACTTGTTGCAAAGCCTTCAGTCTTGTTAATTCTTTACGAAATCATGAAAGAACTCATGTGAAAGAAAGTCTGTGAAAATAAGGAATGTAAGAAAGCTGTCATTTGTTGTATAGTCTTTCATGCATGCTGGAGAGAAATTGCAGAAATGTACGGAATGTAGGAAAGCCTGTTTTCTTCAGAACTTACCAAAAAAGTCAGTGGAGAGAATTCCATTGGTCGTAAACAATGTAGGAAATCTTCCATTTGTCCCACATCATGGAAAAACCAGGTTAGATTATTCACTGAATTCATACTATAGAACTAAAAAATAAAAACTCTATAATTTTACAGATATTTTCAAGGTAGTGTGAAAATTATATGGGAAAGAAATAAGTAATATGGGTAAGCTTTGTGAACATGAATTCATGTAGAATACTTCTGAAAATCCACAACATTAAAGAAATGTAATAAATGTTATATGGTCTTTATCACGTATTCATTCTTAAAGTAATTCTCTGTACCGTGGACTTCCACTTACTTTTGCAAGCAGATATTGAAGTGAGATAATTATGTAGGTACTTTTAAAGTGAGAGTTCCTAAGTTTAGAAAGTAAATTTTTCCTTAGTAATATTTTTGTATTCTTATTTTGAAGTCTGTTGGATCCATGGGTGATTGAAGTGTATTTCTAATATGCAAGTAAGTTTAATTTTTGTATTTAAAATTCTATAAGGACTGTTGAAAAGTAATAGTTTCATATTTTCCTTTCCCTGGTGTCCTCCTGTGGGGCAAGTACTCAATATGCTTTAGCTATTATTTCTATATTCTGCATTTCTTTATTATCAGAAAGTTCCCTTCTCATTGCCCTGAAGAGCCCTATTCTGTTTTCCTAAATAGTTGCCATATAGTTGTGAGTATGCAAAGTTCATCATACAGTATATTCTCATGTGAATTATTATTTTCTTCTTTTGCCCTTTGTTCTTTGTCATTGGTTATGGCTGGGATTTGGAGTATAGAGTTACATTAAGAACAGAGGCCTGTGTGAGATAGAACAATAAATCTAGAGTTGGAGATGACCCTCCTTGGTGCTGTTAATGTCGAAGTCAGTAATGAGAACTACTGTTCCTAGAATCTGTTGCATTTATGGTTTCATGTTAGAATTCACCAAGGCCTAATTTATATGAAACTTGTAAATACAGAAGTGAAATAGGATTAGGCACATTTCTCAGCCACCTATAGAGAGGTAGGTAGAAGCATACACCTTCACAGACACGTGCTCCCAGCCTGTTTTCCTCATTTTTTCCCCTGGCAATCAAGAATAATCTGAAAATCACCACCAACTGCTTGACTTCCATTTGATCTGAGCAGTAGGCTTCACACTTGTCTCCAGAGTTCTACATCAAAGATCCACCATGGGTTTAAATTTTCCTGCAAGCCCCCAGGTATCCACAGATGTAGATTGTTATGGTTGACAATGTTCTCTGAAGTGCTACTCCCCTTTTCTGGATTTTATTCATATAAAGTCTAATTTGTATAGTAAACATATTTTTCTGTTAATACCACTATTGGCTGTGTTCTTTTGGGATGATGGAGTGTTCTCTATCTTGAGAGTGTTATAATTATACATTTGTGAAAATGCATAGGGGCGCCTGGGTGGCTCAGTTGTTAAGTGTCTGCCTTCCGCTCAGGTCATGATCCCAGGGTCCTGGGATCGAGCCCCACATCAGGCTCCCTGCTTGGCAGGAAGGCTGTTTCTCCCTCTCCTTCTCCCCCTGCTTGTGTTCCTGCTCTTGCTCTCTGTCAAATAAATAAAATCTTAAAAGAAAATACATAACTACTCTTAAATTATATGTGTATATTTACTAAAAGCAATTAATAAAAAATAGTAAAAATGTTTTCGCATGCTAGGAAAATTTTAAAACCCTAACTCTGATTTCTTGTGTGCAATAACATCCTCCAGCATGGGGTCCTTCTTAGGAAGTAGTCTAAGAAGTGGGGAAGAAGGACATAGGCCACTATAGACCTGTCTTGGAACCCAGCCTAAAGTTAGAAAACACCCTACAGGCCTACACTTACCCTCATGTCATAAATATAACTGGTAGGTGATAAGACTCTCTTGGTGCCACCTTTAACAGGATTCTGAGATCGTATCTTGAGAATACTGTTTCCTGAAACAAAGGTGCATCTAACAGAGATGCTGGTGGGAGCTGCCTGGGTTTATCCTAATCAAAGCTTTGGTTATCAGCATCAAGTGCTCCGAGAGCCAGTCTTGAGGCCAGTTCCAGATGTTAAGTTTCCCATCTCTTACCTTCTTGTTTTCTCTGTGCCACGTTGCTGAGAAACAAGTTGAAGTCATATTTAAGGGTCGGTGGGAGGGACAGAGGTAGAGAGAGACTCTTAAGCAGGCTCCATGCCCAGAAGAGAGCACCACTTTGGGCTGGATCTCACAACCCTGAGACTATGACCTGAGCCGAAATCAAGAGTTGGATTTTAACCGACTGAGCCTCCCAGGTGCCCGGCCAAGTTTAAGTTTAATGCAACACCTATACTACTCTGGAAATGTTCTTGGTTACAATCCCAGGTGACTGTGAAGTGAAGCTGTGGAAGAACCCAGAACGCAGGTCAGGAGGCACAGGCCCCTCAAGCATAATAATCCCTGCTGCCCCATAAACATCAGCTATGCACCAACAAGCACAGTTTCACAATAGTCTCAAAACCTCCAGTGATGTCAAAAAAGAAAACCCTGCTTTGTTCTAGTCCCAGGAGGACATCAGGTGCCCTGCTGTCCCTAAACCTCCCTCCCTGAGTTCTGTGGCACAGGCCACCTTGAGGTTTCAGCTGCCCATATGCTGACTAAGCCCAGCTTCCCTCACCTCAGAGCCTCCCTCCAGAGTGAGTTTGGAACCAACCCCCCCCAAGGCCCAGGCCTACCCTTTTCTGGAATAGGACTCACTCTACAGAGTTCTGGCTGGTGGTCTGTGGGAAATGGAGGTCCCTGACAGACCCTCCATAGCCCTGAGTTTCCCTTTTTAAACATAGCCCCCAGAATGCAACGGGGTCCAACGTTAAAAAAGTGGCAGAACATGGGGGTTTCCCTTCTTCCCAAAAGCGCCCAGGCGCAGGAGGTGGTGCCCTCCTTTGTCAGAGGCCATACCACCTGATGCTTGAAGAGGCAGAAATGCGTTGTGGAACGCCTTGACGTGGTCTTGCAACAGCATCCAGTGCTTTCCTGAATTCACAAAGTGACCTCTCTGTGGCTGTGAGACCTGGGGTCTAGGTCCTGAGGCTGCCACGCTCCCCACCAGCAGATGTTAAGTAGGATAGACATCATGGCTTCGGTGAGGACAGGCCCACATGGCTGACCAGAGTGAGGTCTGCGCACAGGTGAGACCTCAGGCAGGCATGGATACCATACTGAGGAAAACTCAGCAGAGGACATGGCAGCTGAGGGAGGAGATACCTATCTGGGCTCCCCTCAGTGAATCCTCCATAGAAAAGCAAAATGCGGGGCACCTGGGTGGGCTTAGTTGGTTAAGCGTCTGACTCTTGGTTTCGGCTCAGGTCATGATCTCATAGGATCATGACTGGCGTGGGGCTCTGTGTTCAGCAGGGAATCCGCTTGAGATTCTCTCTCCCTCTGCCCCTCCCACCCTTACATAAATAAATGAATCTTAAAAAAAAAAAAAAAGGCAAAATGAGGACATGTAATGTCATGAGGGGTGTGTTTCTGGATGCAATTATAGCAGCATGAGGGGCTGGCACATGGTGGCTCCAGCTGTCATGGGCCCCAACTCACCTCTTGAGGCTCCTGAGTTGTGTTCTTTTAGAGATGGCCTTGTATGGTTTCTGCTCAGGAAGTGTGAAGTCACTGGGCCATCACTAGGGGCACATGGATCCTCCTTTGGGGGTTTGTTTGGGGGCCAGGTAACACCTCTCTGTCACATGGGAATGAGATGAGAACAATTCACTCTGCTACGATCAAGCCAAGCAGACATGGTTCCTGTGATGAGGTTGGGGTGTGTGAGTGTCTTTGAGGCCAGTTAGTCAATAAGGGTCGATCTCCAGTGTAACAGGCTCTTAGTAGGTGCTTCAGTGAATGATAGGAAGCAAATATCCTTGTCCCCTTGAGACTGACCTTCTAGGAGACCAGAAACAAGACATACAAGTAAGATATGTAATGTATCAGGTGATGCTTAGTCCAAAGGAGGGAGAGAAAGCTTCAGAGGAGTGCAGAGGGCCTGGGCTGGGTGTCTCTGGGCCATTATCTCTCGGGGTCCGTGAATTTGGGTGTCTGTGTGTGTCCACACAAATGTGCCACGACAGTCTGTGATTCCATACGTCAGCCTGGGAAGGTATGCATGTATGTTCTCTGGAACCTGGAATGCTTTCATTTTTTTATTCTTGCCTAATTGCCCTTGTAACACCTCAATTACCACATTGAAATGAACTGGTGAAAGCAAACTTTTTTGTCTTTTTTCTGATCTTAGAAAACTTATTTTTTCACTATCAAGTATTTGTTAGCTCTGGGTTTTTCATTGATTACCTATTTCATGCTGACGTAGCTTTTTGAGGTAGTTTATCACAGTTTATTGAGTGTTTTCCTTGTGAAGGTAGGTTGAACTCTGTCAGATGCTTGTTTGTGTTAGTCGAGATGATTCTGTAGTTCTTGACATTTATTCTATTAATGGTTCGTTGCATTAATTCATTTTCAGTTGTAAAACCAACATTGCTTCCATGGTTTGAATCCCAAGTAGTCATGATGTTTAGGTCATTTTATATATTGCCGGAATCAGTTTACTAGTATTTTGTTGTGGCTTTTTTTCATGTACATTAAAAGGAAGTATTTGTGTACTGTATTATAATGTTGTATATAGTATAAAATCATCCAATATGGTATGGTGTATACTTTTACAGACTAGTATTTTAGTCTTAGTAGCATAATGGGTATCATTACCATGTTTGTCCATGGAATTATTCAAATAAGCCATTCACATACCCCCATGGCATATAGGAGCACCTCACCAATTTGATACTGCACAGCCCACCTCACTTTGCCCCCGTTTGTTTTCTCTGCTCCACAGTGGAACTGAAGTGTCAGTATATGTTTCCAAAAACTGAAGTTATTTATTAGCCTGAGGATTGAAATGAGTCTGTCCAGTATGATTTTTTTTAAAAAGATTTTATTTATTTGAGAGAGAGAGAATGAGAGAGAGAGAAAGCACATGATGGGGGGAGGGTCAGAGGGAGAAGCAGACTCCCCGTCGAGCAGGGAGCCTGATGCGGGACGCGATCCAGGGACTCCAGGATCATGACCTGAGCCGAAGGCAGTCGCTTAACCAACTGAGCCACCCAGGCACCCTCCAGTTTGATTTTTATTATGTGCATCACTTCTCGGCCTTTTGGCTAAGATCAAGTGTGATTTTTATTATGTGCAAAGACATATGTGACCCTCTGTTGTATTCGAGTTGTTATGGGGCATGATTATCCTAGAGTGCTTTATCCCGAAGGGGTGACCTTAGATAAGGAGTTCTTGGTGCCAGGCAGCTAGATCATTGGCAATGGCCTAAAGGTCTGTAAAAATGTGAAGATAAAGTAGACTGTTGGCCAGGACCTCCTCCAGCATGATTTTCTGGAGTATAATTAATCCTGCTGCCCACTGGGTCCTGTCTTTGATCAGCGATGGCCTGGTTAAGGACAGAGAGCAGTTGTCCTATGTTCTCCATCACATGTGCTGGTGGTATGCTACCATGGATATTAAAACAGGTGCAAGATACAATCTTAAATGAACAGGAGAGCAAAGTTTATTTCAAAACGTAAACCAGGGCGCCTGGGTGGCTCAGTTGGTTAAGTGACGGCCTTCGGCTCAGGTCATGATCCCGGAGTCCTGGGATCGAGTCCCGCATCAGGCTCCCAGCTCGGCGGGGAGCCTGCTTCTCCCTCTGACCCTTTCCCCTCTCATGCTGTTTCTCTCTCTCTCTCTCAAATAAATAAATAAAATCTTTAAAAAAAAGCCACATAAACCACATTACCTTTGCATATCAAAGAGAAGAAAGAAAAATACGTACTTTAAATTGCTCCTTTTTAGAGGCGCCTGGTGGCTCAGTCGTTAAGCGTCTGCCTTCAGCTCAGGTCATGATCCCAGGGTCCTGGGGTCAAGCCCCGCATTGGGCTCCCTGCTCAGTGGGAAGCCTGCTTCTCCCTCTCCCACTCCCCCTGCTTGTGTTCCCTCTCTTGCTGTGTCTCTCTGTCAAATAGATAAATACAATCTTTAAAAATAAATAAATAAATAAATTGTTCCTTTTTACATAACCGCTGAAAAGACAAGAAACAAATTATGTTGTTATCTATAGGAGCATGGGGAAACTAGATGCCAATGCCAGAAGACATGCTAGGAGTGTCTTTAGGTACATTTCTACATCTCAGGCTAAGTTTCTAAACTTGATAATCACAATAAACAATTCATGAAAAAAAGTCTGTATTACCCATATATTTGTTCACATTACCCATATTGATTTATAGGTCACTTATAGTTACATTTACTGATTTAATAAATCAGTAAATAGATAATCAGATATAGTAAATAAATCAGATAAAAAGAGAAAAGATTCAAATTCATACAGTCAGGAAGAGGGACATTGCTACTGACATTACAGAAAGAAAAGGATGATAAAAGCATTTAATGAACAATTGTATGGCAACAAATTAGATAACTCAGATGAAATGGACAAATTCCTTAAAACAACAAACTAATGAAACTACCTCAAGAATAAATGGGAAATCTGAACATCTCTGTAACAAAGTAAGGGGGTTGAATTAGTAAACAAAGAACCACCACAGATTAAGCCTACACCCAGATGGCTTCAACACAGAATTCTCCAAAATATTCAAAGAGTATTTAATACCAATCCTTCACATCTCTTTTAAAAATTAAAACGGAGGGGTGGCTGGGTGGCTCAGTCAGTGAAGCATCTGCCTTTGGCTCAGGTCATGATCTCAGGGTTCTAGGATAGAGCCCCACCTTGGGCTTTCCTGCTCAGCGGGGAGTCTGCCCCTCCCTCTTCTTCTGACCCTCTCCCCTGCTCATGTATACACAATGAAATAATACTCAGCCATAACAAAAAATGAAATCTTGCCATTCATGACAACATGGATGGACATACAGAGCATTATCCTAAGTGAAATAAGTCAGAGAAAGACAAATCTCATATGATTTCACTTATATGTGGAACGTAAAAAAAAAAACCAAAATGAACAGACAACATTTTGTTGTTGTTGTTGAGAAACAGACTCATAGGGGCACCTGGGTGGCTCAGTCGTTAAGCGTCTGCCTTCGGCTCAGGTCAGGATCCCAGGATCCTGGGATCCAGCCCCACTCAGGCTCCCTGCTCAGCGGGAAGCCTGCTTCTCCCTCTCCCACTCCCCCTGCTTGTATTCCCTCTCGCGCTGTCTTTCTTGCTGTCAAATAAATAAATAAAATCTTTAAAAAAATAAAAATAAAAAATAAAACACCAACCATTAAAAAAAAAAGAAACAGACTCATAAAGTATAAACCAATGGTTGAAAGAATAGAGGGGGTTGAGGGAACAGGTGAAATAAGTGAAGAGGATTAAGAGCTACAAACTTCCAGTGGCAAAATAAATAAGTCAGTGGGATGAAAAGTACAGCATAGAGAAATAAGTCAATAACTTTGTATGGTGACACATGGTAACCACACCTTTCTGGGTGAGCATTTTGTAATGTATATAATTGTTGCATCACTGTGTTCTACACCTGAAATTATATATAAACAATACTTCAATTTAAAAAATTGTATAAGTACAGGGGCACCCAGCTGGCTCAGTTGGTAGAGCATGTGACTCTTGATCTCAGGGTCATGAGTTCAAGCCCCATGTTGGATGTGGAGCCTACTTTAAAAAAAAAAAAAAGAAAAAAGAAAAAAAAATTGGATAAGTACAAAAAAAGTTATAGAGAACACTTCACACTTATTTTGTGAACCCACAAACCCAATCCAGCATTATATAAGAAAATTCTACAACATGACCAGGTGGGATTTATTCCAAAGATGAAAACTTGAGTTCATATCTGAAAATCCATTATTGTTATAATGAAGGATATCAACAGAGTAAAAACTAAAATGGCAAGATCTTCTCAATAGCCTCAGAGAAAATAAGGCAAAATCCAATACACTTTTTTAATTAAAGCATTCAGTATTTAAGGAAAAGAAAGAAATTAACTAACCTCGTTATGAGCATCTATGGAAAATCCAAACTAATACTATTTTTAGTGATGAAAGACTGGATGCTTCCCCCTGAAAGTAAGGAACAAAAGAATATCTGCTCTTGCCACTTATGTTTGGGGATGTACTGGCTATTTTAGCCAAAACTACTATCCAAGAAAAGGAAACAATGCATTAAGATTGGTTAGGAAGATGTAAAACTACCTCTCTTCCTATTGATATATCTTATTTTTAGAAAACTCTAAGGAATCCACTAAAAAAAACCCTCTTAGAATGGATAACTGAGTTCAGCAAGTTGGTTGGATATAAGATCAATATGGAAAAATGAATTGTAGTTCTGTACACTTGTAAGGAACAATCTGATAATGAAATTAAGAAACGTACTTACAATGAAATCAAAAGGAATAAAATATTTAGGGATAATTTAGCAAAAGAAGTACAAAATGAATACTCAAAAAGTATAAAACATGAGTGAAAGAAATTAATAAATGTGTAAATAAATGGGAAAGTGGATCAGAAGACTTAACATTGTTGAAATGGCACTAGCCCCTAAATGATTTAGAGACTCAACACAATACCTATCATGATCCCAGCTTATCCCCCTTATATAAATTGTTAAGATGTTTTTTAAAATTATATGGAATTGCAAGGGAACCAGAATAGCCAAAGTACTCTTGAAAAAGAAAAACAGGGGCGCCTGGGTGGCTCAGTCGTAAGCATCTGCCTTCAGCTCGGGTCATTATCCCAGGGTCCTGGGATCGAGCCCCACGTCGGGCTCCCTGCTCTGCGGGAGGCCTGCTTCTCCCTCTCCCACTCCCCCTGCTTGTGTTCCCTCTCTTGCTGTGTCTCTCTCTGTCAAATAAATAAAATCTTAAAAAAAAAAAAGAAAAAGAAAAAGTGGTAGGACTAACATTTCTTGATTTCACAACTTTGAAATACGTAGTAGTAATCAAGAGAGTGTGGTACTGACATAAGGATAGATGTATAGATCTGTGGAGTAGATTGAGATTTGAGAAATAAACCCATACATCTATAGTCAACTGATTTTTTTGAAAGAAAAATTAAAACAAAGAACAGGACAAGAATATTCTCATAAGCTTGTGCTAAGCCATATGCAAAAGGAGTTTTATCCTTACAGGACACCACATACAATGATTTACCAGAAAGGATAAAGATCTAAATGTAAGAGTAAATTATTAACACAATTCTGTAAAACATAGGAAACAATTCTTGACTTGTATTTGGCAAAGAATTGGTAGCTAAGTGGCGCCTAGGTGGCTCACTCGTTTAAGCGGCTGCCTTCAGCTCGGGTCATGATCTCCAGGTCCTGGGATGAGCCCAGCATCAGGCTCCCTGCTCAGCGGGAAGCCTGCTTCTCCCTCTTCTGCTCCCCCTGCTCGTGTTCCTTCTCCCGCTTTCTCTCTCTCTGTCAAATAAATAATCTTAAAAAAAAAAAAAAAGAATTGGTAGCTAAGACAAGATCAAGAATGGGGAAAAAATAGGTAATTTGGACTTCATCAAATTAATGACTTTTGTGCTTCAAAGAACACTGTCAAGAATATGTAAACACATTTTGGAACCCTTGTTGCACTATTCCTGAGGATATAGAATCGTGTTGATGGTATGTAAAACAACACGGCAGCTCCTCAGAAGATTACATACTGATTATCCTATGATCTAGAAATTCTACTTCTGGGTATTGAAGTAGAATTGAAAGCAGACTCAAATAGATATCCACTAGTGTCCTTATTAACGTTATTCACACTAGCCCAAAGGTGGATGTAACTCAAGCATCCATTAACAGTTCAATAAGTTAAAAGAATTGTATATACATATATCAGAGTATTATCCAACTTGAAAAAGAAAGGAAGGGGCGAGGCACCTGGGTGGCTCAGTTGGTTAAGCGGCTGCCTTCCGCTCAGGTCAGATCCTGGAGTCCTGGGATTGAGTTCCATATCGGGCTCCCTGCTCAGCGGGGAGGGGGGGGTCTGCTACTCCCTCTGACCCTCTTCCCTCTCGTGCTGTCTCTCATTGTCTCTCTCTCAAATAAATAAATAAAATCTTTAAAAAAAAAAAAAAGAAAGGAAGGAAGGGGCGCTTGGGTGGCTCAATTGGTTGGACGTCTGCCTTCCACTCGGGTCACGATCCCAGAGGCCTGGGATCAAGCCCTGCATCCGGGCTCCTTGCTGGGCGGGAAGTCTGCTTCTCCCTTTCTCTCTCCCTCTGCCTCCACCCCTGCTCGTGCTCACTCTTTCTCTCAAATAAATAAATAAATCTTAAAAAAAAAAAGAAAGAAGGGGGCCTGGGTGGCTCAGTCGATTAGGCGTCTGCCTTCAGCTCAGGTCATGATCCCAGGGTCCTGTGATCGAGCCCCGCATCAGGCTCCCTGCTCAGCGGGAAGCCTGCTTCTCCCTCTCCCACTCCCCCTGCTTGTGTTCCTGCTCTCGCTATCTCTCTGTCAAATAAATAAATGAATAAAATCTTAAAAAAATTAAAAATCAAAAAAAGAAAGAAAAAGAAAGCAAATCTGACACATGCTACAGCATGGATGACCCTTAAGAACCCTAAGTGAAGTCAGCCCTATAAAAAAGGTCAAATACTATATGGTTCAACTTACATAACGTACTGAGTTGTCTGGTTCATAGACACAAAAAGGAGAATGGTTTTGCCAGAACTGGAGTAAGGGAAGAATGAGGAGTTGTCTAATGGGATAGAGTTTCAGTTTTGGCAAGTGAAACTTGTTATGAGATTGGCTTCACAATTGTCAGTCTACTTCCCGCTACTGAAGTACATACTTTAAAAATGGTTAAAAGGTAAATTTTGTCGTATATGTTTATTATCATCATTAAAAGTAAAAATTTTAGGATGCACCTGGGTGACTTAGTCAGTTAAGCAACCAACTCTTGATTTCGGCTCAGGTCGTGATCTCAGGGTCATGATGTCCAGTCCTGTGCAAAGCCCTGCACTGGGTGTGGAGCCTGCTTAAGGTTCTCTCTCTCCCTCTCCCTCTGCCCCTCCCCCTGCTTGTGCTGAATAAATAAGTAAATAAGTCAATAAATAAAAATTTTTAAAGTAAAAATTTTAAGGCAAGAGAGGGAAAAAAACCCACAACCCACAGAATGGAAGAAAGTTTTGCAAATCATATGTCTGATAAGGAACTTGTATCGAAAATATCTAAGGACCTCTTATAACTTAATTATAAAAAGTCAAATAACTCAATTTTCCCAAGGAAGATATAGATAAATGGTCAAGGGCATATGCACAGATGCTGGACATCATTACTCAACAAGGAAATGGAAATCAAAAGCCCAGTGAGATACCTCTTTACGACCACTAAGATGGCTGGAGTGCACAAGTGAGGTAATAGCAAGTTTTATCAAGGATATATGAAGATATTTGAGGGGTACCTGGGTGGCTCAGTTGGTTAAGCATCTGCCTTTGGCTCAGGGCCTGATCCCAGGGTTCTGGGATCGAGCCCCACGTCGGGCTCCCTGCTTGGCAGGGAGCCTGCTTCTCCCTCTCCCACTCCCCCTGCTTGTGTTCCCTCTCTCGCTGTGTCTCTCTGTCAAATAAATAAATAAAATCTTTTAAAAAAAAGGATATATGAAGATATTTGAATCCTCATATATAATGTTGGGAATATAAAATGCTGTAGCCACACTGGAGAAAGTCTGAGAGTTCCTGAAATACTAAAGCTAGAATTACTATGTGACCCATCAATTCCACTCCTAGGTATATGCGCAGGAAAAATGAAAACACATGTTAGAAAAAAAACTTATACTGAATTTTATAGCAACATTATTCCTAGTAGTTAAAGGATGATAACAATCCAAATGTCTGTTAATGGATGAATTGATAAACACAGTGTTTTATCCATCCAGTGGACTATTATTTGGCCAGAAAAGCAAATGAAATGTTGATATATGATATATCATGGTTGTCCCTTAAGGAAATTATGCTAAGTGACTGAAGTTAATCACAAAGACCACATATTATATAATTGTATTCATTTGAAGACCTAAATAGGGAAACCTATAGACAAAAAGTAGATTAGTGGTTGTATTGGGACTGGAGATTGGAGTGGGAAGTTGGGAAGCATGCTAAATAAAGGGCAGAGGAGTTTCTTTTTGAGGTGATGAAAATGTTAAAAAAATGTATTTGATGATAATTGCACATACCTATGCATGTACTTAAAACCATTAAAATGTACACTTCATGGGGCGCCTGGGTGGCTCAGTCAGTTAACTGTCTGCCTTCAGCTCAGGTCATGATCCCAGGATCCTGGGATCGAGCCCCACATCAGGTTCTCTGCTCAGCGGGGAGCCTGCTTCTCCCTCTCCCTCTGCCTGCTGCTCTCCCTGCTTGTGTTCTCTCTCATTCTGTCAAATAAATAAATAAAATCTTTAAAAAAAAAGTAAAGGAGCATTTATAGCTGTAACTGCCTATACTAGCAAAGAAGAAATATCTCAAATCAATAACCTAACCTTCCACCTTAACACACTTGTAAGGATGAGCAACCAAGCCAAAGCAATGAGATTAGGACAATAATGAAGATTAGAGCAGAAATTAGTGAAAAAATAGAAATACCATAGAGAAGGGGTGCCTGGGTGGCTCATTCTGTCAGGTGTCTGCCTTCAGCTCAGGTCATGATCCCAGGGTCCTGGGATTGAGCCCTGCATCGGGCTCCCTGCTCTTTGGGGAGCCTGCTTCTCCCTCTGCCTCTGCCTCTCCACCCTGCTTGTTCTGTCTCTCAAATAAATAAATAAAGTCTTTAAAAAAGCTAAATACACAGTTAGCATATGATCCAGGAATACTACTGGATATACTTCTGGGTAGTATATACTCAAAAGAATTGAATGCAGGTACTCAAACATATTTATACACCCATGTTCATAGTAGCATTATTCATGAGAGCCAAAAGGTGTTAGCAACCCATGTGTGGATCAATGCATGAGTAACAAAATTTAGTATATACATACAATGGAATATTATTCAGATTTAGAAAGAACAGACATTTTGATACATATACTGCAACATGGGTGAACCTTAAGGACATTATGGTGTTTTGGTTTTCTTTTTCTAGAGAGACAGAAAGAGGGGGGAGGGGAGGGGCACAGGGAGAGGGAGAGAATCTTTTTTTTTTAGATTTTATTTATTTATTTGACAGAGAGAGACACAGCAAGAGAGGGAACAGAAGCAGGGGGAGTGGGAGAGGGAGAAGCAGGCTTCCCGCTGAGCAGGGAACCCGATGCGGGGCTCGATCCTAGGACCCTGGGATCATGACCCGAACTGAAGGCAGACACTTAACCAACTGAGCCACCCAGGCGCCCCAGAGAGGGAGAGAATCTTAAGCAGACTCTGCACTGAGCACAGAGCCCAATGCAAGGCTGGATCTCATGACCCTGAGATCATGACCTGAACCAAAATCAAGAGTTAGAGGCTTAATTGACTGAGCCACCCAGGTGCCCTGGTTTTTTTTTGGGGGGGGTGCTTTGAGGACATTATGTTAAGTGATATAAGCCAGTCACAAAAGGACAGCTACAGCTGTCACAAAAGGACAGCTATGAATCTACTTGTATGGAGTACCTAGAATGTGAAATTCATAGGGACAGAAAGTTGAATGGTGGTTGCCAGGGCCTGAGAGAAGAGCTAATAGAGAGATGCTGTTGAATGTGTACAGAATTTCAGTTTGGAAAATGAAATGTACTGAGATTGGTTTTCCAATGTTAATATACTTCTTACTACTGAACTATACATTGAAATGTAAATTTTATGGCATGTTTATGTATATTACCACAATTAAAAGTAAAAATTTTAAGGGGTGCCTGGGTGGCTCAGTCAGTTGGGCATCTGACTCTTGGTTTTGGTTCAGATCATGATCTCGGGTCCTGGGATTGAGCCCCGGCTGGGACTCCATGCTCAATGCAGAGTCTGCTTGAGATTCCTCTTCCTCTCCCTCTGCCCCTCCCCCCACTTGTGCATGCATGCTCTCTCTCCCTTCTCTCTCAGATAAAGAAATAAAATCTAAAAGTAAAAATTTTAAAGCAAGAGAGTGAAAACACAACCCACAGAATGTAAGAAGATTTTGTAAATCATATATCCGATAAGGATTTTGTATCAAAAATATTTATAATGAACCATGAGAGATGATGGACTCTGTAAAACAAACTGAGGGTTCTAGAGGGTAGGGGGGTGGGGGGATGGGTTAGCCTGGTGATGGGTATTGAGGAGGGCACGTTTTGCATGGTGCACTGGGTGTTATGAACAAACAATGAATCATGGAACACTGCATCAAAAACTAATGATGTAATATATGGTGATTAACATAACAATAAAAAAATTTAAAAAAATATTTATAAATAACTCTTACAACTCAACAATAAAAGGTCAAACCACCCAATTGTAAAATGTCAAAGGATGTCAATAGATGTTTTTACCAAAGAAAATGTACAAACAGGCAAGGACACATGAAGAGATGCTGGACATCATTAGTCATCAAGGAAATTCAATAAAACCCCAATGAGCTACCACTTTGCAACCACTAAGATGGGTGAATCAAAGAGTGAGGTAAGTTTTGTCTAGAATATGGAGAAATTTGAACCCTCATGCACTGGTGGTGCAAATATAAAATAGTGCAGCTGCTTTGGAAAACAGTCTAACAATTCCTCAAAACTTAAACCTAGAATTGCCATAGGACCCATCAATTCATTCTAGGTATGTACCCAGGAGAAATGAAAATATATGTCCAAACAAAAATTTGTATGTGAAAATTTATTGCCATGTCCTTCAGAATAGCCAAAAGGTTGGAAATAAACCAAATGCCCATTAAGGCATGAATAGGTTAACTAAATGTGTTTTATCCATAATGGAATATTATTTGGCTATAAAAATAATTATCCATACAAGCAACAACAGGGGTGTTCCTTGGAAAAAGTATGCTAAGTGATTGAAGTTAATTACAAAGACATACATATTGTATGATTCCATTAATATATAATTCCAGAATAGGGAAATCTATAGTGAAAGAAAGTAGATTAGAGGTGGCCTAAAGCTGTGGCTTCAAGGAGGAAGATGGAAAGTTGGGAAAGCGAAAGCTAAGGGCTACAGGACTTTCTTTTTGAGGTGACAAAAATGTTGAAAAATTGTGGTGCTGATTGTGCATATCTGTGAATATACTGAAAACCTGAATTGTACATACTAACGGGATGCATTTTATGGTATTTGTATTCTATCTCACTAAAGCTATTCAAGTAAATAAATGCATTAGGAGTTTATTGAACACAAATTGCAACATCTGGTTGGTCAGAGAAGAGTAGCTTATGAATGGTCATTGAAGAGTCCGTGTGCCAAGGCTCGGGCTGTGGGTGGGGTTCAAGTTTGCCACCAGAGCCAAGTGCGTGGGAACCCATGGAATTCTTTTTTTTTTTTTTTTTTAGATTTTATTTATCAGTGAGAGAGAGAACAAGCAGGGGGAGCGGCAGAGGGAGAAGCAGGCTCCCTGCTGAGCAAGGAGCCCCATGTGGGACTCGATCCCAGGACCCTGAGATCATGACCTCAGCAGAAGGCTGCCACTTAACCGACTGGGCCACCCAGGTACCCTGAGCCCCTGGAATTCTTTAGCTGATGTACCGTGTAGACCGTTACTCTATGAGGTATATAAAACTGTTTTCATGAGATGTTTTGCAAGATCCCGACTCGGAAAAAAACACATGAAATTAAAAAAAAAACAAATTCACTGACACCATTAGAAGAGGAATCACTGGTCATGGGCGAAAGCTAAGGCACAACCAGTTTGAGCCAGACCAGAACTGAAGCATGCGCAGAAGTCCCGAGCAACTGCCTAAGTTACCTTTAGTGCATTGCTAATACTAAAACCTTCCAGGGGGACTTGGGTGGCTCAGTGGTTGAACCTCTGCCTCAAGCTCAGGTCGTGATCACAGGGTCTTGGGATCAAGTCCTGCATCAGGCTCCTTGCTCAACGGGGAGCCTGCCTCTCCCTCTGCCCGCCGCCTCCCCTGCTTGTGCTTTTTTTCTCTAATAAATAAAATCTTTTTAAAAAAATAAAATAAAATCTTCCAGGGGCAGGGTGTTCCACCATTTTTTTAACTGCGACCTATGTACGAGCATGTGAACACACTAAGCATGCATGATAAACCTAAAATGCCTAAGTAAAAGAATATGAGTAAGTTCCCTAACGCATATGCAAGCTTCCTGCCCCTGCATCCTCAGCACACTAAATAAAAGCTAATTGCATTAAAACACTGCTTTGGGAAATACTCCCAGTGTTCCCTTTATTTGCTGTAAATAAAAGTCTTCTACACCAGACTGTATGTCTGGGACATGTTACTGCCTCACATTCTGGGAGGGAATGGACTCGTTGAATTAGGTGACAGTCCCACAGGTAAGGGAGTGGAGAAGGAATGGGGGGAGCCTCAAAGCTGTCATCAAAGATCAAAATGGAACCAGATTCTTTATTGAGTGTGGTAAGGTCTTTTTTTTTTTAGGTTTTATTTATTTATTTTAGAGAGTAAGGGGAGGGACAGAGAGGGAGGTAGAGAGAGAATCTCAAGCAGACTTGCCCTGAGCGTGGAGCGGCCTCCCTGCTGGATCTTAGGAACCCAGCCAAAACCAAGAATCCCACCACTCAACAGACTGAGCCACCCAGGTGCCCCAGGGTGAGGTCTTTTTAAGTGTGTGTTTTAAGATTTTACTTATTTATTTGACAGAGAAAGACAGCTAGAGAGGGAACACAAGCAGGGGGAGTGGAAGAGGGAGAAGCAGGCTTCCCACGGAGCAGGGAGCCGGATGCGGGGCTTGATCCCAGGACCCTGGGATCATGACCTGAGCCGAAGGCAGACGCTTAACGACTGAGCCACCCAGGCGCCTTAAGTGTGTTTGTAACCAAGGGTCACAGGTCCATGAGTGGTTTCCCAGCCTCATGCCAACCCCTGAACCCAGGGAGGACCTCAGACCCTCTAGTTCCCGTCTGGCATTGCCTGGCCTGGGTCAGTCTCCCCTCTTGCTCTGAACAAAGGCGTCGCTCGACTGGAACGGACTCTGGGACTCCCTGCGCACACCCGTGTCCCCACGTTTAGAGGGAGCTGCAGGAAGACGCCACTGTCCCTCTAGGGCCTGGACCAAGTTTTGCCTAAAAGCAAAAGTCCAAGGAGGGGACGGGTTCCCGACCACCATCAGAGACCGGTGCGCCTCAGCAAACTGACCTCCCGCCCTGTTGTCACTCAGGAGCAGAGGGGCGGGTCCTTGCGAGCTGTCCAATCAAGGGCGCAGCAGGAGCAGGTGGGTGTGGCGACGCTCCGCAGCCGCGTGGACGCTTGCGGTCTTGGTCGCGGTCAAGTCTCACCTGCGCTTAACGGTCCCAGGTGGCTCTGCTGCCGCGTCGATCTCGCGGTGACCTGCACCGGCTGCGGGAGCCGTAGGGACGACGCCGGCGGACCGAGAAGCCGGGAAATGGTGAGCGTGCGGGGCCGAGTGTGCCAGGACGGGGCGGAGGGGCTGGCAACGGGCCGCGGCGAGACCCGACCTCCCGCGGGAGCCCCGGAGTCTGCGGAGCCGAGTCCCCGGTGACGCCGCTCGGACCTCAGTCCCCTCCGGCGCGCGGCGTGCGGGCTGGGCGGGCAGCCGGGACCCCGGCGTCCTGTCCCGTCCCTGCGCGCGGCTGCGTCTCCCCCGATCGTGCGGTGACCACGGGGGAGGGTCGTCGGGGGACAGTCGTGACTCGGTCTCCGGGGTGCGTGCGCGGGAGGTGCTGTGGTCTGGGGGCCCCAACCCCTCCTTTCTCCCGGGGGGCATCCGTTTTCTTCTGAGTGTTCCCGATGTTTGGGCAGCAGAGGGTCAAATCCACGACCCTGTCCCTCAGCCTTTCCTTTCCTTGGACTGGCAATAAATGCTTGTTCCCAAATCCTGCCCCGCCTCCCCAGACGCCAACTTCCCCTCTTCAGTTCATAGCATCAGTACCGTTTGTCCTCCGCGGTGCAATTCAAACATACGCAGTACTTTATCATTTTCACACAGTCAGTGGATAGCTCATTTTAAAAGGTTTATTTTTTGTGGATATTTTACATGAGAGGAAGCAGAGAATAACCACCTGGAACAACGTTGTATTAAGTCTTCATTTTTCAATAAATGTAAAATTTATTTATTCAATAGACCTTGAAAGACAATATGAAATATTTCCAAAGAGTTATGAAAGAAGTGTATTTCAGAAAAAATAAAATATTCCAGTATTGCACTGCATGTATTAACATTTGTAGTTTCTCAATTTTCCTCTCCTGAGCAGGTTGTAGTAATATTTTGAGGTCTGTTACTTATCTTTTTTTTGAGATGTGGGTGGGGTGATTTCAAATATAATTACAGAGCTTAGACTTGAACTAGTGATTAACTATTATAAAGCAATTTCTTGCCATGGAAATAATAGTTACTTTTTTTACTGTTTAACAGCAAAAAAAATACTTGGGGATTGCAGCGCAGATGCCTTCTAAGATTGTAACTGGTTTGCGGGAGGGGGGGTCCTTTTTCTAAACAAAGGATTTGAAGGGCGCCTGGGTGGCTCAGGCATTAAGTGTCTGCCTTCGGCTCAGGTCATGATCCCAGGGTCCTGGGATCAAGCCCTGCGTTGGGCTCCCTGCTCCGTGGGAAGCCTGCTTCTCCCTCTCCCACTCCCCCGCTGTGTTCCCTCTCTCACTGTGTCTCTCTCTGTCAGATAAATAAAATCTTTTAGAAAAATAAAGGATTTGAGTCTGGCATCACATTGTAGGTGCACTCAGATTGTAATTTATTTACAATTTACTACATTGAGAAGGTCTGTGAAAGTCAGGAGTTCTGTGATGCCTTATGTCCTTTCGGTTAGAAAGAGTTTTGAAATTTTTCCTTTTGTATGGTTTGCACTTTTTTTTTAAAGATTTTATTTATTTATCTGAGAGAGAGAGAATGAGAGATAGAGAGCACGAGAGGGAAGAGGGTCAGAGGGAGAAGCAGACTCCCCGCTGAGCAGGGAGCCCGATGCGGGACTCGATCCCGGGACTCCAGGATCATGACCTGAGCTGAAGGCAGCCGCTTAACCAACTGAGCCACCCAGGCGCCCTGGTTTGCACTTTTGTAACCATTAATGTTTAAAGGAATGAGATCTTAGAATTGTTTCTCATGTACAAAAGTTAAAATTAAATCAAGACTGTTAAATAGTAAATATAGTATACATAAATTTCTGTATTTTATTTTATTTTTTTTTTAAAGATTCACTTATTTATGTGAGAGAGAGAGAGCAAGCAGGAGCTTCTTACCAACATTTGTCCTTGCAATGAGCAATCTCACTTTGCATTTTTGGATCTTTGAGTGCTGACAGCTGAAGCCTCCTCCAGCTCTTTGCCCCAGCCCTGTTGTGCGCCCAGCTGGATGAACTGATGAGAAAGCCTGGGTGGTCTCTTCTCTAGAGCAGGCAGGAGATTCCAGCCGGAAATTCCCCTGCCAGTATGCAGATCTCTTGCCCTTGCCCTACTCCCCAACCCCAGTGACCTCCATACCCAGCCAGGCTCCTTTCTGTTCTTTGAAGCCATTTCAGAGCTGCCTGAGAGGCCCGCCCTGCTCTGAGACCTCTGTTCTGTGAGTCCTAAGCCTTTCCCTATGTATGGGTGTGTGTGTGTGTTTAGGGGGCGGGGCACATAGCCATACCCCTCAACTTCTCTCTCTCTCTCTCTCTTTTTTTTTTTTGATTTATTTATTTGAGAAAGAGAGAGAGCGAGGGCGGGGTTGGGGGGACAGAGGGAGAATCTCTGTGTCGACACATGGCTCTATCTTAGGACCCTGAGATCACGACCTGGGCCGGAATCAAGAGTCGGCTCAACCGACTGCACCACCCAGGCGCCCTTACCGTGCACATGGCCATGACAATGGCTACTGTGAGCCACGTGTGCCCATGTGACCGCCATCTGTTTGCTCTTGCTTTGAGCTGCACACCTGCTCTTCAGCCTGATGGTGGCAAGCACTGCTGGGTGCTGGGGAGCTCGTGCTTTGTGCCCTGTGGTGCCTCATGTAACAATGGTGACCCGACCAAGTCTCCATTCTAGCTGTGGCCGGCCATCACTGGCCACTGCAAGCATTTGAGGCATGCCCACCTCTACATGGCAATGACAAAGCTCCCCTTTCTGAACATTCATCCTAAACCTGAAATGAAAAGAACCTACCCGCCCCTGCTCAGGGAACCACGGCTTTGGAAATTTTTCCCCAGGTCTCCTTATTTGCTGCAAATAAAATTTGCTTTCTGTAACAACTCCACCTGGTGTAGTCTCGGTCTATAACCCACCAAGGAGGGAACTCATATTACTTTGTTTACACATTCTTGTCTTAATGCTTTAGCTCAGAATCCCAGTACAGGGTTGATGAGGATTGGTGAGAGGGAACATTCTTGCATTATTTCGGTGCTACCAGAAAGCATCTAATTCTTTCAGGGTAGTGCACTTGTGTTAAACAAGAGCCCAATTGATATAGAAGCGGGTAGGGACAGAGGGGAAGCATTCTCTGTTCCAGTGGTTTGCTCTCAGTCTTTTAGTGAGCCTATGTCCCCAGGCTTGACATCCTGATATATAATAAGAAAGATATTTGGGGTGCACCTGAGTGGCTCAGTCAGTTAAGCATCTGCCTTCAGCTCAGGACATGATCCCGGGGTCCTGGGATCAAGCCCCGCATCCAGCTCTCTGCTTGGTGGGGAGCCTGCTTCTCCCTCTCCACCTGCTGTGCATGCTCTTTTTCTCTCTCTAATAAATAAATAAAATCTTTAAAAAAAAGAAAAAAGAAAGATATTTGATCCTTGTCCCCAGTTCCTGGCAAAAACCTCTTGAAGCCCTCGGAATTACTTGAGTGATAAGGGTGACAGAATATTTTTTGTTTTAATGAGGAAACTATTGGCCAGCCTTTAGATAGCTTCAGGATGGAGTTGGACACTGGAAACACCAAGCCTTGACTACAGGCTTGGAATGTTCAGCCCCAGCTCCCAGCCTCTAGAGAGGGGAGAGGGTCTAAGAGATTGAATTAATCACCAATGGCCAGTGAATCCCCACGAAAACCCTGAAAGCCAGGATTCAGAGAGTTTCTGGGTTGGAAAGCACAGGCAGGTGCCGGCAGAGGGGGGGGCATGCTCTGCAACCCCCTTCTCCCCCTCCATTGCCCTCACTGGTATGACCACCTTACTTTGACCTATGCATCACTATTTCTATGTGTTCCTGAGTTGTATCCTTTAGAGCAAATCAGTATAGTTAAGGGATTGCTGAGCTCTTACAACTCATTCAGTAAGTCACCAGACGTGATGGCCCACGGAGGGAAACTGAGTGTGTAGGCGGCTGAGCACACCGTCTGTGGCTGCCATCTGGAGTGGGGCCAGTGTGTGGGACTGAGCTCTTCACCTGTGGAGTCGGATGTGAACTCTGGGTGTTAGGATTGAAACATTGGACACCTGTTTGGTGACACGAGTTGGAGAAGTGGCATTGGGACAGACACCACGTATTGGGTATCAGGTGAAGGATAAAAACCCTATTGTCTTCACAAGTGTTCTACCTTTAGAAAAGGCTGGAAGAGACTCAGTTTGGCTTTTTCATTCCCCAGGTCAGATAGGCTCTGGGAAAATCCCAGTCAGTTACACTCTGGTGAAATACATTGTGTTGAGGCCAAAATATCTTGGACATATTCTTAAATGGCTACTCTTTGGCCTCTCTTTCTAATTTTTGGAGACAGTGCTTTACCCTGGTACCTCAGTTCTGTGATGGAGGAGTTGTTGATTTCAGGTTTCTTGGCTTTTGTCTTCCGAGGACTGGAAGTCAGCTTCTAAGCTCCTTATGTGCCCAACCAGAGACCGGAAGTCTCTGACTCCTTTTTTTTTTTTAAAGATTTATTTATTTATTTGAGAGAGAGAGAATGAGAGATAGAGAGCACGAGAGAGAAGAGGGTCAGAGGGAGAAGCAGACTCCCTGCTGAGCAGGGAGCCCAATGTGGGACTCGATCCCGGGACTCCAGGATCATGACCTGAGCCGAAGGCAGTCGCTTAACCAACTGAGCCACCCAGGCGCCCTCTGACTCCTTTTTTTGATGTCAACCCTCATCTCTCCATCCTCCCCTTGTGCCCCACATCTGTACAAGGACACCCTGGGTGCTCCTTCCTTTGGTTTTGGCAAGTGATTCAATCCACAGAAGGCCCTGCCCCTGTACCCCAACTCTCACCCTAGCCTACCCCAATCCCCCCAATAGAAAACCCAGGCCAGGCTGCTTTCCTTGCTCTCTTCAGGCCTTTCCCACCTGCTTGAGAGGCCTGCCCTGCACTGCCCTCTCTGGACACTTGCCCATTATGGAAATAAGAAACACTTTCATACCCTCTAGGCATGTGTGTGTTGTCAGTATAGACAATCTGAACCAAATCTCGGGTGGGGGTCCACCTGCCCGTGCAGTTGACCTAACAGTCATAGAATGGGTAACCTAGTACATATTTTGCAATCCTCTCTGCTTTGTTGTTCTACTGATAAATCCTCCAGATCTTTTGATATTAGTGCATGCCATCCTCATATGAGTCTCCAAGTGCTAATGCACAAGAAATTCCATGAACATTGATGTGGCGCTGCCTAGCAAATGATCAAGAAAGATTTCTTGACATGTTTTTGGGGCAAAAGGGGGCTTTTCTTAACGCACCGGGACAGGACCGTTGGGCAGAAGGAGCTGCTGTGGGATTGTAAGGAGTAACTGATTCTACACTTTTTAGTTAGCAGGGGTTTAGGGATAATGTAAGTCTCTAAGGGATTTGTGTATGCTGAAAGCAGGGTCTCTAGCACCTTGGAGGGCTAGCTGTTAGGATAAGGTTGTTCTTTTTAGTCAAGCATTAGTCATGAGACTCTTTAGATGTGGGTCAGTGGGCCATATGTTGAGAGGTGATTGTTATCATACCCTGGGAGTATGTGACACTATGTTAGAGTCAAGTGACACTAACCAGAGCAAAGCTACAATGGTGAAACATTAAAGAAAATCTTTGAGGGGCGCCTGGGTGGCTCAGTCAGTTAAGCGTCAGATTCTTGATTTCTGCTCAAGTCATGATCTCAGGGTTGTGAGATCGATCCGCACATTGGGCTCTGTGCTAGGCGTGGAGCCTCCTTGAGATTCTCTCTCTCCCTCTGCCCCTCCCCCCCAAAATAATAAATAAATCTTTTTTTTAAGATTTTATGTATTTAAGAGAGAGCACAAGCAGGGGGAGTAGCAGGTTCCCTGTTCAGCAGGGAGCCCAAGGCAGGGCTCTAACCCAGGACCCCAGGATCATGACCTGAGCTGAAGGCAAATGCTTAACTGACTGAGCCACCCAGGCGCCCCAATAAATCAATCTTAAAAAAAAATAAAAAGAAAGAGAGAGAAAATCCTTGAGGGAGTTACAGGAGTATTACACCCTGTATGTCTCAGGGATTTGTCAGTGGGCTGCAAGTTGTAAGGAGACTTAATTTTAGCTACATTTCTCTTGCCTTTGTTCTCCCCATCAGACATTGTTGAAAAATTGCTGGGCTGTTTTTAGCTACATTTCTCTTGCCTTTGTTCTCTCCATCAGACATTGTTGAAAAATTGCTGGGCTGTAGATAGTGATCAGGCCAAATTTTATAGGGAATGACAATGGATTATATCACTCAACCCTCCTCCATTCTTGCATAACTTTCTGAATTGTTCACAGTGGTCTTTAACACTTGGGATTATTAAATTGACTGACTTTTTGTTCTAACCACTGAAATGGAGCTGTCCCAGTTGTCTAATGGATAGGGCACTGGCCTCCTATGAAATGGGATCTACTGGGCATTTTATTGGCCTGCTACCTCATTACCAAGGTGATGGACATTTTTTCATATATGATCTTTCGTCTGATGTTAGATGTGTTTTGCTTCTTTTTCCATTTTTAAATTGTTTTTTTTTTTAAGATTTTACTTATTTATTTGACAGAGAGAGACACAGCAAGAGAGGGAACACAAGCAGGGGGAGTGGGAGAGGGAGAAGCAGGCTTCCCACCGAGCAGGGAGCCCGATGCGGGGCTCGATCCCAGGACCCTGGGATCATGACCTGAGCCGAAGGCAGATGCTTAACGACTGAGCCACCCAGGCGCCCCTCCATTTTTAAATTGTGTCCGTTTCTTTTTACCCTGCAGACTAACCCTTTTACATTGCATGTATTGCTGATATGTTTTCTTTCCCTTTTTATCTTTTAACTATCTAAATTTTAATATATTTGTATTTGTCAGTTTCTGGCTTTATGGTGTATTTTTTTTCTTACAACAGAATATTCTCCCTATTCTTGTGTCAACAAAACCTTTACAGTGACTTCTACAGGTGTCCTTGTTTGATCTTTCACATTTAAATCCACAATGAATTGGGTATTTTCCATGGAATAGAAGGGAATATAACACCTTTTTCCAAATAGATAACACTTTGTCCCTGCCCCCTGTGTTCATGGTAACTGCCACTGCCCTAAAATGCCTGCTCTGTCCTTGACCAAATTTCCATATTTAATACCAGCCCATGGAAGACACTTCCTTTCCCTTGGTCTGTTTTTCTCTCTGCTAATACTGTATTGTCTGGAATACCATAGCTTGACAATCCTTGATGTACGTTAGGTAGACCACCACCTTATTTTTCTGAAGACTCTGTCCATTTCTCGGCATTCATTCCTCATATTAGGTTTGGAGGGGCAGGCGCCCCTCAAAGATTTTCTTTAATGTTTCACCATTGTAACTTTGCTCTGGTTTGTGTCACTTGACTCTGATAACCACAACCTCCCAGGGTATGATAACAATCATCTTTCAACATATGGCCCACTGACACACATCTAAAGAGTCTCATGACTAATGCTTCCTCATATTAGGTAGGTTTTGTTGATTCCTAAAGAATCTGTTTTGGGGGTTTATGGAATTTTACAAAGATACCATTTGGGAGAGGTGACATCTGGGTGGCAATTAATTATTTCTAAGACTATGTGCTTAGATTTTATTTTGCTTTGATTGACACTTCCCAAAAGCCAATTCTTATTTTTTCTCATGAATATCATTAAAAAGCCTTTATTAGTCTTGTTTAGTACTGAATTAAATTTGGTGTGGAGGAAACCAGGAACAAGCTCCCAAATGTTGTCTCACATAGGATGGGCTCCGTTCTCCAAGCAAGAAGTTGTGAGTACACGTGAATTATTGTCTACCAGGGAGCTCAGCAGAGACTCAGGGCCCAGAGTGTTTTCTGCGGGCTGATCATGTGGGCTCATTGGCACCTGTGTGCCCAACATGTAACAAAGTTACTGACTCTAAAAAGGAAAACAGGAGTTTACTATCTACCATATTATTTGCATAAAAACTTCAAGGCACACTGAGTTTACTATCTACCATACTATTTGCATAAAAACTTCAAGGCATACTGAGGCACTTCTCTCTGTAAGGTTATGGGTCACTCCCCACATCCCATACAAACTTTGTGAGCAAGCATTTATCAGGATAAACAATGGCCTTGGGCCTCCTGATGTTCACTTCCACCTGCAACCTTTGTTCCAGGGGGTGCTACAGATGAGTTGTAGAAAGTAATTGGGGCCGACCCAGGCAGCTAACTTTACTCTCTGAACTCACAAGAGAGGCATTACTATTTTGCTGTTGTTCCACTGAATACATCAGTTCTAGCCTCAGAATTGCTGGGTGGGAGCCTTGTCTCTGTTCCCTGCCACAGAACATTTGTGAGCTGTTGATCTCTTGCTAGGACCAGCATTTAGGGGAATTATGCTGCAGGGGCATTCCTATTCCCGGGGATGGCTGCTCCGCTCTACCTGGGAGCTCTCAAATGAGAGAAGTTCGGAGGACAGCCTCTAGAGTGGTGGTCAGGCATCCTTTGCTGCTGAAATTAGAGCAAGGGGACCTGTTCAAGTCTTTATGCGTGTTGTGATCATGTGCAAATTCACCATCAGAGGATTGTGGATTTCAATGAGTGCCCTGCAAATTCCAAGTCTTGACCTGTTCTGCAAGGTCATCAAGGCCCAGGTTACAGTGTTACGAATCTGCTGGAAAGAACTTCTCTGTGATCTTATCCCAATATACCCTGAGGCTCACAAGTATAGGGATGTTGCTGATGTCTAAGTTGTTATGTGTTCTTCCTCATGCCTGAGCTCTAACTCTGAGTAACTCCCGGGCTCCATGAAATGAGACAGAGAAAAAAAGGTAAAACTGAGCATGATAAGTATTATATGAACAAATTATAATTATACTCCTCCACAGGAATATGTTCGTGTAGCCAGCTGGATCTGACTACTTCTTTTTTTTTTCTTAAGATTTTATTTATTTGTCAGAGAGAGAGAGAGAGAGCACAAGCAGGGGGAGCAGCAGAGTGAGAGGGAGAAGCAGATTCCCCCCCAACACCCTGAGCTGGGAGCCCGACATGGAGCTCGATCCCAGGACCCTGAGATCATGACCTGAGCTGAAGGCAGCGGCTTAACCAACTGAGCCACCCATGTGCCCCTGGATCTGACTACTTCTAATGGCCTGGAGGACTGCAGGACAATCTGGCCAGCTGGACTTAGTTACAAGTTGCATTTCCAGAGGCCTCCCGGCCTCTCCTATTTGGGAATGGGACTAGAAGAACAACCTTCCAGCTCTTCATTGTGTTTTTATTCATTAAAACTTCAATCAGATAACAGGAGAGGAAGAATGAAGGGGAGTAAGTCGGAGGGGGAGACGAACCATGAGAGATGATGGACTCTGAAAAACAAACTGAGGGTTCTAGAGGGGAGGAGGGTAGGGGGATGGGTTAGCCTGGTGATGGGTATTAAAGAGGGCACATTCTGCATGGAGCACTGGGTGTTATGAACAAACAATGAATCATGGAACACTAAAAAAAAAAAAAAAAAAAAACAACTTCAATCAGAGGCACCGGATGGCTCAGTGGGTTAAGCGTCTGCCTTCGGCTCTGGTCATGATCCCAGGGTCCTGGGATCGAGTCCCGCATCAGTCTCCCTGCTCAGGGGGGAGTCTGCTTCTCCCTCTGCCCCTCCTCCACTCGTGCTCTATCTCCCTCTCTCTCAAATAAATAAATGTAATCTTAAAAAAAAAAAAACAACACTTTAGGGGCACCTGGGTGGCTCAGCCATTAAGTGTCTGCCTTCGGCTCCTGGGATCGAGCCCCGCATCGGGCTCCCTGCTCCAGGGGAAGCCTGCTTCTCCCTCTCCCACTCCCCCTGCTTGTTTTCCCTCTCTCACTGTGTCTCTCTCTTTCAAATAAATAAAATCTTAAAAAAAAGAGAGAGATCTAAGTCTTCAAAGTCTTAAAAAGAAAAACAAAAAAACACTTCAATCATATATGGTGCTGTGCTTCATGAAGTGCTTTATGATATGGTGGTATTAAAGGAGGACATGGAAGACTTTGTCTTTCAAGGTTTTGATGTACTTAAAATGGAAATATTGGGATGCCTGGGTGGCTCAGTTGGTTAAACATCTGCCTTTGGGGGCGCCTGGGTGGCTCAGGTGGTTAAGCGACTGCCTTCGGCTCAGGTCATGACCTCAGGGTCCTGGGATCGAGCCCCACATCAGGCTCCCTGCTCGGCGGGAAGCCTGCTTCTCCCTCTCCCACTCCCCCTGCTTGTGTTCCCTCTCTCGCTGTGTCTCTCTCTGTCAAATAAATAAATAAAATCTTTAAAAAAAAAAAAAAAGCATCTGCCTTCAGCTCAGGTCATGATCCCAGGATCCTGGAATCCAGCCCTGCATTGGACTCCCTGCTCAGGGGGGAGCCTTCTTCTCCCTCTGCCCCTCCCCCCTGCTTGTGCTCTCTCTCTGACAGATAAATAAATAAAATCTTAAAAAATAATAATAAAATGTTTTTAAAAATAAAATGGAAATACTAATTTTATTTGAATATAATTTCTCCAAGTTGTTCCGTACCTGACAGTAGAGACTGATGAAGACTTGAAGTGATCACAATAAAAATGTAGCAGTAAATCCCACGTGTTCATGATGCTGTTAAATTCATTAGGAAATGGGTGTGAGCCAGAGAGGAAGAGTCTGATGACCCAGTCATAGAATAAATGTTGAGAAATCAAAGTCCTATGTGAATTTCCTACGAATTGAGTAGAGATCTCCAGTGCTGTCTGTCTCACCCATCCTCCTGTACACATGCATGGGATGTTTCAGGACCCAGTGGCCTTTGAGGATGTGACTGTGAACTTCACCCTGGAGGAGTGGGCTCTTCTGAATCCGTCCCAGAAGAAACTCTACAGAGATGTGATGCAGGAAACCCTCAGGAACCTGGCCTCAGTAGGTAAGGGTGACGACATCCTTACTTACGAGTCCATTAGAGAACCAGTGTGATTTGCTCATCAGGGCTGTTTCGAGAGGTGAAATGTGGAAAGGGACTATGTTGGTAAATAAACAAGGCATGGTCATAGGTCCATATTCATGGACCTAGAATCTAATAATTTGTAATAAAATTTTATAATTTATTAAATTATAATTAGTAATTACTATATATTTAATATATAAGTGTACTTAATAATTATATTTACTATAATTTCTATGAGATTTCGGCTCAGGTCATGATCTCAGGGTTGTTAGATCGATACCCACATCGGGCTCTGTGCTGGGCGTGGAGCCTGCTTAGGATTCTCTCTCTTCCTGGGGCGCCTGGGTGGCTCAGTCGTTAAGCGTCTGCCTTCAGCACAGGTCATGATCCCAGATTCCTGGCGGGAACCCTGCTTTTCCCTCTCCCATTCCCCCTGCTTATGTTCCCTCTCTGACTGTGTTTCTCGTGTCAAATAAATAAATAAAAATCTAAAAAAAAAAAAAAGATTCTCTCTCTTCCTTACCCTCTGCCCCTCCCCGATCCCTCTCTAAAAATAAAAAATTAATAAATTTTTATAATTTGTACTGCAGAAAGCTACTGTGCATTTTATTTTTTTTTAAGATTTTATCTATTTATTTGAGAGAGAGAGAGAAAGAGAGAAAGAACAAGCAGGGGAGAGGCAGAGGGAGAGGGACAAGCCAACTTCATGCTGAGCAGGGAGCCTGATGCAGGACTCAATCCCAGGACCCCGGGACCATGACCCGAGCCAAAGGCAGATGCCCAACCGACTGAACCGGGTGCCCAGTACTGTGCATTTTAGAAGAAAAATGGGAAGACCATGACAATGAAGATCAGGATGAAAATTCTGGGACAAATCTGAGGTGAGTCCCACTCACATGAGAAAGCAAGGTCCCAGGAGCGAATCTAGAGATGTCATGACATTTTTTAAAAAGCAAGTAAAGCAAATCAGCCCAGCTTCAAATTTGTAGATTCTTAGAATATTTTCATCAAAATTTTTATCAAATATGACCTAGGGGTACCTGGGTGGCTCAGTCAGTTAAGCATCTGACTCTTGATTTCGGCTCAGGTCATGATCTCAGGGACATGAGATGGAGCCCTGCATTGGGCTCCATGCTGAGCATGGAGTCTGCTTAAGATTTTTCCCTCTCCCTCTCTCTCCTCCTCTGCTCCCTGCCCCCCCACCACTTGCGTACTCTCTCCTCTCCCTATGTCTCAAATAAATAAATAAATAAAATCTTTTAAAAACTTGCACTGCACTCACCCGTCTTATGATGATGTGATGATAAAATGCCTACACAATGAGAAGTGAGGTGAATGATTTAGGCATTGTTATATAGCATCAGGTTACTATTGATCCTCTGACCATGTATCAGAAGGAGGATCATCTGCTTCTGAACTGTGGTTGGCCATGGAAAACTGAAACCCTAGAAAGTGAAATTGCAGATGAAGGGAGGGAACTGCTGTATATTTACTCTCAATCAGAAATTATGGAAAACCTATACTTTCCTTGAAAATAGTTTAAAAAGTCATTTTTACAATTATTAATATAAAATTATTAATAAATAAGCTAATAACAATATGCTTCTCATTTTTTATAGCAGACATACAGTAGAGAGACTGTAAAAGAAAACAAGGTTGTCAATGTGGAAAAACCTTCAGCCAGATTCCATATCATAATCAGAAGAAGAAAAGTCCTACTGGAATAAAACTACATAAATGTACTTTGTGTGGACAAGTGTTCAGGCATCATTCATCCTTTAACAAGCACATGAGATCTCACACTGGCCACAAACCATATGAGTATCAGGAATGTGAAGAGAAGCCTCATAAATGTAAGGAATGTGGGAAATCCTTCAAGCATCGCCAATCCATTCGAATGCATGAAAGGACGCACACTGGACAGAGGCCCTATGAATGTAAACACTGTGGGAAAGCTTTCATTTGTCACAATTACTTTCAAATTCATGAAAGGGCACACAGTGGGGAAAAGCCCTACAAGTGTACAAAATGTGGTAAAACCTTTAGTTATTCAAGCAACTTATGTAAACACGAAAGGACTCGTATTGGAGAGAAACCTAGTGAATTTAAGCAATGAGGTAAAGCTTTCAGTTGTCTCAGGTCCTTTCGAATACACGAAAGGATACACAGTGCCAAAAAGCCTAAGGAATGTACAAAATGTGGGGAAACCTTCAGTTATTCAAGTAATTTATGTAAACATGAGAGAAGTCATAATGGGGAGAAACCCTATGAATGTAAGGAAAGTGGGAAAGCACTGCATTCTTTTACCAAACTTCGAAGATACATGATCAAGCAAAGCGGAGAAGGACTTTATAAACATAAGGAGTGTGAGAAAGCCGTCAGGTGTCCCAGATCCTTTCAAAGACATGAACTGGGGTTGCCTGCGTAACTCAGTCAGTTAAACGACCGACTCTTAGTTTTGGCTCAGGTCATGATCTCGCAGTCATGAGATCAAGCCCCACATTGGGCTCTGCACTCAGGGCGGAGTCTGCTTCAGATTCTCTGTCTCTCTCCCTCCACCTCTCCCACAGCCCTGCTTGCACATGCTTTCTCTCTCTCTGAAATAAATGAATAAATAAAAAGTCTTTCAAAACAAAACAACAACAAAAACCAAAGACATGAACGGGGCACACAGTGGAGAGAAGCCCTATGAATATAAGGAATGTGGTAAAGCCTTCCTTTCTCCCAGATCCCTTGAAAAATACAACAGAATACATAATGGGAAGAAACCTCATGAATGTAAGGAATGTGGTAAAGCTTTCTGTTATCCCAGTTTCCTTGGAAAACATGAAAGAAGTCATAGCGGGGAGAAACCTGTGAGTGTAAACTATGTGGTAAGGCCTTCAGCAGTCACTATGATGTTCAAAAACATGAAAGAACTCACACTGAAATGAAACTCTATGAATGGAAACTCTATGAATGTGGGAAAGCCTTCATTTATCCTTCAGGTGTTCAGTCGCACATGGTAATCCACACTGGAGATGGACCTTATAAATGTAAGGCATGTAAGAAAGCATTTGCTTCTCCCAGGACATCACAAACATGAAAAAACTCACACTGGAGAGAAACCCCATCAATGTAAAAATTGTAGTAAAATCTTCAGTCATCCCAGCTCCTCACGAAATCATGAAAGAACTCAAACCTAAGAGAAAGTCTGTGAATATAAATAATATGGTAGGGGCGCCTGGGTGGCTCAGTCAGTTGGGTGTCTGCCTTCAGCTCAGGTCATGATCCCAGGGTCCTGGGATCGAGTCCCACATCGGGCTCCCTGCTCAGTGGAGAGCCTGCTTCTCCCTCTGCCTCTCACCCAGCTCATGCTTGCTCACTTGCTCTCTCTCTTTTTCTCTCAAATAAATAAAATTAAAAAAAAAAATACGGCAAAGCCTTCATTTGTTGCACAATCTTTCATGAACAGGTAAGAATGCACACTGGATGGAAACTGTAGAAATGTAGAGAATCTAGGAAAGCCTTTAGTAGACCCATTTCCCTCGGGAAGCCACGAATGAACTCCTACTGGAGAGAACTGTATTGAATATGTAAATATAGGAAACCTTCACTTACCTCATGTCACTACAAAGCCATGTAAGAATGTACACTGGGTACATATTGTATGACTAAAAACTCAATCAAACTTTTGCATTTTTTTAAAGTATTTATTTGAAAGAGAGAGTGACAGCACAAGCAGGGTGAAGGAGGGAGAAGCAGACTCCCCGCTGAGCAGGGAGCCGGACGTGGGACTCTATCCCCGGACTCTGGGATCATAACCTGAGCCGAAGGCAGATGCTTAACTGACTGAGCCACCCAGGTGCCCCAACCTTTTGCATTTTAACAAATATTTCAAAGAAGTGTGAAAACTGTATGGGGAAGAAGTCATATTAATGTAAGTAATACGAGTAAGTCTGGTGAACATTAATTCAGGTAGAATGCTGGCAAAAGTTCACAACATGAAAGAAATTTTATGAATATTATACATGCACGGCCCTTATCAGTGACTTATTTTTGAAGTGATTCACTGTAGTATGGAGCTCTGCTCACTCCAAGTATATATTGAGGTGAGATAATCCTGTAGGTGCTATTTAAGCAAGAGTTCTTAGGTTTAATAGGTAAATTTTTTTCCTTCAGTCAGTTGGTAACAATTTTTGTTCCTGTTTTGAAATATGTTGGATCCATGGGTAAATTGAAGTGTATTTCTAATATGCAAGTAGTTTAATTTTTATATAATTTTGTAATCATTGTCTCAGAAAGGAACACTGAAAAATGACAATTTTGGTGGACAATTGGCTGGCTCAGTAGAGCATATGGCTCTTGATCTCGGGGTCATGGGTTTGACCCCATGTTGGGTGTAGAGATTATTTTTTTTTTAAGATTTTATTTATTCATGAGAGACAGAGACAGAGGCAGAGGGAGAAGCAGGCTCCCCACTGAGCAGGGAGCCTGATGTGGGGCTCGATCCCAGGACCCCAGGATCATGACCTGAGCCGAAGGCAGACGCTTAACGACTGAGCCACCCAGGCGCCCCCCTTTTTTAAGTATTTTTAAAAATATTTATTTGACAGCACAAGCAGGGGGAGCAGCAGAGGGAGAGGGAGAAGCAGGCTCCTCTCTGAGCAGGGAGCCCGATGTGGGGCTCGATCCCAGGATCCTGGGATCACGACCTGAGCCAAAGATGCTTAACTGACTGAGCCACTCAGGTGCCCCCTGTATTCCTTATTCTTTGTGTTGCCAATCAAGTATCTACTCCAAACCACCACCGCCTGCTAGACTTCCATTTGACCTGAGCAGTAGGGATCTACAGTTGTCTTCACAGTTCAACTTTTTTTTTTTAATTTTATTTATTTATTGGCAGAGAGACACAGCGAGAGAGGGAACACAAGCAGGGGGAGTGGGAGAGGGAGAAGCAGGCTTCCCGCAGAGCACGGAGCCCGATGCAGGGCTCGATCCCAGGACCCTGGGATCATGACCTGAGCCAAAGGCAGACGCTTAATGACTCAGCCACCCAGGTGTCCCCACCACAGTTCAACTTTGAAGACCCAGCATAGTTTGGATTTCCTGCAAGCCGTCATGTGTCCACCAAGAAACAGATTTATACAGTCATGGTTGAGAATGTTCTCTGAAGTGCTGCTCCCCTCTTCTCTAGATAGTATTTATATAAGCTCTAATTTGTATAGTTAACACCTTGTTCTCTTAATACCACTAGTGACTTGTGTTCCTCACTCTGCTATGACAGCTCACTGGTGCAGTCCACAGAACTGTGTGGGAGTTCCTTCTCCTACTGCACTGTGCAGTGACTGCTGTGTGACCCAGTCCTTCCCTGTGACAAGTGACACCTTCCTCATAACGGGCAGATTCTGGGTGTTTCGTGTTATGACTCATAGCTGAGTGTCATCCCTCAGTATATTCTCAATTAAGTTGGAGTCTGTGTGATTAAAAGTATGTGCATGTCGGGGCGCCTGGGTGGCTCAGTTGTTAAGCGTCTGCCTTCGGCTCAGGTCATGATCCCAGGGTCCTGGGATCGAGCCCCGCATCGGGCTCCCTGCTCCGTGGTAAGCCTGCTTCTCCCTCTCCTGCTCCCCTGCTTGTGTTCTCTCTCTTGCTGTCTCTCTCTCTGTCAAATAAATAAATAAGATCTTTAAAAAAAAAAAAAGTATGTGCATGTTTTCCCCTAATGAATATTTCTGTATTTTTTCCTTGGAAATATTATCTGTTTTCCATGTCTTCCTATGCTAAGAAATATGTTTCTTATTTCCTCTGGGGACATGTTAACATTTCCTATTGTAATTATGAATTCTCATGTCAGCTTTAGCATTCATACATTCTAAGTCAATATTATCACCTTCATAAAAGTTCAGGCATTTCCCCCCCCTCAAATGTTCTATTTTATTTTTAAACTTATATGTAACCAATATAGTTGTTTTTTTTTTTTTCCAAACAAAAGGCCTCACATATTTATTTATTGCTAAACCAACCTACTGGTGCAGAAGCATAGTAACAGAGAAGAATCATTTCCCCAATAAAACATATCTACTGTTCAGGTGGTAAGGATGTTTACAGAGTGATAGGATACAAGCACGTGACCTTCACATAACTCTGTTGGCCATCTTGTGTAAGATCGTTTACAGACCCAGCTTGGTTCTCTCCAATGCCTCTTCGTGGAGTTGTACCAGATTTTATTTTTTTAAGAGATTTTATTTATTTATTTGACAGAGAGAGAGAGCACAAGCAAGGGGAGCAGCAGAGGGAGAGGGAGAAGCAGGCTCCCCACTGAGCAGGGAGCCCAACGGGGGGTTTAATCCCAGGACCCCGGGATCATGACCTGAGACGCTTAACCAACTGAGCCACCCAGGCGTCCCTGTTCGTTCCAGATTGAACAGGCCAAATTCAGCTGTTCAAAGGAGAGGCATGGGGAATAATTAACCCTTCATTCAGTAGGCTTTGTATATGGTTTCATTCCTTCAAGGGTCTGTGCAATTTCCACTGGGCCATATTAGTCGCTTTATTTGAAGTATAAGGTTCATGGAGTCCCATCTTTTTCAAGATCATTTGTAAGTGGCAATGGCTTACCTTAATTTTAGTTTATGAAGCATTTGTTCAGAGCTTCCCAGCTCACTATGGGATATTTCAGGACAATGGGTGCTATGACCATGGGGGTTTACACAGGACCATACTTCTGATGGTCAAGGAGAAACAGCTGCTCTATTTGTCCCCTATATACTAGTCAGTAACAGCCATGAGATCATCCAGGATACCCTGCTTAAATGGAGGGGGATCCCAGGTATACCTGTAATTTAAGACCTAGTATTTTAATTTTATTTTATTTACCCCTCTCCCAGGGGCACTCAAAACCCAAAGGGACAGAGAATATTAAGTAGCCTCCAGGTTCATCGTGGACCCAGACACAGGCTCAATCTCAAGAGCTGGACGTTTAACCAACGGAGCCACCCAGGCGCCTTGAGACCTAGTGTTGATTAACTGAAAGTTTCTGAATTAGTGCATTGCATTATGCCAGATAGCAAAATTAATCCAGAATTTATGTTGTAGAGGCTAAAAGTCAAGCAGTGTACCTTTATGTGCTGGATTTACAATTTTGTCAAATTGTGGTCTTTTGTTTCCGTATTTTATCTATTAGTTCCTTACCCTTGACCATCCCTGTTTTGTTTTCTTTGTCACTGGATATACTTCAGGGGAGCGGGTGTCCTCTCTACCCTGTTATTTATACATTTTTCCTCCTCAAACCACTGCATCAGGGTTAGGAGCCTCTCTCCCATGACAACCAGTGGCTTTACTGGGTTTACGGACCATGGGCTTATGTCAGCTTTGAACTAATCCCTTTGCTGTGCCCGGGGAGGGGACCATGAGTGTCGCCCCCTGGAGCTTGGGCTCCGGATCTTTGCTGCAGTAGAGGCCTTGGCCTCAGAGGGACTGAGGGTCCTGACGAGCTTCCCGAGAGCAGGAGTGCGGACCCAGCCCGCCATCTGCTGGCTGCCTTTGACCTTCTCTTTCTCTAGGTAAATGACTATCTCAGGAGTGACCACCCAGTGGGCCCCCCTCTTGCACAGGATAGAGTCCTCTCTGCCACCCCACCCTCTGTCACAGCGTCACCCTAACACAGATATAAACCAGCAAACACATCAGCCCGGGACCACCTGAAGGAGGGCCTCGATCTAACACTCCTGCTCCCACATGCCTAGGGCTTCTGTAAACTGCCCACTCTGGTCGGCCAAACACAGAACTGAGGCTTGGAAGGGTCACGCATGCGACACGGGGCAGCACAGGTCACAGCACGAGCTCCCCAGCCCCGAGCGCCCGCGGAACATGCTGCCATCAAGCATCAGAGCAGCTGAGCAAGTCACAGCAAGAGAAGCAGACCCACAGCATAGCAGTCACGTGTGGACGTGGCTCACAGTGCCAGTAATTATGGTCACCTGCACGGGAGTCGTTCAAGTGTTGAGATCAATGACAGTGAACACCCCACCCCATCACACACACTCAGACGGTGGTAGCAAGAGGCTTAGGACTCACAGAAGTATCGGGGAAGGTAGGCAAGCTTCTCAAGCAGCTCTGAAATGGCTTCAGAAAGCCAGCAAGGAAGGAGGGGCGCCTGGGTGGCTCAGTTGGTTAGCTTTGACTCAGGTCATGATCTCAGGGTCCTGGGATCGAGCCCCATGTAGAGCTGCATGCTCAGTGGAGAGCCTGCTTCTCCCTCTCCTCCCCACTTGTGCTCTCTCTCAAATAAATAAATAAAATCTTTAAAAAAAAAAAAAAGGAAGCAAGGAAGGAGAGCTGGCTGGGTGTTCACTGTGTGTTGGGGGTGGGGAGGAGACCAGCTCCTCTAGCTGGGAGCACAAGGGGCAGGAACGGGGGTTGTGGCACAGACGGCGGGGTGAGGCTTAAGCTGTCAGCACTCAAACACCCAAAAATACAAAGCCTGACTGCTTATTATGAGGAACAACGTGGGTAAGAAAAACATGCATTCACAATTGCTTGATTTTATAAAAAGAAACACAAACAGGAGTCAGTGTCAGTATTCTCTGGAGACACATACAAACAAAAACTGATCCCAAAATGCAATATGTACCTGAGAACTTAAATACATTCATCTCCCATCTTGAGGTTCTCTTGCTTAAATGGAACACAAATTCTATTTGGTTTCCCTCATTTTCTAGCTTTCCCCACACCCTATCTCTCAATCAACTTATAGTTTAGCAGCCCAAGTGCTGAGGGAAACCAGAGCCAAAGGGCTGCACTATTTATCAGGAAAGGAAGCCAGGAGGGAAGCCTGGGAGGCTCAATCGGTTAAGCGTCTGCCTTCGGCTCAGGTCATGATCCCGGGGTCCTGGGATCAAGCCCCGAATCCTTGCTCAACCAGGACTCTGCTTCCCCCTCTGCTTTCCATTCCACCTGCTTGTTCTCTCTCTCTCTCTCTCTTTTTTTTCCCTCTCTCTCTCTCTGACAAATAAAATCTTAAAAAAAAAAAAAAAAAGGAAAGGAATCCCGGAAACAAACATTGGACTCAGCACAGATGAGCAGCCCACTTTCCCTAGGACAGAAGGAAATCCACATTCAGAAGGTTCCACATTCTAGACTCTCCTGATGGGGACAGATGCCCTGGAGTGGGTGGGTCAGTCCCTGGTGAGGGAGGGTAGGGGCACCTAAGCAGCCACGGGAATGAACCCTGGGAGCCCCGCACACCATCCTCTCCCAGGGGCATAAAGGAACCGCTCCCTCCCTCCTTGCTTGGGGCGGGGGAGCCTGCTTCTCCCTCCGCTTCCGCCGGCTGCTTCCGCTCCTCGTGCTCTCTCAGACAAACAAACAAACAAATAAATAAATATCTTTAAAAAAGGATTCAGTTCAAGCTTCTGCCCCAAATAACCTCCCCAGTCATTGACCCTAATCCGGAACACAGAACTTTCGGACTTTTCAGTGTAAACAATTTACACCCCGAGTTCCCCTATTCTAACTCATGGGAATCATGAGGCTTAAGGGAACCTCAGTGGCAACTTCAGAAAAGGCACAGGTGTCCTCCCACCCCACCCCACCCCTACAGGTGCATCCCCAGCCGCCCAGGGCTCAGTAGCTTCTCTGTATAAAGGGCTCTTTCTCAGGTGGGTGTGAGCAGGAAGGACACCTGCAGGGGGAGGCTTCCTCAGGAAGAACAACTGGGCCCTCAGGTACTTCCCTCTCTAGGCTCAAGTTGGGGGGGGGCTTAGCTTACAGCCCTGAGGCTTTGGCTCCACCCCCTCTGGAATTGTTTTGGACCATGAATGTTATTTTATTTTTTGAGATTTTAATTTTAAGTAATCGCTACATCCAACGTGGGCTGGAACTCAGAACCCCAAGATCAAGAGTCATATGATGAGTGTTATTTTTTAAATTTTATTTATTTATGTATTTATTTATTTATTTTAGATAGTGGGGAGGGGCACAAGAGGAGGGGGAAGGACAAGCAGTCTCCGCGCTGAGTGCAGAGCCCCCACGAGGGGTTTGATCCCGGGACCCTGAGATCCTGACCTGAGCCAAAACCAAGAGTCACTCAACCGACTGAGCCACCCAGGGGCCCCATGATGAGCGTCATTTTAAACAACACAAACCCAGAGTTTGAACAATCCAGCACAATTTATGTGGAAAGAGGGAAGAAAATTGTAAGGCACTTTGCAAACTCAACAAGAAAACCCCCAAGTATCTATTGCATTCTGAAGGGAAAAATAAGTCACATTATTATTTCCATTGGGAGAAAATTTTTATACACTGTTCATCATACGTGAACACTTAAGTCTGCAAATCTAAACCCTTTAAATCCTTTTGAATTCACCCAACTATTCTGACCTCAGCATAGTTACCAACAGGATCAAAGGAAGAATAAAGGGAGATAAATAATATTTAATATATGCAATGTAATCTTGGAATTTTTCCCCCCTGAAATTCACCTATTTGCCTCTTTGCAAATATTTTACACTGTTTCAAGCTGTGATTAAATAAATTTTTGTTTATTGAAAAGCTGAGACTAAAGTTAATCTTATAACTCAGGGGTGCCTGGGTGGCTCAGTGGGTTAATCCTGTGCCTTCAGCTCAGGTCATGACCTCTGGGTCCTGGGATCGAGCCCCATATCGGGCTCCCCCTCTCCCTCTGCCCCTCCTCCCTATTTATGTTCCCCTTAACTCTGCGGGCTCTCTCTCTCTCCCTCTCAAATAAATACATAAAAAATTTTAAAAAAAAAGGAAATAAATCTTATAACTCAGGTTGGGTCAGCGCTGACAACACAGGTCACCGGGAAAGTTACAAAGACGAACTTCCACGTAGAGACTTCCCACAGGATGTCTGTGCCCAGGAAAAGATCCTGGGGGGAGAGGCACAAGGATTTCATACACCGTAGTTCCAGATGATTATTCTCCTCGTTTCTCTCAAGTAAAATATCTACAGACAAAAAGCAAACCTGTTTAAAGAGTCATCCGCTGACTGTGGGAAAATGATCAACAAAAGATTGGGACTGTTGGAAATGCACCACAAAAGGACAAAAAAATTGACGATGCTCTGAATCCGAGAGGGGAAATTGGCTCCTGGGACGGTGGGGAAACATCTGGGAATTCAGAGATTTATTGCCAGTCCAAGGAAAGGACAGGCTGGGGGACAGGGTCGTGGATTTGACCCTCTGCTTCCCAAACATCGGAAACAGGCGAAAATGTGTGCCCCTCGGGAGAAAGGGGAGACGGGGGACCCCACAGTCCACAGCACCTCCCGCGCACGAACCCCGGAGACCGAGTCACGACTGTGCCCTGACGACCCTCCCCGTGGTCACCGCACGATCCAGGCAGACGCGGCCGCGCGCAGGGACCGGACAGGACGCCGGGGTCCCGGCTGCCCGCCCAGCCCGCACGCCGCGCGCCGGAGGGGACTGAGGCCCGAGCGGCGCCACCGGGGACTCGGCTCCGCAGACTCAGCAGAGATGGGACCGGGGTCCCGCCGCCGCCGGTTCCGGCCGTGTCAAACCCGCCCATCAGCCCCCGGTCTTCTGGGCACCCCGGGGAGCATGCTCACCACTCACATTTCTAGGTTCCCTGGGTCCCCCGGCGTCCTTCCTAGGACTGCGACGATCAGTGCACATCCCAGCAGGACAGGCGACCGCAGAGCAACGTGGGGCCTCCTCTGCACCGCCGGGGCTCCTGATCCGACCTCTCGTGACCTTGGCCCCCCCTCCCGCGTGTGACAAATGGTCTGGGGTTACCTGTCTGAGCCCGATGGGAGCCGGCAGTAGTCCTCAGGGAGGTTTGCATTGAAACATAATGCTCCACGCCACTCGTGGAACCGTGATCCTTGTTTACAAACACAGACACTTAAAAGTCACCCCACGAGATGTCATAATGAGTCTGACTCCATTTTGATCTTTGTTGACAGTGTTGAGACCCCCACCCACGACTTCCCTACCCCCACTCATTTCGTACTTAGAAAAATCCTGTGGCCTCCGAAGCCCTGGACTCTGCTGGGAAGTGGGAAACTCGCCCCCTTAACCTGGACGCCGGGAACCGGGGCACAGAGACGTCACCGTCCAACCACAAGGTAGGAGATGCGCTCGTTACATTCTTAGGTGTATGTTTTCCATTGGAAGGAACTTAATTTTAGATCATTTTTAATGGGTTCTTTTGGACTGATAGAAGAAAAAAAACAAGAAAAGGTTATGTAAATGTGAGCCTGAGAAATATTAATATGCACAAAAGATTGGATTGCAAGACTCTTCTTTTTTTAAGATTTTATTTATTTATTTGACAGAGAGAGACACAGTGAGAGAGGGAACACAAGCAGGGGGAGTGGGAAAGGGAGAAGCAGACCTCCCGCCGAGCAGGGAGCCCTATGCGGGGCCAATCCCAGGACCCTGGGACAACGACCCAAGCCGAAGGCAGCCGCCCAACAACTGAGCCACCCAGGCGCCCCTGGACTGCAAGACTCTTTTGCATTACAAAACTTTTAAAGCATTTATCCACTACTGTGAACAAAGGGTTCTGTATCTAGCCAAGCCTTCTTTCAGCTACCAAGTTTGTTGGAAAATGACTTTCAACACAAAGGTAGAGGATTCAGCGCCCACCAGGCCTCTTTCCTCCTAACAAGTGACAACACAGAAACCACAGAAAAGGAGGGATGGTGGGCACTTAAAATACATAAATAAACATTTAAGATGAAAACAAACATGGGTATGTAGGGGAAGAAGAAATGTCCTTCTTTCCTCGAGGCTTCTTCCATCTGGTTTAGGAATTAAAGTGACATGAGCAGATTAACATGAGAAAAACCAGTTTTATTGTGTGTGCACAGAGGCCCAAATGATGAGACCCAAAGAAAACACAAATGCAGGCAGTTTTTTTTTTTTTTTTTTGCAGGCAGTTTTTATACATTTTAGACAAAAACACAATACATTTGTGAGGAATTGACGGGATAAAGAAAACAGATATTTGGAAGTTTTACTTTATTTTATTTTTTTTTATAAATCTGCTTTTAAAGATTTTATTTATTCATTTGAGACACAGAAATACAGAGAGAGAGAGAGAGAGCATGAGCAGGGAGAGAGGCAGAGGAAGAGAGAGAAGGAGGCTCCCCACTGAGCCAGGAGCCTGATGTGGGGCTCGATCCCAGGACCCTGGGATCATAACCTGAGCCAAAGGCAGACGCTTAACCATCTGAGCCACCCAGGCACCCCTGGAAGTTTTAATTAGTAAGGAATTCTAGGGACCTCTGGCTGGCTCTGTTGGAAGAGCATGGGACTCTTGATCTTGGGGTTGTGAGTTTGAGCCCCATGTTGGGTGTAGAGATTACTTAAAAATAAATACGTAAAATTTAAAAAAATAAGGAATTCTAACTGGAATTTGGGCTGAGGTAGTAGATTAAGAAAAAAGTAACAAGGTTTGTTTCTATGGTTTTCTTACCCTTAAAGTCCCCATTTCAGGTGATAAGGATATCTTTTTACTTCTCAGTACAGGGAGGGTACCTTTCATATGGGAGATTTATTTCCTATCGCGGGGACGGGGGACAAAGGAGGGGCTGGGTGTCCTTGCACTGTCTGCTTCCCAAGTAGTTCCAATTAATCAGTATGCCATCCTGGCACATTTGGGGGCAGCCTGCCCTGGGCCCCTATCGGTATGGGGGCAGAAGACAAATGTACAAACAGTACACATTCTAACAAGGTAGAAATAATGTAACTGTGAGAGGAAAAGGGAGATAGAGAATGGGGTATTGATGTGGAGGCAATCCGAGGGAATTTAAAGGACCTAAAACCAAACCTGATAACCAGTTAGATAAGGAAACAAAGAAAAGGTATTAGAAAGAGGTAAGTACGAAGACAATCACTAGAACAAAAATGGAAACTTTCTTTGTGGTATGTCTCTTGATGGGATGGAGACCCCCAAATATGGGGCGACAATGGAGTGGGAGCCGGTGGTGTGGGCGGTGACAAGAAGTCACCTGAGGCAGAAGAAAGGAGATAGAAGCTTATCGAATACACCTCAAGGGTGCCGTGGGCAGGACAGCGTAGGAGAAGCTGCAAGACGCAGAGGGTGGGGACTGTATTTAAAGAGGGAAGGGGAGGCCCTATGGCGACATATGGAATTCTCCCCTTTTTGGGGAACTGTGCCTCGTTGTAAGTAGTCCATTGGTGAGTTAGAGCCTATGGATATTTTGAGGTGGTTGCCCGATGGGCCTGTCTCCAGCCAGGGGGTCACTGTGGGCCCTTATGCCTTAATCAAGTTTCCATTGATCAAGCCTGATGTCTAAAAGTGACCAGTCGTTAAGCGCCTTCCTTAGGCTCAGGTCAAGATCCCAGAGTCCTGGGATCGAGTCCCACATAGGGCTCCCTGCTCCTTGGGAGCCTGCTTCTCCCTCTGCTTCTCTCTCTCTCTCTCTCTCTCTCTCTCTCTCTCTCTCTCTCTCTCTGTCATGAATAAATAAATAAAATCTTAAAAAAAAAGGGGCGCCTGGGTGGCTCAGATGGTTAAGCGTCTACCTTTGGCTCAGGTCATGATCCCAGGGTTCTGGGATCGAGTCCCACGTCAGGCTCCCTGCTCCTTGGGAGTCTGCTTCTCTCTCTCTCTCTCATGAATAAATAAATAAAATCTTTAAAAAAAAATCTTAAAAAAAAAGAATTAAAAAAAAAAAGATCCCAGAGTCCTGGGATCGAACCCCGCATCGGGCTCCCTGCTCGGCGGGAAGCCTGCTTCTCCCTCTCCCACTCCCCCTGCTTGTGTTCCCTCTCTCGCTGTGTCTCTGTCAAATAAATAAATAAAATCTTTATAAAAAAAAAATAAAAGTGACCTCTGGGGCGCCTGGGTGGCTCAGTCGTTAAGCATCTGACTTCCACTCAGGACATGATCCCAGGGTCCTGGGATCAAGTCCATCATCGGGCTCCCTGCTGAGTGGGGAGCCTGCTTCTCCCTCTCCCACTCCGCTTGCTTGTGTTCTCTCTCTTTCTCTCTGTCAAATAAATAAAATCTTTATTTTTTTTTAAGAATTTATTTATTTAGGGCGCCTGGGTGGCTCAGTTGGTTAAGCGACTGCCTTTGGCTCAGGTCATGATCCTGGAGTCCCGGGATCGAGTCCCGCATCGGGCTCCCTGCTCGGCAGGGAGTCTGCTTCTCCCTCTGACCCTCTTCCCTCTCGTGCTCTCTATCTCATTCTCTCTCTCTTAAATAAATAAATAAAGTCTTTAAAAAAAAAGAATTTATTTATTTATTTGACAGAGACAGCGAGAGAGGGAACACAAGCAGGGGGAGTGGCAGAGGGAGAAGCAGGCTTTCTGCCGAGCAGGGAGCCCGATGTGGGGCTTGGTCCCAGGACCCTGGGATCATGACCTGAGCCGAAGGCAGACGCTTAACGACTGAGCCACCCAGGTGCCTCTAAATAAAATCTTTAAAACAATAAATAAATAAACGTGGCCTCTACATTCTCAAATTGCCAAAATAACAGAAAATACCTCATAGAGAAAAACAGAATTTAGGTAATTATAAGCCTTATGATATCTAGAGAAAATGACACCAGACTCATAAAAAAGCACACCTAGTACCCACATTTTGGTACCTACTACTATTACTGTATTTTTAATTATTTTTTTAAAAGATCTTATTTGAGGGGAGCCTGGGTGGCTCAGTCAGTTAAGCACCTGACTCTTGAATTCGGCTCAGGTGATGATCTCCGGGTGGTGGGATTGAGCCCGGAGTCAGGCTTGGCACTCAGCTCATAGTCCCCTTGACAGCCTCTCTCTCCCTCTCCGTCTGCCTCTCCCCATGCTTGTGTGAGCCCTCAATAAATGAGTGAATGAATGAATAAATAAATAAATAAAATCTTAAAAAAGTAAAAGATCTGGGGCGCCTGGATGGCTCAGTCGGTTAAGTGTCTGCCTTCGGCTCAGGTCATGATCCCGGGGTCCTGGGATCCAGCCCCACATCGGGCTCCCTGCTCAGCAGGAAGCCTGCTTCTCCCTCTCCCACTCCGCCTGCTTGTGTTCACTCTCTCGCTGTGTCTCTCTCTGTCAAATAAAATCTTTAAAAAGAAAAGTAAAAGATCTTATTTTTAAGTAAATCTTTACACCCATCGTGGGGCTCAAACTCACAACCCCAAAATCAAGAGCCATATGCTCTACCAACAGAGCCAGCCAGGCGCCCCCCTGCTACTATTACTTAAAAAAAAAAGTAACTCTAGCATATGTACATCCATGTTCATAACAGCATTTATTCACAATAGATAAACCATAGGAGCGGTGCAAGGATAAACAAAATTTGGTGTATTCATACAAAGGAGACTGTTCGAACTTAAAAGGGAAGGAAAATATGCAGTATGCTACAACATGGGTGAAGATTGAGGACATTATACTCTGTGAAATAAGCCAGTCATGAAAAAAAGATAAATATTGTATAATTCTACTTATTTTTTAGAAGCTTTTATGCTTCTCTTTTTTTTATTTAAGATTTTATTTATTTGTGAGAGAGAGAGAGAGCACAAGCAGGGGGGAGCGGCAAGGCAGAGGGAGAAGCAGGCTCCCCGCTGAGCAAGGAGCCGCTGTGGGACTTGATCTCAGGACCCTGGGATCACGATCTGAGCGGAGGGCAGACACTTGACTGAGCCACCCAGGTGCCCCTGTATAATTCTATTTATATGAGGTACTTATATTAGTCAAAATCACAGAAACAAAAGTATAATAGTGGTTGCCAGGGCTGGGGCATGGGGAAGAAAGGGGAGTTAGGGTTTAATAGTTATGGAATATCGGGCGCCTGGGTGGCTCAGTTGGTTGAGCGACTGCCTTCGGCTCAGGTCATGATCCTGGAGTCCCGGGATCGAGTCCCGCATCGGGCTCCCTGCTCAGCAGGGAGTCTGCTTCTCTCTCTGACCCTCTTGGATCTCGTGCGCGCGCTCTCTCTCTCTCTCTCTCTCAAATAAATAAATAAAAAAAAATCTTTAAAAAATAGTTATGGAATATCAGATTTAAAGATGACAATAATTATGGGGCCAGACGGCGTTGATGGCCTCACAACAATGCGGATGGATCTGATCACTGACTCTGCACTTAAAAATGGCTAAGATGGTAAATGTTATGTGTATTTTTTTTTAAGATTTTCTTTATTTATTTGAGAGAGAGAGAATGAGAGATAGAGAGCAAGAGAGGGAAGAGGTTCAGAGGGAGAAGCAGACTCCCCGCTGAGCAGGGAGCCCGATGCGGGACTCGATCCCGGGACTCCAGGATCATGACCTGAGCCGAAGGCAGTCGCTTAACCAACTGAGCCACCCAGGCGCCCTGTTATGTGTATTGAACACAATAAGAAAGGAACAAAAAAGGAACTGAGGTGGGAAACAAAGGCAGAAGAGAAATTATTAAATTGCCTTACTACCTACAGCCCATTGACAAATCCTTGAAACAGGCAGAGTGACATTCCTCTAGGGACTCAACTGCCTGGATGTTAATACTTTGCTAAGGGCAAAAGGCAACCTTAGCCCAAACCCCAGGATCCTGTAAGTCTACTCTAACATATAAAAATTCCTTTAGAAATTTCCTTTATCTCTAAACCCCCCAAGGTACGTGTTGGCAGTCGTTCCCCCAAGCATGTGGCCCACCGATATACATCTGAAGGGTCTCCTGACTAAGGTTTTATTAGGCGTTAATAAATGACCTTTTCCCAACAAGAGCTAGCCCCCTCAAGGTCCTGGAAACCTTGCCTCCAAAATTCCTTAGAGACTTACGCTATCCTTAACCCCCTCCCAACTTGAAAGTATATAATGGGCCACTCCTCATGACCCCAGTGCCGCTCTTTCTGCCCACGGGTCCTGTCCCCGGGCTTGAATAAAACCACCTCTTTGCACTAAAGACATCTCAAGAATTCTTTCTTGGCTGTCAGCTTCGAACCCTAACATCTTTTCCTACATCAGAACCATGACATTTTAGAGAAATTGCTGACTGTAGACTGGGAAGGAAATACAGCAGATGAGCCTGGAGCATCTTATAAAATTGGAAGCCAACTGAGAGAGCTCCCAAAGGCCAGAGCTGGAATAATTTGAGCAAGAAAAGAATGTCATATTGGGTTCTTTTTAAAAATTTTTATTTATTTGTCAGGGGGCGGGGCACAAGCAGGGGGAGTGGCAGGCAGAGGGAGAAGGGGTGGTCCTGGCTCAGCGGGAAGCCTGATGCGGGACTTGATCCCAGGACCCTGGGATCATGGAGGGCAGACGCTTAACTGACTGAACCACCCAGGCGTCCCGTCATATTGAGTTCTTTTTTTTTTTTAATTTTTTAAATTTTTTTAAAGATTTTTTTTATTTATTTTATTTGAGAGAGAGAGAGAATGAGAGAGAGAGAAAGCACATGAGATGGGGGAGGGTCAGAGGGAGAAGCAGACTCCCCGCCGAGCAGGGAGCCTGATGCGGGACTCGATCCAGGGACTCCAGGATCATGACCTGAGCCCATGGCAGTCGCTTAACCAACTGAGCCACCCAGGCGCCCCGTCATATTGAGCTCTAATCCAAAGTATAAAACAAATATCCTTGATCCATGCAGTTTATTGAATGAGTGGCTAGAAACATAAGTGCAGGAGATGAGTGAATATCCCATACAGAAAAATTCCAAATATTGTAGGGAGATATTCCTCCTGAAGGACATGAGGCATAACTCCCACTCCTGAAGTGTGTGGTCTCTGCATAATGGATACTTTGCAAATAATACAGTATGGAATGGGCACAAGAGTAAACCTTATAATGGCAAAACTTGAGAACACAACCTCGGCCCCGTGTTAAAGGTCAACATAAACCCAGATGAGTCATGTTGAGAATACATACTTGGGATTTATAAAAAGAAATACATATTTGGTCTTTGGTTCCTGGCACGGAGCTCCTAAAATCCCTTGGAATTTGAATTTCCGGGGCCAAAAGCAATAAAGGTGTCTCTTGTTACGTTAATGAGGGGACTTTTGAGAAAAGCCCTTAGGTTACCTAAGAATGGGGGCTGGTTGCCAGGGGAAACAATCAGGCGAGTAGAGGGTTGTAATTTTCTGTCCCAGCCCAACCTCCAGGGAGGGGGGGGGGCTGGAGGTTGAATCAATAGCCAAAGGCCAATGATTTAATCAATTGGCCCTGTGTAATGAAGACTTCATAAAAACTCAAAAGGGCAGGGTTTGGAGAGCTTTCGGGTTGGTGAACACGTAGAGATTTGAGGAGAATGTAGGCCTGTAACTTCAGGTCCCTTTCCCCATACCTTGTCTCTTGCATCTCTTCCATCTGGCTATTCCTGAGTTTTATCTTCTTATAATAAAACAGTGCAATGTTTCTCTGAGTTCTGTGAGCTATGTTAGTAAATTAATCGTTAACCTTTTTTTTTTCTTTTGGCTCCATAAAAGTACCTCTTAACAACCTGATGCAACTACTTGCACTGTATAGGTCTAACCTTGGGGGCCCACCCGCATCACTGCCTCAGGAAATGAGACACGACTTTGAACTGATCTGATCCATTCTCAGGACCAAGGGACTGGATCAATGAGTTTTGGAGCAATCTACCAACTCATAACGGGTTCAAACTTACATTCTCCAGGGCGCCTGGGTGGCTCAGTCGTTGAGCGTCTACCTTCAGCTCAGGTCATGATCCCAGGGTCCTGGGATCGAGTCGCGCGTCGGGCTCCCTGCTCAGTGGGAAGCCTGCTTCTCCCTCTCCCACTCCCCCTGCTTGTGTTCCCTCTCTCACTGTGTCTCTATCTGTCAAATAAATAAATAAAATCTTTTTTTAAAGATTTTATTTATTTATTTGAGAGAGTGAGAATGGACAGAGAGCACATGAGAGGAGGAAGGGTCAGAGGGAGAAGCAGACTCCCTGCCGAGCAGGGAACCCGATGCGGGACTCGATCCCGGGACTCCTGGATCATGACCTGAGCCGAAGGCAGTCGCTTAACCAACTGAGCCACCCAGGCGCCCAAATAAATAAAATCTTTAAAAAAAAAAAAAAAACCTACATTCTCCAGGTGGCCCAAGATGTTAAAATATCCCACAATATTGAAATCTGAGCAGACTCCTGGGGCCCCCAATTCCTCTGACTTAGTTTTGTTGTGGGAACTTTCAGGTTTGGGACAATGACTAGGGACTGGACTTCAGACTATTGTGTATATCAATATCCCAGGATTTGCTACTATAATCCTATTTTTTAAGTTTTTTTTTTTAAAGATTTTATTTATTTGACAGAGAGAGACACAGCGAGAGAGGGAACACAAGCAAGGGGAGTGGGAGAGGGAGAAGCAGGCTTCCCGCGGAGCAGAGAGCCCGATGCAGGGCTCGATCCCACATGACCTGAGCCGAAGGCAGACGCTTAACGACTGAGCCACCCAGGCGCCCCTTAAGTTTTTTTTTTTAAGATTTTTTATTTTTAAGTAATCTCTACACCCAGCATGGGGCTCGAACTCACAACTCCGAGATCAGGAGTCACTTGTTCCATCAACTGAGCCAGCCCGTGGCCCCATATCCTATTGAGATGCGTACTTTCTGGGTTACAACATGTCCTAACCCTGATTTTTAGCGCATCAGCTACATCAGCAGGTAATGTCCTCACCATTGACTCCAATACCCGTGCGTCACAGAGTGGGTTGTAGTGTAAACCCGGACAGGTTTTTGTTTTTTGTTTTTGTTTTTTTTCAAATGCAAGTACCTGATTTAGGTTTTGATCGCCAAGGCATTCACTTCAAAGACGATATTTCAAAGAAAACACATTGCCGATCACGTGACCAGGTAAAAAAAAAACGAGGCCATCTCCCCCCACGGTGGCTCCTTTGTTTTAGAGATCTTGGTTGATTTCAGTAACCAACCCGTTGGGGCACTTGCCTTTTGTCTTCCTGAGCTTTAAATTCCTGCTCTTTTATTTTCAATTCATCAATAACCAGTGAACCAGAGAAACCCTAGACTCCCACCCTCATTGAAAGCAGAATCCCTGGTTTGCTTTCTCTCTTTCTCCTGGTGACCTTGCTGTGTGGCCCCAGGTGTGCTGTGTAATTTCCAGGTCTTGTAAGTAATAAACCTTTATTTTTTCAAGGTTTCCAAATCAATGTTGATGAAGGGTATCTTGCAATTATAATAAGAACCACAGGATTCAGTCCAGTCGTAACCTTGGTTTGGAAAGGGGAATGTCTGTGGGAAGCTCACCTGGGCCCAAGTGAGAGCTCCAGACATTTATAACCAATAGCATTACTATCAATAAGCTGAGACTGGCACAAATATTAGTGAAAGACAGACAGAGGAAGTCAAATACCATATGATCTCACTTATATATAGAATCCAAAACTTGAAAATAAACCAATGCAACAAAAATTGAGCTCATAGCTACAGAAAAAACACTGGTGGTGGCCAGGGGGTTGTGGGGAAGGGGAAATGGTTAAGGGGGGTAGAAAGGTACAAACTTCTAGTTATAGAATAAATAAGTTATGGGGATATGATGTACAACGTAGTGTCTATAGTTAATAATAGTGTAGCGCATATTTTATTTATTTAAAGATTTTATTTACTTGTTTGTTTATTTTAAAAACCTAGGACCGTGGTCTTTTTAAAAGATTTTTATTGGGGCGCCTGGGTGGCTCAGTTGTTAGGCATCTACCTTCGGCTCAGGTCTTGATCCCGGGTCCTGGGATTTAAAAATCTTTTAGAAACACCACGGAACATCTCTCTGTTAAATAAATAAATAAATAAATAAATAATCTTTCTTAAAAAATAAAAGATTTTTATTTATTTATTTATTTGAGAGAGAGTGAGAGCGAGAGAGATCACAGAGGGAGCGTGAGAAGCAGACTCGCCACTGAGCAGGGAGCCTGATGTGGGGCTCGTTTCCAGGATCCCGAGATCATGACCTGAGCCGAAGGCAGACACTTAACCAACTGAGCCAATCAGGCACCCATAAGATTTTATTTTTAAGTAATCTCTACACCCAACATGGGGCTCGGACTCACAACCCCGGAATCAAGAGTTGCATGCTCTACCAGTTGAGCCAGGAAGGCTCCCCTGTACCGCATATTTTAAAGTTGCTAAAAGTCAATCTTCAAAGTACTCATCACAAGAAAAAATAACTGTGTGGTGAGGGATGTTAACTACACTAACTGTGGTGATCATTCCACAATATACACTAATAACAAATAATTATGTTGTATGCCTCAAATTAATGTTGGGGCTAAGGGCAGGAAGTCACTGCAGAAAAACAGCAGCGGCCTGACCCCAGCTTTGTCTCCAGAAAGCAGGACGTAAATCCTCCATGTGAAAGATACCCTCCCTGAACTAGGAGGTAAAGAGACATCCTTATCACCAGAGATAGGGCCATTTGAAGCCAAGAAGGCTGCATAAACAAACCTTGTTACTTGCTAATTTACTACCCCAGATTCTGTTTAGAATTCCTTACTAATTGAAGCTCTGGAACATAAGTGTTCTTTGTCTTGTCAATTCCTCACAGACTTAATTGTCTTTTGTCTAAAACGTGTAAAAACTTTCTGCCTTGGGATGCCTGGGTGGCTCAGTCGGTTAAGCGTCTGCCTTCGGCTCAGGTCATGATCCCAGGGTTCTAGGATCGAGTCCCGCATTGGGCTCCCTGCTCCACGGGGAGCCTGCTTCTCCCTCTGCCTCTACTTCTCTCTCTCTGTCTCTCATGAATAAATAAATGGAATCTTAAAAAAAAAAACAACAACTTTCTGCCTTGGTCATTTCTTTAGGACTTGATTTTATTACAAAACATAAGACTTTGTTTTTTTCTCTTAATCAGTTTCATATCAATTTCATTCTTAGACCAGCTGAAAGAATCTTGAAAGATAGAAGGACAATTTTTCCTCCTCAACATTAATATAATGTTCTATGTCAATTATACCTCAATAAAAAAATTATTTTTAAAAAGTGCTTGTGTTCCCCAAAATGCTCAGGCCCAGTCTTATATATTTCCCCCCATTTTAAATGTCATGCTGCTATTCTTATGCAGTTTTATAGCTCAATGGCTTAGATGACACCCAGTAAGTGATGGGCATTAAAGGTTTTTTTCTTTTTCTGATCGATGGTGGTCACAAATTGTTTCTACTAGGACTCAGAGGGAAGTCAAGGCTGTTTTACAAATGGAGAAAAGTTTTCAGGAGAAGGTATGACCACACTGCAAAGTTTTAGGGGTTCAGCACTGTGATTCTTCTCTTTGGGGTTCCCATAAGCACCATACAGCATCAGTTCTGTGTAATAAGACCCAAGTTGAAAGGCAGTTGCTCTACAATGTGGACATAATGCAGAACTTTTTCTGTTCTGAGCACCACTCAAAACTGGTAATTTTAGGTGTCACCCAGTAAATGAGTCTGAGTAGCAGGCTCAAATGTCTCTAAATCTAAACGTTTCCATGGACTTTAGTAACAATCTTAATGGAGGGCAATAACTTTACTCACATTACAGGTGGTACTTCAACGTGTTCTCAGATAACTGAAACCCTAGAAAATGCACAAACATACATGGGCCATGAACATTCGTAGCATTATACCCCAAGATCTGATGTGCATGTATCTGTATCCTTTTTGACAAAGATAAGCACTATTGACCTAGCATTGATAAGCATTGTTGACAAGACAATGAACATATGCTGCAGTGACTGCCAAGAAATGGAAAATCATATCTGATGAACAACCCTGGCAGAGAGAGGCGAAGGGCATAAGCTGCATACCAGGTGCCACAAACCTTGTTCATATCTCCCAGGAATGTACCACTATGGGAAACAGCTGTGATTAACATCCCCACCTATTTAAGTTTGTGATGTTCTAAACTCACTCTCTATTGTTTTGTAACAAACAAACATGCAAATTAAAGAGGAAAGTAGTTGGAAAAAAAAACAAAAGCCCCTGTACCTCTCAGGTCTTTGATGATAAAAACTTATCTCTGAAATTCCTCCATGGATAAAGTGTTACTTCTGGGTTACTATCATTATTGGGGAACAGATCAAGAAGCACCCACTTGCATTTCCCACCAGAATATGCCTCAGTAAAGTATTAGGAAACCAACATAGATATTTTGCTCAATATGTACATCCATTTCCACTATATATCTTAGGCCTAATGAGCTAATCTGTTTTCATAACTTTATTAGGCATTTATAGTTTATAATTTTTTTAAAGATTTTATTTATTTATTTGAGAGAGAGAGCACATGAGAGGGGGGAGGGTCAGAGGGAGAAGCAGACTCCCTGCTGAGCAGGGAGCCCGACACAGGACTCGATCCTGGGACTCGATCCCGGGACTCCAGGATCATGACCTGAGCCGAAGGCAGTTGCTTAACCAACTGAGCCACCCAGGCGCCCCTATAGTTTATAATTTTATAAGATTTGCAAATGACCTTTGAATGCCTTTATTGAAAAATTTATATTTTTTGATTTATAAAAACAATCTAAATGTTTAATAATATTACCTTTCCCCCTATATTATTGAAAACATTTTCCCAGGTGGTGTTTCTATATCATTTATTATTATCAATAATATAGTTACATTTTTCAGTTTTTCAAATGTATTTATCTTTTATCTACATTTTTTTCCTTTGTAGGCCATGACTTTCACTGCCAAACCATACAAAAATACTTTTTTAAATTAATTTAAAGATTTTATTTATTTATTTGAGAGAGAAAGAGAGAACACACAAGCAGGGTGAAGGGCAGAAGGAGAAGCAGACTCCCTGCTGAGCAGGGCTGAGTGGGGCTCAATCCTGGCATGACCTGAGCCGAAGGCAGACACTTAACAACTGAACCACCCAGGCACCCCAAAAATACTTTCTAATTTTTTTTTTTAGTTTTTTTTTGTTTGTTTTATCTTTCCGAACATTTGACTCTTTAATCCATATGAAATTTATTTGGATATAGCAGATAGGAGAGTTATAGCCTGGCACAATTTATCATATATTTTGCTACATCCTTCTGTCTATGACCTTCAAGAGTTCATCTGACTAGTCCAGTTTCTCAACATTGACACTGCTGACCTTTTTTATCAGACAATGTTCTTTGTCAAAGGGAACACGGGTGTTAGAGGATCCCTAGGACGTCTTCAGCAGCACAACCACCTCCCCAAGTCACGACAATCAAAGGTGTCTCCAGGTATTGCCAAATATTCCCGAGTGGCACAACCCCCTCCTTGCCCCAAGACAAACAACCAGTCAGTTCCTGTGGTAGCAACAGACCATTAAATGATCGTTTCTCATATTTTTGTACTTGGTGCATCTGGGGAAACTTGAACTTTGTTCTTTATTTACACTAATTTCCTGACTATACTTTGGACTTATGTGCAGAGATATCATTTAGAATTTTTTCATTATGGGGCAGAAAATAAGATCCTGAGGCAAATTTGATTGGAAATTTCTTTAATTTTGTGGCTGTCTGTAGGGAGATCTGCATCATTGAGTTCGGGAGTCTTCCACGCACTGAAGTCGATTATATTACCGTGGAGGTGATGCTTCTGTTGCTTCATTAGGAAACACTAGACTTCTCTCCACATAGATCCTGCACATGGTATAAGACTGCGACCTCCACATTTTATATATATTTTTCAACATGTGTTTTTAGTCCAATAATCTATGTATGTGTATGGTATGTATTTATACAAAATGACTCCCTCAGCAGTAGTAGTTTTCCAGTTATTTTATCTATAGTTTGCTAAGTAAACAATACCATCACCTCCAATAATAATATTGGCTTCTTCCATCCTATTCTTCATATTGGTCATTGTGTTTTCTGACATGAAGTTAGAAATGAAAACTATGATAAGTAATTGGAGTGTGGATAAACATCTTTGGATTTTGGTTTAGTTCCTCCTTTCAATGGGAGACTGCTCACACACCGTGTTCTTCATCATGTTGTGCCCCCAAACATCTTTTTTTTTAATTTTTTATTGTTATGTTAATCACCATATATTACATAATTTGTTTTGGTGTACTGTTCCATGATTCATTGTTTGTTCATAACACCCAGTGCTCCATGCAGAATGTGCCCTCCTCAATACCCATCACCAGGCTAACCCATCCCCCCACCCTCCTCCCCTCCAGAAACCTCAGTTTGTTTTTCAGAGTCCATCATCTCTCCTGGTTCGTCTCCCCCTCTGACTTACTCCCCTTCATTCTTCCTCTCCTGCTATCTTCTTCTTTTTCTTTTTTCTTAAAATATGTTGTGCCCCCAAACATCTTGAATGAGTCCTAGGCTGGCCTGGTACTCAGTGTGTCTGAAAGTGACCACAAGAGGTGAGCACCAAAGTGATTAACACTACTGTGGCACCCTCCTCAGATTTCAACCAGGGGCCAGTGAAATCGATTCCATAGTGGGGATTTGAATAAGGCTAGAGGGGCAGAATAAAGATGTTTCTGAGTCACACAAAGGAGCCCACCCTAGGCAATGAACCATTTGTCCCAATTTCCCAATCAGGTGAAGTGTGTTCAGTGGCAAAGCTTGGTCTGAGTCTGGCAGCCTGGTGCTGAATCTGAGCACCCCTACTGATGGCCTTTGTAATGTGAGACAGGTCACTTCACCCTATGTCGCAGTTTCCTCTCTCATCAAATGGGATCGTATTAATACTTCCTCACTAAGAAGTCTGTGAAGATGAAGAACAATGAGCCGATCCACCTATGGTGCTGAGTGGAGTGCCTTACACCTAGTAAGCCTCCCTAATGTGTCTATTATTAATGTGAGCATTCCTGTTACTACTCTCATCGTCATTGTCCTCATTGTCTCTATAAAGATTCAGGATTAGGAAGCAAAACTTCTCTCAGTGGTGTCTATGACATTTTACACTGCAGATGAATTGATGTCCCTGGAAATGTAAGAGTGCACCTGGCCTGTGAAACTTCTGAGAAGTAATGCCTTTAATAACATTCTGTGATGACTATTTTGATTTCTTGTTTGAGTGGTACTTTCCCATACTTTGAAACCTTCACTAAGTACATGGTGTGATTACTCGGTTTTGGTAATTCAAGCCTTCTCCACCAGATAGAACAATTTGGTTGAGAGGCACCTGGGTGGCTCAGTTGATTAGGCATCTGCCTTTGGCTCAGGTCATGATCCCAGCCCAGAATGGGCTCCCTGCTCCGAGGGGAGTCTGCTTCTCCCTCTTCCTCTGCCCCTCCCCCCAGCTCATGCTCTCTCTCTCTCTGTCTCTTTCAAATAAATAAATAAAATCTTTTTTTAAAAAAAGAATTTGTTGGGCGCCTGGGTGGCTCAGTTGGTTAGGCGGCTGCCTTCGGCTCAGGTCATGATCCTGGAGTCCCGGGATCGAGTCCCACATCGGGCTTCCTGCTCAGCGGGGAGTCTGCTTCTCCCTCTAACCCTCTTCCCTCTCGTGCTTTCTATCTCTCATTCTCTCTCTCTCAAATAAATAA
>NW_027397144.1:1882104-1915600 GCF_003265705.2 Callorhinus ursinus | reverse complement strand
GGCTTCTCCCTCTGATCTTCCCCCATCTCATGCTCTCTCTCTCTCTCATTCTCTCTCTCAAATAAATAAAATCTTTAAAAAATAAAAAAAAATTAAAAAATTAAAAGAATTTGTTGGGGTGCCTGGGTGGCTGAGTCATTAAGTGTCTGCCTTCAGCTCAGGTCATGATCCCAGGGTCCTGGGATCGAGCCCCGCATTGGGCTCCCTGCTCCTCAGGAAGCCTGCTTCTCCCTCTCCCACTCCCCCTGCTTGTGTTCCCTCTCTCGCTCTGTCTCTCTCTGTCAAATAAATAAATAAATAAATAATCTTAAAAAAAAAGAATTTGTGGGCGCCTGGGTGGCTCAGTTGGTTAAGCGACTGCCTTCGGCTCAGGTCATGATCCTGGAGTCCCGGGATCGAGTCCCGCATCGGGCTCCCTGCTCGGCAGGGAGTCTGCTTCTCCCTCTGACCTTCTTCCCTCTTGTGCTCTCTGTCTATCATTCTCTCCTTCTCAAATAAATAAATAAAATCTTTAAAAAAAATTAAAAAAAAGAATTTGTAGAACTCAACACCAAACAACCAAATAATCCAATTAAAAATGGGCAGAATACATGAACAGACATTTCTCCAAAGACATACAGGTGGCCAACAGATACATGAAAAGTTGCTCAATATAATTTATCATCAGGGAAATGCAAATCAAAACCACAATGAGATGTCACATCACACCTATCAGAATGGTGAAACTCAGAAACACAGGAAAAAACATGTTGGTAAGGATGTGGAGGAAAAGGAATCTTCGTGCACTGTTGGTGGGAATGCAAACTGGTACAGCCACTGTGGAAGACACTCTGGAGGTTTCCTGAAAAATTAAAAATAGAATGACCCTGTGATCCAGTAATCGAACTACTGGGTATTTACCCAAAGAATACGAAAATATTAATTCCAAAGGATATATGCACCCTGATGTTTATAACAGTATTATCTACAATAGCCAAATTATCAGTATTATCTACAATAGCCAAATTATGGAAGCAGCCCAAGTGTCCATTGATGGTGACTGGATAAAGATGTGGGGGATGCCTGGGTGGTTCAGTTGGGTAGGCATCTGCCTTCAGCTCAGGTCATAATCTCAGGGTCCTGGGATGAGCCCTGGTTTGGGTCAGGCTCCCTGCTCAGTGGGGAGTCTGCTTGTCCCTCTCCCTCTGCCCCTCCCCACGCCTGTGTGCATGTGTGCTCACTCTCTCCCTCTCTCAAATAAATAAAATCTTTTTTAAAAAAGATGTGGTATATATGTACAATGGAACATTACTCAGCCATAAGAAAATGAAATCTTGCCATTTGGAATAACATGGCTGGAGCTAGAGAGCATAAGGCTAAGAGAAATAAGTCAGTCAGAGAAAGACAAATACCATATGATTTTATTCATGTGTGGAATTTAAGAAACGAAACAAACGAACAAACAAGAAAAAGGAGACAGACCAAAAACAAACTCTTAGCTATAGAGAAAAAACAGGTAGTTACCAGAGGAGAGATGGGTGGGGATAGGTGAAATAGGTAGTGGGGATTTCACTTACCAGGATCACACTTACCAGGGCACCTGGGTGGCTCAGTTGGTTAAGTGTCTACCTTCTGCTCAGGTCATGAACCCAGGGTCCTAGAATCTAGCCCCTCATTGGGCTCCTTGCTTGGTGGGTAACCAGCTTCTCCCTCTCCCTCTGCCTCTGCTTGTGCTCTCTCTCTCTGTCCAACAAATAAATAAAATCTTTAAAAAAAAAAAGTACATTTACCTTGATGAACACTGAGCAGTATATGGAATTGTTGAACCACTATATTGCACACCTGAAACTAATATAACACTGTGTTAACTACACCGGAAAAAAAAAAAAAAGAAAAGAAAAGGAAGTATCTTCCCATCCCTCAATTCTTTTTTTTTTTTTAAGAGTTTATTTATTTACTTGACAGAGACACAGCATGAGCGGGGGAAGGGGCAGAGGGAGAGGGAGAAGCTTAACTGACTAAGCCACCCAGGTGCTCCTCTCAATTCTTGAAGCTGAATAAGAACTTTTCTTCTGTTGTCTGGCTGACTGGCTGATGATGTTACTGCCTGCCATGTCCCCTTTGTGGGAGGAGCACTGGCTGAAAACTGGCCCTCCTTGTCTCTCTTCATTGAGATCAGTTATGGTTCTTTACCTCTGCCCCTCAGTTGCCACCTGATAGATGGCTCCAGGGATGCTTCTTAATCCCTGGGCATGGTGGAGATATTGCTGCAGTCTAGGAGGATTTTGGTGGCTCGGTTTGACCCAGATGATCTTAACGGTGACCACTTCCTCAGAGAATTGATCTCTCACAGAGTGATTCCAACATTGTCAGAATGAAGGCTACTCTCTAGTATACTAGACTCACCCATCAGTAGGATTGTTATTTTGATGAAACCCAGTTTTCTGGGAAGTCTCATTATAGATGGGATTAACTGGTGTAATCACAAGAAAGGAATGGATCAGGACCATGGGGAGTGATTGGATCGCCTGTGAGAGAGTCCCTGCTTATATTTTCCGTGGGATCCAAATTTTTCATGTCAGATCTTTTTTAAATATTTTATTTATTTATTTGAGAGAGAGAATGAGATAGAGAGAGAGAGAGCATGAGAGGGGAGAGGGTCAGAGGGAGAAGCAGACTCCCCGCCGAGCAGGGAGCCCGACGCGGGACCCGACGCGGGACCCGATCCCGGGACCCGATCCCGGGACCCGATCCCGGGACTCCAGGATCACGACCTGAGCCGAAGGCAGTTGCTTAACCAACTGAGCCACCCAGGCGCCCTGTCAGAAACATTTTCTAAAGTTAACCCATTGTAAACCCAGAAGTCACTTTTCATCTGAAGTGATGGTTTGGTTTTGGTTCCAATGATGTTTTTCTGAATCTGACTGAAGCTTTGTAAGGATGCCCACCTAATGCATCCCTGGTATCTGCCTGTGCACCTTTTTGCCAAAAGTGCCATGTCAGACTCCGGCTGTTCAACAAAGACCAAAATGGAGCCAGACTCATTATTGCGTCTGGAGAGTCACGTTTAAGTGTCTGTGTTTGCAAAAAAGGATCAGAGTTTTAGGAGCGGACTGGCAGCACTGTGTTCGAAAGCGCCTGTTCCCCGACAGGGTGCCTTCTGGCCGGCGTTAGGCTCAGACACCTAACCTCCGGCCCCGCTGTCACTCAGGCGTGAGGGGGCGAGGCCTTGCGAACTGTCCAATCAGCGGTGGCGGCGGCGAGGCGGTGGGTGGGGCGACGCTCCGCAACCACCCCGGACGTCGCTGCTCTTTTCAGCCTCCCTGGGGATCGCGGGTCGCCTGTATTTAAAGGTGCCACGTTGCTCTGCTAGGGCTTCTTTGGCGCTGTGAGCTCTAGCGAGCGACGCGTTGTAAGGAGGGCCGCCGGGGGACCCAGGGAACCTAGAAATGGTGAGCGTGCCTCGTGGGGTGCAGAGACGGGCGCTGAGGGGCCGGTTGGAACCGGCCGGAACTGGCTTTGGCGGGACCCCCGCGGTCATCTCAGGAGTCTGCGGACCCGAGTCGGTCGGTGGCGCCCCTGGGAGCTCGGTCCCCTGCGGCGCGCGGCTTGGGTGCTGGGCCGGCAGCGGGCACCCTGGCGTCCGGGCTGCTCCGTCCTGTGCGCGGCGACTTCGGCCCCGGATCCTCAGGGCAGCTCTGCGCCCGCAGCCGCGTCTCCTCCAGTTGAGCGGTGACCGCGGGGAGGGTCGTCAGGGGACCGTCGTGACTCGTTCTCGTTTGTGCGTGGGAGGCGCTGTGGTCTGTGGGCTCCCCGGTCCCTTCTTTTCCCCCACGGGGGGCCCGTTTCCTCCTGAGCGTTCCAGATGTTTGGGAAGCAAGGGTCTGAGACCTCTGACCCTGCCCCCCCAGCCCAGCTCTCCCTTGGGCAGGCAATAAATACCTACTTTGCCAGTTCCTTCCCGCCTTCCCTAACGCCAGCTTCCCTTTTCCATTTCACAGCATCATTGTCAACCATTGATCCCATGGGTGTCTTTCAAACAGACCCAGTGTTTTAGTTGTTGATTATTTAGCCACAGTCAGTGAATAGCTGTTTGTTTGGTTTGTTTGTTTTGTTTTGTTTTGTTTTCCCTGTGTGGATATTTTACTTGAGAGAAACGCCGAGAATAATCACCTCGAACTACTTTGTATGAAATCCTTGTGCCTCTCCCCCCAGGATCTTTCCTGGGCACAGACATCCTGTGGGAAGTACTTTGGGTGGCGGTACCTCTTTGAGACTTTCCCGGGTGTTCTGTCCTGTCAGCACAGTTCCAGGTCAGCGCTGCCCCTCTCTGAGTAAGTCACTTTTAAAAGATTTATTCACTTTATTTTAGTCTTAGTTTTTCAATGTATAAAACTTCGTGTACTCAATAGAGCTTGAAACACAGTATGAAGTATTTCCAAAGAGGCAAGAAAGAGGTAATTTCAGAAAAATATGCTGGTACTACATTGCATGTGTTAAAAATTCTTGTTTCCCTTTTTTCCTCCCAGGATGGCTAGTAATAATCTGAGGTCTCTTATTTTGGGTGAGTTCAAATGGATTTTCAGGGCTTAGATTTGCAGACCAGAAGTGTTCAAGTATGATTAAGTTCATAAAACAGTTACTTGCCATGGAAATAATAATTAACACCTTCCCCCTCCCCCGCCCCAGGAATGCAAGAATTACTTGTGAGGGTTCTTGTTGAACTAGCAGAGTGCCTTGCAATTTTCTTCCCTGTTTCCCACTTAAACACTGGGATTGAGTGATTTTGCTGGACTCTTCAAACTGTGGGTTCTTGTGATTTAAAATATCAGTGTTTCCAACCCACTTTGAGGGGGAAGCAGAAACCTGAGATTAGTGTCTCTAAGCTAAGACCCCCTTGCTAGATCCTGTTTTGTTTTGTTTTGTTTTGTTTTAAGGTAAACTCCGTATCCAACCTGGGGCTTGAATTTACGACCGCCAAGATCAAGGGTTGCATGCTCTACAGACTGAGCCAGCCAGGTGTCCCTTAAACTGAGAGCCCCTTAAGCCCACGAGGGCAAGTATTTGAAGGCCCAGTTGTTCTTGGGTCCTTTTCCCAGCAAGTGTGCTACCTGCTCACACCCACCATGGAAAGAGCCCTTTATTCCGATTCGTGGAAATCTGGGATAGCACTAGCATCAGTGGGTGGGTGGGGTGATGAGGCAGTGATGCCTTTCAGAAGTTGTAGCTGTGTAGGTGTGCTCAGAGTATGAATTAGGTACGTTAAGAAAGTTTGGGAGTCAGGAGTTCTGTGTTCTGGATTAGGATCAGTGAATGGGGAGGTTCTTTGGGTCAGAAGCTTGAACTGAATCCTGCTGAGAGTTTCCTCACTTGGGAGAATGGAAGCGAGGAAGGGAGCAGTTCCCTTATGCCCCGGAGAGGGTGTGCAGGGCTCCCAGGGTTCATTCCCATGGCTGCGCAGGTGCCCCTACCCTCCCACTCCAGGGCTTCTGTCTCCACCAGGAGAGTCTAGAATGTGGAACCTTCTGAATGTGGCTTTCCTTCTATCTTGGGGGAAGTAGGCTGCTCATCTGTGCTGAGTCCAATGTTTGTTTCCTGGATTCCTTTCCTGATCAAATAGCGCAGCCCTTTGGCTCTGGTTTCCCTCAGCACTTGGGCTCCTCAACTGTAATGATTGAGAGATAGGGTAGGAAGCTAGAAAATTAGGGAAGCCAAATAGAATTTGTGTTCCATTTAGGCAAGAGAACCTCAAATGGGAGGTGATGTATTTAAGTTCTCAGGTACGTACTCCATTTTGGTGTGAGGAAAGCTAGAAAATTAGGGAAACCAAGAATTTGTGATCTGTTGAGTCAAGTGAACATCAAGATGTGAGATGAACGTTTCAGTTCATCCTAATGTGTTAAGTCATTTTTCATTTTCAGATTAGTTTGTGAATGTGCATGTCCTGAGGCTACATTGGGAAAAAAGATGAGGTGCCATGGTGCTGGGGGGGGCCCTTTTCCCGTACCCTTAGGCTCCCTCACGAGCTCCTTGGGTGTACTGAGTGAAAATCAGTGGGAGTTCATAGAGTTTAGGGACGACAGCGCCGCATTTGTACATGTTGGAGCTCAGGCAGAGTTGCTGCTTTTCATGCCTTCCCAGCATTTGGAAAGCGGGGCTGTAGAACAAGGCTTTTTTTTTTTTAAAGATTTTATTTGTCAGAGAGGAAGAGAGAGACAGCGCAGAGGCAGGGGGAGCGTCAGGCAGAGGGAGAAGCAGGCTCCCCGCTGAGCAGGGAGCCCGATGTGGGACTCAATCCCAGGACCCTGGGATCATGACCTGAGCCAAAGTCACATGCTTAGCCGACTAAGCCACCCAGGCATCCCTAGAACAAGGCTTTGAGTAGAAGTTTTTCCTCTCTTCTAAGTCTCAGGATGCTGGCTTCAAAGAACTTCATAGTGGGTTATTGAAATGAATTCAGATTAATGAAATGAAAGATGTTCTGTTTCTTTCATCAGGGATGAATATTAATGCATTTGTCTTCATCTTTTTTTGCCTTGTAGACTTCTTAAAGAGCAGTTATGTTTACAGAAAACTTGATCAGAAAGTGCAGAGATTTCCCATATAACCCCTCTGCCTGGACGCTGTCTCTCTCCCCCCCCCTTTTTTTTAACAGCATTTAAAACATTTGTTTGTTTTGTTTGTAATCTCACCCCCAACGTGGGCTTGAACTCATGACCCTGGGATCAAGAATCACATGCTCTTTCAGCTGAGCCAGCCAGGCATCCCTGTTGTGTATTTTATGTCTTGTATTACTTTGGTGCATTTGTTAAATTTGATGAGCCAACTTTGAAGTAGTTTACATTAGGGTTAACTCATAATCTCAGGTCTTCAGCTATCATGAAAAGACATTTTTCATCATTTCTGTAACATATAGAATATTTTCATTGTCCTAAAAACCTCATGTGTCTCCCCCCCTTCATTCCCTGTCAGCCAAGGATCTTTTAGTGTTTTTTACTTTTATCTTTTCCAGAATGTCATATGCTTGGAATCATAGCGTGTAGCCTTGTCATATTGGCGTCTTTCACTTAGGAATATGATTTTAAGTTTTTTGGTTTTGTAATTGCATTTGTATTTATAACTGAAGAATATGTCATCCTGTGGATTTACCAGTGATTGTTTATCCATTTACCTGTGTTTGTTTGTTTGTGTTTGTTTTCTTAAGTAAACTCTGCCCCCAACGTTGGGTTCAAACTCACAACCTCAAGATCGGGAGTTACATCTCTACCAACCGAGGCAGCCAGGCATCCCCATTTACCTATAATTTGTGCTGGTCTCAGCCTGTCTGTACCAATTGTGGTTAGACTGGTCCTTGTGGTTCCTATTGTGCTCCTAAGACTCCCTTCCGCAGTAACCACCAGGAAACTTGGAAAAAGTTTTTTTGTACAACCTAGAGGATCTGGAAATTATACGGCACTCCCAGAGCTACACATCAGTGTTCCCAGTAGAGAGAGACAGCATACGGGCCTCTGTTCTTATTTTATTGGGGTAGGGGTGGGAGGGGATGGTCTGTGGTTTTACTGGCTCCTCATTATTGTGAATTTAAAACTTAAGAAAAGGAATTTAAATCACAAGAGAAAAAAACAAGTGGCCTGAATGGTCAGTTATCAAAATCAACCAAGATCTCTAAAACAGGGAGGTGGTTTGGCTCTTTATCTAGTCATGTGGCTGGCAGTGTGTTTATTCTAGATACTGTCTTTGAAGTGAATGCCTCAGCAATCAAAGCTTAGGTCAGGCACTTGCATTACAAAAAAGACAAAAACCCCAAACTGTCCTGCCTTAACGTTACAATCCATCCTGTGATGCATATCAGAGTCGATGGGGAGGACATTAACTAACTGCCTGGTTAGCTGATCTGCTAAAAGTCAGGGGCAGGGTTTCTCCAAACCCAGAAAATACACCTCTGTGTAGGATTATAGTAGCAAATCATGTAATAATTGAACAGGCAATAGTCTGAAGTCCAGTCTATAACCATTGTCCTAAACTTGAAGAGTCCTACAATAAAACTAAGTCAATGATCTCTGGGGCCCTGGAAATCCTTTCAAAGAATTGGGTAATATCATGGAATATTTTAACATACGGGCCATCTGGTGTAAGTAGGTTTGAACTTGTCCTGAGTTGGTAGATTAGTTCCACAGCTCGTTGATCTAGTTTCTTAATCCTGAGAATGGATCAGTTCAGTTAAAGGTTGGGTCTCATTTCAGGAGGCGGTGATGCAGGTGGGATGCCAGAGTTAAGCCTGAATGGTACAAATATTTGCGGCAGGTTTTATGAAGAGGTATTTCTGTGGAAACAAAAGAGAAACTGGTTAATGATTGGAGCAGATTACAATCCCAGTTTCTGAGTTCTGGAGGCAGCCAGTCAAGATGCCTCTAGATGTTGGGATTGAAGCATCTTTAGACGGAGTGAGGGCAGGCAGGGGCAATCTGATATATTTTCCTGCTTTACAGTTTGAATGTTTTGTGATCTTTCTGAGTGGCCCACATATCACTGGCATGGAGATTGACCATACGTATATGAGCTGTTGTAGTGGTTTCCCTCAAGTTTGTATCAAATTAGCTTGCGTGCATTTGGGAAAAGGGCAGTTTTAGTTCTCAGTGATTCCAAGTCAGAAGAATGGGAGAGGGTGCCTGGGTGGCTCAGTCGTTAAGCGTCTACCTTCTGCTCGGGTCATGATCTCAGGGTCCTGGGATCGAGTCCTGCATGGGGCTCCCTGCTTGTATTTCCTCTCTCGTTGTGTCTGTCAAATAAATAAAATCTTAAAAAAAAAAAAAAAAGAAGGGGAGAAAAATTGGAAACATCAGTTTGGAGAGCTGTAGCCAGCTACTGGAGGAAACAGTTTAGCATCCAGTTCAGTTTATAGGTAGAAAACAAAACCTCAAAGACAATGAACATAACTAGAATCTAATGTCTATAAAGGTGTATTAATGACTTAACTTTTCTCTGCATAGTTACCCCCATTGCTATCAAAGATAACCATAGTAAAACTAATTTGTTTGCAAATTAAGTCTAGTTTTAATAAATTTGGTCTGATGCTTACATAAGTGCAATAAGAATAGTGATTGACCACATAGAATGTCTTTTTTTAAAGATTTTATTTATTTGAGAGAGAGCACCAGCGAGCGCGTGAGCAGGGTGGGGAGGGGCAGAGGGAAAGGCAGACTTCCCACTGAGCAGGGGAGCTCCACACAGGGCTTGAACCCAGTACCCCGAGATCATGACCTGAGCCACCCATGTGCCTAGAATGTCTTAAGTCCGCTTTGTTGGAACTTGTCATAAAGAAGCTCAGATTGGACTTTGAAAAATCTCTTGCAGCTAGGAAGCCGAGCCTAGTACTTAACCCTCAGACTTGCCTGCGACACATATTGATTGGGGTTAATTCCCCGAAGTTCCTGCACTTGCCAGGAAGTGACCTTCCCTATGCACCTTCTAAGGCTCCTGGGATCCCTGTAAGGTACCAGGCCTGATTTTTCCATGGGGCTTTATTGGCTCCATAAAGTCAACCTTGGATCCTTAAAACTGGTCATATCTGAGTCTGTGTTTGTCTCTGGCAAACATGACTTTTCAGTCAAAGCCTTGATGACATAATCCGTGTTTTCAATTGTGTCTTTTTACACGGAGATTAGACTGATTTTATGTAAATTAACCATATTGTAATGACAATACAAATACTCCCAAGTTTCTGAATTCTGGAGGGATCAGGTAGGGAGAAAAGGTGATTCATCTTTGTTCCCAAAGGTATACTTTACCAAATTCCTGTAAGTCATAGCTAGCTAGCTTAAGAGGAAGGGTTTCCTTATATCTAGAAAACAAAAGATTTAAAAAAAATCCCAGTATTTTATTTTATGTTTTAAGATTTTCTTTATTTTTGGACAGAGAGAGAGGGAACACAAGCAGGGGGAGTGGGAGAGGGAGAAGCAGGCTTCCCGCGGAGCAGGGAGCCCGATGCGGGACTCGATCCCAAGACCCTGGGATCATGACCTGAGCTGAAGGCAGAGGCTTAACGACTGAGCCACCCAGGTGCCCCCAAAAATCCCAGTATTTTAAAAATTATAATTATCCTTATCAGTTCACTCAGCCTGATGTAATTTTTTTAAAGATTTTATTTATTTGACAGAGACACAGTGAGAGAAGGAACACAAGCAAGGGGAGTGAGAGAGGGAGAAGCAGGCTTCCTGCTGAGCAGGGAGCCCGATGCAGGGCTTGATTTGGGGCTCGATCCTAGGACCCTGTGACCTGAGCCCAAGGCAGACCTAACGACTGAGCCACCCAGGCGCCACCAGCCTGATGTAATTAATTCTTGCTCTTGATCTTTAGCAGATTTCTGGATCCAGTTTTTCCTTAGCACCGTAAATTCTTACCCAGTTCAGCGCAATGATCTGAAAGTTAACAGAAAATTGTATTCAAGAGTATTTGTCAGAGTCCTTTCCATGGATATCTCTGAGGATGAAACACTTTTGCAAAAGCATCAGACTAAAACAACGGTCTGTAAGTGACAAAAGACTTAAAAATGGCCATGGTTAAAGATCTGATGAGAGTTCGTTGTAATGCAGTTGCCAAGAAAGTTTATTTCTGTGGCACACAACATTCCAGGATAATAACTAGAATTACAGGTGATCACATTATACCAGGACATGGCAGATTTTTAGGAATTTAATGTAATTTCTACAACACTTATTTTAATAACATTCACCCGAACCTTATGACCTAAGAAAGTTTATCATCACTGACTTGAAGGTGCTTCCCCTGTAATTTAACATAACTTGTAAGCCTAATTAGTGTCATAGCTCTCTCTCTTTGTTTCTTCTGTCTGCAAATGACGCTGGGCAGTTTTAGTTACCTCCTGGGTGTTTACATTTCAAAGGCACGATAAGATTTACATCTTAAAGGGACAGAGAACGAAAATATACGCTTTCTGGGGCGCCTGGGTGGCTCAGTCCTTAAGCGTCTGCCTTCAGCTGGGGTCATGGTCCCCATGACCATCCCCATGGTTTTGGGATCGAGCCCCGTCTCAGGCTCCCTGCTCAGCCGGGAAGCCTGCTTTTCCCTCTCCCACTGTCCCTGCTTGTGTTCCCTCTTTCGCTGTCTCTGTCAAATAAATAAATAAAATCTTAAAAAAAAAGAAAAGAAAAGAAAATACACACTTTCTCCTAGAAGTTTTTGCCTTTTGGGTGGTTTTGACAGTTCCAATTAAAATGTAATAGTGCCATCCTATAATTAGGGGGAGTGCCCTGCAGGAATAATTCTCTGGACTCAGGGTCAAATGGGGCCTCTTCGGGGTTGGAAATGAAGCGTTTAGGTTGAGGAATTAGTAAACCCGTTGGATCGGGCCAGTTTTGGTCACGGCAGGAGGTGGGCTCATCTTAATGTTTTCTGTTCACTGTGAGCCTTAGTGTGATCACTGTGGGCCTGGAGCGAGGCAACACATACCCACGTCTGGAGAAGGTCTCTGGTATGAATATTGGTGGCTCTGGGAGCCTTTCCCTTCCCCTTTCTTTCTTTCTCCTCTTCAGGGGCCTTGATAATCCTCTCAGGGGATTCCATTGGTGGCAGGGGATGCCTTGTGAGGCGTGTTTCTTGGTTCTGCCCTGTTGGGGGGGGTGGAGTGAGGGAGCTTAGGATCTGTGGTATCTCAGCGGAAAGAAGCATATAGCCTGGATCGATCTTTAAGAAACTTAATGGATTTTAGGGGCTTTGGATATACCAGCCAATTGATGTATTTTGGCAGCTGTGGTAAGAATTCAGAGCCTGTTCCAAGTAATCAAAAACCCGCAATTAGCCAATTAATTCCCCTCTCTCCTTCCTAAAATCTTCAAGAAAGGTTTGAATTTTAGTTAAAGTATAGTTTTTGATCTCAGTTTCTGCTTCTTGATTTTCTCCTGTTACCTTAATCTGGTGTGTTGTTACTAGACACTTTGGGATGATATCACTGTGAGTCCTCATAGCTAGCAGTTTTCCTCTCCAGGGTGTCCTAAGAGATTTTTCTTGGTTTGAGGTCAGCCTCCACTGGTGTGATATGCACAGGGTTTTTGAGAAAAGCCCTTAGGCCTCTAGAACGTAAGACTGGAGTGTTGGCATGTTGGTATGCAAGCCATTGAATAACACCCAGGAAATGTCCGTGGGCTTTTGCATTTATCAAGGAGTTCTTAGGTGCTCCTACCAGATGTTGATGACATTTATATTTGTCCATTAATATTTTAGCAACATTATGCCAGGAATTGGGCCTGTATCCCATCAAGTCAGGGGATGAAGAGCCACAACCATGAGTGAAGTGACACAGATCATAGGCGGTGCCATTAGTTTCTGTTTGCAAGGCTGTTTCCCTCTTCTGGGCTTAGGACAGACAGTCTGGGCATGACCCACTGACTCAGTGGTCACAGGTGGAGTTCTTCCGAACTGCTCACAGACGGGAATATCTTCCTCCTGCCTTTAGCCTGGAGCCTCCCCTTGGGATGTGACGATAGTCTTGTGATTCAGTTCACCCTCCTCAGCTCTCCTGGCCTTGAGGCATGGAGGACCCTAATGCGTATTAATAGTCAATTAAGGCCTTTACAATTAGTGGTCTAATTGTCTCATGAGAACAGAAGGCCGCACTCAAAACGCTGCTCTGGGGAGATGATTTGAGGAGTGTGGCAGCTGTGACCTTTTGGGTTGGATACCGCTGACGCAGTGCACAACAGAGGCAACGTGTCAGAGCACTAGCGGTGTGACAGACTCCCAGCCAGCGGTGCTCCCCTTCCGGATGGCGGAAGCTCCCCGAGTTAGGTGTTTAGTAAGCAATTTGCAGGAAAAAGGGCATTTCTCTTAATGAATTGCGAGGGCAATCATGCAGTCCGGCCAACTGCGCTGGCTATTTTGTGCCGGTCCCAGCCTTTGAATCCCCAGTGCTGTGGTTGGACTGGCCCTGGTGGTTCTTCGATTGCAAGACACTTGGCAGCACTAACCATCAGGGGACTTTGAGAAAAACAGCTGTTACTTAGAGAACCTGTTAAATACACAGCACACCTGAGGTCACACAGGGAGTTCGCTTTAGCTGGGGAGGGGGCTGGGGGCACGCAAGGGGCTTGGGATCTGCTTTTATTGGGGTGAGGATGGGCCACCTAGGGTTTCATGAGCTTTCTTTTTGGTTGGTGAATTTCAAACCCAAGATCGGGAATTTAAAGTGCAGGAAGAGAAAAAACCAGTGGCCCATAGTTACTGAAATCAATCAAGATGTTTACAACAAAGGATCCTTCAGTGCTGGGCAGTGGCCTGTTCTTTATCTCGTGAAGGGGGGTGGGTTGGCACTGTGTTTATTTGAAATGGCCATCTTTGAAGGGAATGCCTCAGCAATCAGTGCTTAATGCAGGCCCTTGCATTACAACAAACAAACCAACCCAAAAAACCAGACCAACACTAAGAGCCTGGTGATAACTTTCTTTTCTGTGCAATTTCCCAAAGACGGGGGATTTTAGATTGTTTTCCTGCACTTCTTTACAATTTCTGTATCATCGCTGAAGTGCACGGTCAGATCTAGTTCCCAATTTTAATTGGGTTGTTTTTGTTTTGTTGAATTTTAAGAGTTCTTTGGATGTTTTAGATACCAGTCCTTTATTAGGTAAGTGATTTACAAAGATTTTCTGCCAGTTACGTGGCTCATGTTTTCATCATCTTAACAGTCTTTGAGCAGGAGTTTTTCACTTTAATGAAAACAAATTTATTTTTTTTTCTTTCTTGGATCTTGCTTTCACTGTCGTGTCCAAAAGGTAATCACTAAGATGCCCTAGATTTTCTCCTACCTTACATTTTAGGAGTTTTGTAGTTTTATATTTTACACTAAATCTGTGATCTCTTTTTCTTTAATTTTTGTGAAAGGTGTGAAATCTTCATATAGATTTTGTGTGTGTGTGTGTGTGTGTGCTTAGGGTTATCTAGTTCTTCCTGCACTATTTGTTGTTGTAAAGACTACACTTACTATTTTTTTAAAAAGGTTTTATTTATTTCACAGAGAGATAGCCAGAGAGGGAAAACAAGCAGGGGGAGGGGCAGAAGGAGAGGAAGAAGCAGGCTTCCCACAGAGCAGGGAGGCTGATGCAGGCTCGACCCCAGGACCCTGGGATCATGGCCTGAGCCAAAGGCAGATGCTTAATGACTGAGCCACCCAGGCGCCCCAAGACTACATTTACTATTGAATTGCATTGCTTTTGGTCCTTTCTCAAAAGATCGATTCTGCATACTTGTATAATCTGTAGAAAGTAATTGACTTTTATTTTTTATTTTTTTAAAGGTTCTATTTATGGGGCGCCTGGGTGGCTCAGCCATTAAGCGTCTGCCTTCGGCTTGGGTCATAAGGGTCTTGGGATGGAGTCCCGCGTTGGGCTCTCTGCTCAGCGGGAAGCCTGCTTCTCCCTCTCCCACTCCCCCTGCTTGTGTTCCCTCTCTCGCTGTCTCTCTCTCTGTGTCAAATAAATGAATAAAATCTAAAAAAAAAAAAGATTCTATTTATTTGACAGAGAGCACAAGCAGGGGGAGGGGCAGTGGGAGAGAGAGAAGCAGGCTCCCCGTTGAGCAAGGAGCCTGATATGGAACTGGATCCCAGGACTCCAGGATCATGAAGCTGAGCCGAAGGCAGATGCTTAACTGACCGAGCCACCCAGGTATCCCAGTAATTGACTTCTATGTATTAATATTTTGTCCTTCAGTCTTTCCTTACTCTCTTGGTGCAGTTGACCCTTGAACATGGGTTTGAACTCTTTTTAACCAACTGAGCCACCCAGGCGGCCTTTTTTTTTTTTTTATAAAGATTTTTATTTATTTATTGAAACAGAGAAAGAATGGTAGAGAGAGAGCACGAGAGGGAAGAAGGTCAGAGGGAGAAGCGGGCTCCCTGCTCGGGACTCGATCCTGGGACTCCAGGATCATGACCTGAGCCGAAGGCAGTCGCTTAGCCAGGGTTTGAACTCTTTTTAAAAAGGCGATAGCAAAAGCCACAATCATTTATTTACAACTGCCAACACCAGTCTCCCCTGGACTGAATCAAAAGTGACAGGCACAGAGGTGGTGCTTGCTGCCTTCTGAGTACCAGTGCAGGGCTGCTGAGGCTCTCAGCTGCCCCTGGGGACCCTGGGGCTGGGCCGGGCAGTCCTGCAGGTCACCCGCGTACTTACCAGGTGGTCAGGTGGAGGGCTTGGTGCCAGTCTTCAGGAGGCTGGGCTGAAGTGGGGGAATGCCCAGAGGCAGGGTCAGCACTGTACCAGAAGGCCCACCCCAGTGCCCACACCCACTGAATCCTATACAAACATATTGGCCTCTGGGGCTACAGTAGGACAGCTTCAGTCCTTGGGCCCCTCCCAGGCCCAACTGGGAACCTTCCTGCGGCAGCGCCTGGCCCAGGTTCTCCTGGAGGCCGGAGCCCTCAGGTGTGGGGCCACGAGGGCTGGTGGGCCTGGGCCTGTGGTGCAGCTCCCAGCAGGAGGGGCTGCTGTACTGTGCCTCCAGGCTCCTGTCGCCACCCTCGGGCCTGACCTGTGGCAGCTGCTGAGCTGAGCCTACCAGGCTGGGGGAACATGGCCACCTTGGCCCCAGGCCATCCTGGCCCCAGCCCAGCCCCAGGGTCCCCAGAGCCAGCTGAGAGCCACTACCCAAGTCCAGGCCTGATCAGGCCCAGCTGGGCCTACCTGTTGGCAGATTTTTTTTCAATAAATATTTCTTTATGATTTTATTCATGTTCACTGTAGCTTACTTTAGTGGAAGATTATATTATACAGTACATATGACATAAAAATTACATGTTAATCGACTTTATGTTGTCAGTAACACTTCTGGTCAACAGTAGGCTGTTAGTAGTACATTTTTGAGCAATCAAAAGATATGCCCAGATATTTGACTGACCCTAACTCCTGAGTTGTTCAAGGGTCAACTGTAGTTTAAAGGGTTTTTCTTGGGATGCCTGGGTGGCTCAGTTGGTTGTCTGCCTGCCTTTGGCTCAGTCGGTTGTCTGCCTGCCTTTGGCTCAGGTTATGATCCTAGGGTCCTGGGATTGAGTCCTGCATGGGGCTCCTTGCTCAGCAGGGGGAGGGGGCCTGCTTCTCCCTCTCCCTCTGCCCCTACCCCTGCTTGTGCTCACTTGCTCACTCGCTCTCTCTGACAAATAAATATGATCTTAAAAAAAAAAAAAGAAAAGGGGTTTTCTTGTCACTTGGGACTCTTGGAAATTTTCTCCATAGACAGTCTTGTCTTTTGCCACTAAAACAGATTTATGGGGAGAGACAGAGGGAGAGGGACAAGCAGACTCCCTGCTGAGCCGGGAGCCTGATGTGGGGCTTGATCCCAGGACCTGGAGATCATGACCCCAGCTGAAGGCAGACGCTTAACCATCAGAGCCACCCTGGCACCCCACAAAAACATTTTTATTTTTATTTACTTAAAAAAGTTTTATTTCTTTTTTTTTAAGTTAAAAAGTTTTATTTCTTGCTTCCCAATCTGCATACCGTTATTTTTTGTTTTGTATTTTGTTTTTTTCCTTTCTGGGTCTAACTCCAGTGCAAGGTTGACTAGGACTGGTGAGAGGGGGACATCCTTGCATTCTTCTTGATGTTACCAAAAACATCTAGTTCTTTCAGGATGGTGCACTTGTATTAAACAAGAGTCCAGTTGATGTAGAGGCAGGTGTGGGAAGAGGGGAAGCATTCTCCACTCGAGTGATTTGTTCTCAATCTCTAGTTGAGCCTATGTACCTGGACTTGACCTTCTGTGGTATAGTGAGAAAGGTATGTCATCTTTGTCCCTAGTTCCTAATAAATACCTCTTGAAGCTCTTGGAATTACTTGAGTGATAAGGGTGATAGTGTCTTTTTTTTTTTTTAAGATTTTATTTATTTATTTGACAGAGAGACAGCGAGAGAGGGAACACAAGCAGGGGGAGTAGGAGAGGGAGAAGCAGGCTTCCTGCCAAGCAGGGAGCCCAATGCGGGGCTCCATCCCAGGATGCTGGGATCATGACCTGAGCCGAAGGCAGGCGCTTAACTTTTTTTTTTTAAATAACGAGGCAACTCTTGGCCAACTCCTGGATAGCTTCAGGCTGGGGATTGGGCACCAGGAACACGAAGCCTTGATTAGGGGCCTGGGACTTTGAGCCCCAGCTCCCAGCCTCTGGAGTAGAGGGGCTGTAGAGTTGAGTTAATCACCAATGGCCAGTGATTTAATAAATTGTGTCCATTTAATGAAATCTCCATCGAAATCTTTAAAGACCTTATTTAGAGGGTGTCCAGGTTGATGAACACATCTAGGAGCTGGGAGGTTGGCGTGTCCAGAGAGAAGGTGGCACCTCTGCAACCAACTCCCCCCCACCTCCACTCCCCTCACCCATATGATCCCCTTAACTTTGACCTATGCATCACTGCCTTTTATCTGTTCCTGAGTTGTATCCTTTATAGGAAGTCATTATAGTTACGTAAAGGGTTTCGCTGAGTTCTTACATCATTTTGGTAAATCACCAGACGTGATGGCCCATGGAGGAAACCTGAATGTGTAGGCGGCTAAGCACACCATCTGTGGCTGGCATCTGGAGTGGGGCCGGTGTGTGGGACTGAGCTCTTCACCTGTGGAGTCGGACGTGAACTCTGGGTGTTAGTGTTAGAATTGAACGTATTTCTTACTTCCATAATGCAAGCGTCCAGGGAGGGCAGGGCAGGCCTCTCAAGCACGTGGGAAATGCCTGGAGAGACCAAGGAAAGCAGCCTGGCCCGGGTTTTTATTGGGGTTTGGGGGTGGGCTAGGATGAGAGTTGGGGTACAGGGACAAGGCACTCAAGTAATTCCAAAAGCTTCAAGAGGTATTTATTAGGAACTAGGGACAAAGATGACATACCTTTCTCACTATACCACAGAAGGTCAAGTCCAGGTACATAGGCTCAACTAGAGATTGAGAACAAATCACTGGAGTGGAGAATGCTTCCCCTCTTCCCACACCTGCCTCTACATCAACTGGACTCTTGTTTAATACAAGTGCACTACCCTGAATTGAACCGTGTCATACCTGTTTGGTGACACAGAGTTGGGAGAAGTGGCATTGGGACAGACACCACCTATTTGGTGTCATGAGGGGGGAAAAAAACCCTTGTCATCCTCAGAAGTGTTTCACCTTTGGGAGAAGATAAGGCTAGAAGAGATTCAAGTTGGCTATTTCCTTCCTCCCAGGTCAGATAGGCTCTGGGAAAATTCCAGTCAGTGACCGTCTTGTGAAATAGATTGTTTTGAGGTCAGGCCTTGTTAAGCGTAGAATATTCCAGACATACTTTTAAATGGCTACTTTTTTGTCTTTAATTTTGGAGACCGTGCTTTACCCTGGTACCTCAGTTCTGTGATGGAGGAGTTGTTAATTTCAAGTTTCTTGTTTTTTGTCTTCTGAGGACTGAAAGTCAGCTTCTAAGCTCCTTACATGTCCAACCAGAGACCGGAAGTCTCTGATTCCTCTTTTGATGTTTGACTGTTGACAGCTTTCAACCCTTATCTTTCTCCTTCCTCCCCTTGTACCCCACATCTGTACAAGGGGACCAAACAGCCTGGGTGCTCCTTCCTTTGGTTTTGGCAAATGATTCAATCCACTGCCTTGTCCCTGTACCCCAACTCTCATCCTAGCCCACCCCCAAACCCCAATAAAAACCCGGGCCAGGCTGCTTTTCTTGGTCTCTCCAGGCATTTCCCATGTGCTTGAGAGGCCTGCCCTGCCCTCCCTGGACGCTTGCATTATGGAAATAAGAAACGCTTTCATACCCTGTAGGCATGTGCGTGTTGTCAGTGCAATCTAAACCAAATCTCGGGTTGGGGTCCCTTGCAGTTGACCCTAACAGTCATACAATGGGTAACCTGCTGATGTCCACAATGGCCAAACTGTGGAAAGAGCCAGGATGTCCATCGACAGATGAATGCATAAAGATGTGGTATATATACACAATGGAATATTATGCAGCCATCAAAAGGAATGAGATCTTGCCATTTGCAACGACGTGGATGGAACTGGAGGGTGTTATGCTGAGTGAAATAAGTCAGTCAGACAAAGACATGTATCCTGTGACCTCACTGATAAGAGGAATTCTTAATCTCAGGAAACAAACTGAGGGATGCTGGAGTGGTGGGGGGTGGGAGGGATTGGGTGGCTGGGTGATAGACACTGGGGAGGGTATGTGCTATGGTGAGCACTGTGAATTGTACAAGACTGATGAATCACGGATCTGTACTTCTGAAACAAATAATGCAATATATGTTAAGAAAAAAAAAAGAAGATGATAGGGGAAGAATGAAGGGGAGTAAGTTGGAGGGGGAGACGAACCATTAGAGACAATAGACTCTGGAAAACAAACTGAGGGTTCTAGAGGGGAGGGGGTGGAGGGATGGGTTAGCCTGGTGATGGGTATTAAAGAGGGCACGTTCTGCGTGGAGCACTGGGTGTTACGCACAAACAGTGAATCATGGAACACTACATCAAGAACTAATGATGTAATGTATGGTGATTAACATAACAAAAAATTATTAAAAAAAAAACAATGGGTAACCTGATGCATATTTTGCAGTCCTCCTTGCTTTCTTTTTCTATTGATAAATCCTCCAGATCTTTTGATATTGGTGATGCCATCCTTGTATGAGTCTCTTAGTGCAAATGCACAAAAAATTCTGTGGACATTGTTGAAAAATTCTTAGGCTGTCGATAGTGATCAGATCAAACTTATGGGGAATAGCAGTGGATTGAATCACTTGACCCTCCAACATTCTTGCATCATTTATGAAATAACAGTTTTACAATACATGATGGTCTTCAACACTTGGGATTATTAAATTGATGAGTTTTTTTTCTATTCACAGATTTTTTTCTAATCACTGAAATGGGATCTACTGGACTTTTTTTTTAAAGGAAAGACCTATTTGTTTGTTTTTTAAGATTTTATTCATTTATTAGAGAGAGCGAGAGAGCATGAGAGAGCACAAGCAGGGGGAGCAGAGGGAGAGGGTGCACAAGCAGAGGAAGAGGGAGAAGCAGACTCCCCACTGAGCAGGGAGCCATTATGGGGCTCGATTTCAGGACCCTGAGATCATGACCTGAGCTGAAGGCAGCGCTTTAACCGACTGAGCCACCCAAGTGCCCCTCTACCAAACATTTTATTTCCATATTATCTCATTATCTCGTGATGGACATTTTTAATCTATGGTATTTCATCTTCTGTTCAGTATGTTTGACTTTTTTTCCTTTCGAATATGCATCTGTTCATTTTAACTCTGCCAGTTGACCATTTATATTGCAGTTGTTGTTGATACTTTTCCTTGTCTTTTAATTTTTTTTTTAAAGATTTTATTTATTTATTTGACAGAGAGAGACACAGAGAAGGAACACAAGCAGGGGGAGTGGGAGAGGGAGGAGCAGCCTTCCCACAGAGCAGGGAGCCCGATGCGGGGCCCGATCCCAGCATCCTGGGATCATGACCTGAGCTGAAGGCAGACGCTTAACGACTGAGCCACCCAGGCGCCCCTTAGTTTTTTTTTTTTTTAAGATTTTATTTATTTATTTGACAGACCAAGAGATGGCGAGAGCAGGAACACAAGCAGAGGGAGTGGGAGAGGGAGAAGCAGGCTTCCCTGTGAGCAGGGAGCCCAATGCGGGACTCAATCCCAGGACCCTGGGATCATTAACCTGAGCAGAAGGCAGATGCTTAACGACTGAGCCACCCAGGCGCCCCTGTCTTTTAATTATTTTAATTTTAATAGAGTAGAATTTGCCTGTCTGATTTTATGGCTTAGTATTCCTGTGTCAATAAAATCTCTATCTGTGAATTCTAAAAGTTTCCTCGTTTTATCTTGCACGTTTAAATCTAGAATGAACTGGCTATTTTCCATGGAATATTGGGGGGAATACAGTACATTTTTCCAAGTGATTAGCAGTGTATGCCTGCCTGTGTATGAAGTGTTCATGATATTTGCCACTTACCTTCAGTGACTGCTGTGTCCCTGACTTACTTTTCATATTAAATGCCAGCCTGTTGAAGGCACTTCCTACTCTTTTCTGTCTGCTTATCACTCTGCTAGTTAGTACTGTATTGTCTGGAATAATACAGCTTAAAAATCCTCGGTGTTTACATGTTAGGTAGACTACCACCTTGTTCTTCAGAGGACTGTCCATTTCTTGACATTTGTTCTATCTATTGGGCTTGGAGGAGTGCTTTTGTTGGCTGAAGAATCTGGGGGATTATGGAATTTTATAAAAATACTACTTGGGGGATACCTGGGTGGCTCAGTCTGTTAAGCGTCTGCCATCGACTCAGGTCATGACCACAGGGTCCTGGGATCGAGTCCCACATTGGGCTCCTTGCTCATCTGGGAGCCTGCTCTTCCCTCTGCCTGCCGCTTCCCCTGCTTGTACTCTCGTCTCTCTTCTCTCTGACAAATAAATAAAATAAAATCTTTTTTTTTTAAAGATCTATTTATTTGAGGGCGCCTGGGTGGCTCAGTTGGTTAAGCGACTGCCTTTGGCTCAGGTCATGATCCTGGAGTCCCAGGATCGAGTCCCGCATCGGGCTCCCTGCTGATCAGGGAGTCAGCTTCTCCCTCTGACCCTCTTCCCTCTCGTGCTCTCTATCTCTCATTCTCGCTCTCTCAAATAAATAAATAAAATCTTTAAAAAAAATAAAGATTTATTTATTTGAGAGAGCGAGAATGAGAGTACATGAGGGGGAGAGGGTTAGAGGGAGAAGCAGGCTCCTCGCTGAGCAGGGAGCCTGACGCAGGACTCGATCCCGGGACTCCAGGATCATGACCTGAGCCGAAGGCAGTCGCTTAACCAACTGAGCCACCCAGGCACCCTAAAATAAAATCTTTACCAAAAAAATACTGTTTGGGAGTGGTGAAGTCTGGGTGACAGTGAGTGCTTGTTAAGAACAGTTGGCATCTGTTCACATTTTCTTCTACTTGGACATTAAGCAACAATTTTTACATTTTTCTACGAGGATCATTAAACAAAGATCATTAAACTGGCTTTAGTCTACTTTGGTGTGAGTAAATTAGTAACAAGCTTTCAAATGTCAATGTAATCACGTGGGATGGGCTCAGTTCTTCAAACAACGAGTTGTGAGTACACATGTAAATTATTGTCTACAAGGGAAGCTTTGTAGAGATTCAGCGTCTGGAGTGTTGGGGGCTGGTCATGTCAACACTGTTTGCCAAACCTGTAACAAATTACAGACCCTAAAAAGGCAGATAGGAGTTTCATGTACGGACTCTGAAAAGGAAGATAGGAGTTTCATGTACCGTAGTGTTTGCATTAGCGCTTTAGGCACATGGAGGCACACTTATCTGTAGGGTTGGTGGGGTCAATCCCAAAATTCAGTTCCCAGATAGCAGCAAGGGATGAACTTTGTCATCCAGGATTTTTAAGGGTGAGCGATCTCAGGCCTGCTAATGTTCACTCTCTCCTCTACACTAGCTAATAGTACTTTTTATGAACATGCTCTACAGGTCCATTGTGGAAAGAGTTACTAGGACTGATCCAGACAGCTCATTACTCCCTGCACCCACAACAAGAGAGGCGTTCCGTGTTTGCTGTCACTCTACTGAATAAGTCAATTCTAGCATTAGAATTGCTGGGTGGGAGCTTTTCTCTGTTCCCTAGGCATGGACATCATTGGATGATCTCTTTCAGGGACCAGCATTTAGGGGAATTAATCACTGAGGGATTCCTGTGCTTGGGATGGGCTGTCCTTCTGCCTTCCCAGCAGAGGAACTCAGAAATGAGTGAAGTTGGGAGGAAAGCCTCCAGAGTGGCTGGTTAGGTACACTTGCAACAGAAATCAGAAAAAAGGGATTTGGTGGGGTTTTTGGAGGAAAGCATTGTTGAACTCTGTTTCACACTATGTGCAAATTCACTATGAGTAGTAGTGTGAAATTCATTGAAGCCCCTCAAATTCCATGCCTTAACATGTTCCTCAAGGTCACCAAGGCCCTGGTTACAGTGGTATGATTCTGTCAAAATCTCTCCTGGTATCTTATCATCAGAATGTGTGCCTTTGTGTCCTAAAAATTGGTGGGAGGCAACTCTGAGGCTCATGAATATATGGATTTGGGGGTTGTCTAAGTTGTCACACCTTTTCCTTAGTCTGAATTGTATATTCTGAATATCTCCCTGGTCCATGAAATGAGACAGAGCATGGAAAGTAAAACTGATTTTTCATGTTTAGGGATGGGAATAGAGGAAAAGGCTTCCTTTTTTTTTGGTCTATAAAACATCATGCACTTGTGACCCTGTGCTTCATGGAGTACTGTGTGATGTTGTATTTAAGAAGGAGATGAAAGTTTCTCTCACAAGGAAATTGATAGTCTTAAGATGGAAATATTTCTTTTATTTGCATAGCGTTTGTCCAAGGGGTTCTGTTCCCTGACAGTAGAGAGACATGGACACTGGAAGTGATCACAGTAAAAATGTGGCAAATTCCTGTGTTCATGATGTTGTTAAATTCATGAAGTGAGTGTGACCAGAGAGGAAGAGTCTGATGACCCAGTCATAGAATAAATGTTGAGAAATCAAAGTCCTATGTGAATTTCCTATGAATTGAGTAGAGATCTCCAGTGCTGTCTGTCTCACCCATCCTCCTGTACACATGCATGGGATGTTTCAGGACCCAGTGGCCTTTGAGGATGTGACTGTGAACTTCACCCTGGAGGAGTGGGCTCTTCTGAATCCGTCCCAGAAGAAACTCTACAGAGATGTGATGCAGGAAACCCTCAGGAACCTGGCCTCAGTAGGTAAGGGTGACGACATTCTTACTTACGAGTCCATTAGAGAACCAGTGTGATTTGCTCATCAGGGCTGTTTCGAGAGGTGAAATGTGGAAAGGGAATATGTTGATAAATAAATCAGCCATGGTGACCTCATGTTCATCATGGACCTAAAAATCAAAAAAACTTTAATAATTCTTTTATAATTTATGATTTTTCCTGGTCTGCATTTTAGGAGAAAAATGGGAAGACCGTAATAGTAAAAGTCTATATGAACATCATCAGACAGATCTAAGGTGAGTCCCACTCACGTAAGAACAGTGTCTCTGGGGGCACCTGGCTGGCTTAGTTGGTAGAGCTTGTGACTCTTAATCTTAGGGTTGTGAGTTCAAGCCCAAAGTTGGGCGTGTAGTCTACTTAAAATTAAAAACAAACAGTTGTCCCATGAGAAAAATCTTTGTCATAATATTAAAAAAACAAATAAATCAGACCATTTTTAAGTTTATTTATTTTTAGGATTTTTTTCTTTTTTCCTTTTTTTTTTTTTTTTTTTAGATTTTTTTTTTTTTTAGAGACAAAACGAGAGAGGGACCACAAGCAGGGGGAGTGGGAGAGGGAGAAGCTGGCTTCCCGCTGAGCAGGGAGCCTGATGCGGGGCTTGATCCCAGGATCCCGGGATCATGACCTGAGCCGAAAGCAGACGCTTAACGACTGAGCCACCCAGGCGCCCCAGGATTTTTTTTCATCAAAAGTTTTTTCTCTGATATGACATAGATGTTCAGTGTTTGAAAAATAATAACATGTTCAAAAAGTATTCAGAAACCCCATTTATGATTATCCCTTTTGATCATAGCTGTGATCAACTTCTTGCAGAATGGTTAGCACATACTCATTTTCAAACAATCTGAAAGCACAAAAAACACATTTTTTGAAAATGGTAAAAATGTCATTGAAATAACAATAAATATGAAATTATTAAGTCATTAATAACATGCTTCTCATTTTTACAGCAGGCCTGTGGTAGAGAGTCCCTGTAAAAATAAAGAAGGTGGTCCGTTTGGAGAATCCTTCAGCCAGAATCCAAATCATAAGCAGATAAAGAAAACTCCTACTGGAATAAAACTGCGTAAATGCAGTTTTTGTGGACAAGTGTTCAGGCATCATTCATCCTTTAGCAGGCATCTGATCTCTCACACTGGCCACAAACTATATGAGTATCAGGAATGTGAAGAGAAGCCTTACAAATGTAAGGAATGTGGGAAGGCCTTCAAGCATCGCCAATCCATTCGAGTACATGTAAGGACTCACACTGGAGAGAAACCGTACAAATGCAAGCACTGTGGGAAGGCCTTCAAGCATTGCCAATCCATTCGAAAGCACGAGAGGATTCACACTGGAGAGAAACCCTACGAATGCAAACAATGTGGAGAAACATTCAGATATCGCCACAACTTTCAAAAACACGAGCGAACTCACACTGGAGAGCAGCCATATAGATGTAAGCACTGTGGCAAAGCCCTCAGTTGTCGCAGTTACTGTCGGATTCATGAAAGAACTCACACTGGAGAGAAACCGTATGAATGTAAGCAATGCGGGAAAGCCTTCAGTTATGCCAGTTACATTCGAATCCACGAGAGAACTCACACTGGAGAAAAGCCCTATGAATGCAAGAAGTGTGGGAAAGCCTTCAGTTGTCCGAATTATTTTCGAAAACACGAAAAGACTCACACTGGAGAGAAACCCTATGAATGTAAGCAGTGTGGCAAAGGCTTCAGTTGTCCCAGATCCTTTCGAAGTCATGAAAAGAGACACAGGGGTGAGAAGCCCTATGAATGTAAAATTTGTGGTAAAACCTACAGTTGTCCCATCTACTTTCGAAATCATGAAAGGAGACACAGTGGGGAAAAATCTTATGAATGTAAAATATGCGGCAAGTCCTTCAGTTGTCCAAAGTATTTTCGAAAACACGAAAGAAGTCACACCGGAGAGGAACCCTGCGAATGTAATGAATGTGAGAATACCTTGAGTCCTCTCACCATATTTCAAACACATGTGATGAAGCACAGCGAAGGTGGACCTTACAAGTGTAAGGAGTGTGGGAAAGTCTTTGATTGTCCCAGTAACTTTCGATGTCATGCAAAGATACACAGTGGAGAAAAGCCATACGAATGTAAGGAATGTGGCAAAGCTTTCAGTTCGCCCATGTCCCTTCAAAACCACGAAAGAAGTCACAGTAGGAAAAAACCTCATGAATGTAAGGAATGTGGTAAAGCCTTCAGTTTTCCCTGTTCCCTTCAAAAACATGAAAGAAGTCATACTGGGGAGAAACCGTATGAATGTAAGCAGTGTGGGAAAGCCTTCACTTATCTCAGTTCCATGCAAAAGCATGAACGAACTCATAGTGGAGAGAAACCCTATGAATGTAAGCAGTGTGGGAAAGCCTTCATTTATCTTAGTTCTATGCAAAAACACGAAAGAACTCATAGCGGAGAGAAACCCTATGAATGTGAGCAGTGTGGGAAAGCCTTCATTACTCTCTCAAACGTTCAGAGGCACATGATCAAGCACACTGGAGACGGACCTTGTAAGTGTAAGGAGTGTGGGAAGGCCTTCGATTGTCCTAGTTCATTGCGAACCCACGAACGTACTCACACTGGGGAGAAACCCTATCAGTGTAAACATTGTAGTAAAGCCTTCACTCGTTCTAGTTCTTTACGAAACCATGAAAGAACTCACAATGGAGAGTAGCCATGTGAATGTAAAGAATGTGGAAAATTCTTCAGTTGTTCTAGTTCTTTCTGAATACAGGAAATAACTCACACTGGAGAAAAACCTTATGAACACAAACAATATGGTAAAGTCGTTACTCCCTGTGATGTTCATATACGTGGAATTCATACCAGAGAGAAACTCTCAGTGTAGGGAAAGTCGTGCAAGCTTTCATTGAGGACACAAGAGAGTGCACATGGGGAGAAACCATATAAACGTAAAGAATCAGGGAAAGCCATCCATGCATTTCCATGGGAAGCTACAGAAGAACTCACACTGGAGAGAATTCTATTGAATGTAAACATTGTAGGAAAACTCACTTGCCTCACCTTTTTACAAAACCATGTGAGAATATATAATATCTTATAATGAAAAGTAAGGGAAGCTTTTTAATTAAAAAATATTTTCAAAATAATTTGAAAACTGCACTAGAAAGAAACAATGTAAGTAATATAGGTAAGCCTGGTGCAAATTACTGTATATACTCCCCCAGATTCACAACATGAAAGAAATGTTGCTAACGTTATACATATATTGTCTTCATCAGTGGCTTATTCTTTATTCTCCAGTTTTATTGAGAAAAGTTGACCTATTACTGCATAAGCTTAAGACATGTAGCTGATGGTTTGATTTACATATATTGTGAAAAAGTTACAGCGGCTCATTACCCAAGTGATTCTCTGTTTTGTGGATTGCTACTTAGTTTTGCAAGTAAACCTTGAGGTGGGAAAATATTGTAGGTACTCATTAAGCAGTGGTTTCTAAGTTTAATGGATAATTTTTCCCCCTCAGTAAAATGCTAGTGTTTCAATTTTGAAGACTCTTTCATCCACTGATGAACTGAAGTACATTTCTTAACATGCAAGTAGGTATAATTTTTATATAATTTGTTCATTTTAAGGATAGGGCTGTTGAACAAATGACATGTTACCCTTAAGAATAAACTGCCAATTATTTTACCAGCAAAAATGGGCTTATAGCAGAGAACTGCAATTCAGGACGCGGAAGCTACACAATGCTAAAGGCAATTCTGGAGAACAAAGGAGAGGAATGCTCTCCTATAAAAGAAAGCAGGGGACTTGGAAGGGGCTGTTATGAGCAAAGCATTGGTTGGAATAAACTGGGAAGTTCAAAATGTAGTGGCTTCTCATTGGCTGAGTCGTGACTCATTGGCTGGGCTGTTGCTGGGTAAGGAGGAACCCTTTCTTCTTCCTGCTGGGATAACAAAGTAGTCACTAAAGTGGTATTTCAAGGCATGTCTCTTCCTGTTGAATGTGCAACGAGGAGTGGTAGGGTTGGGATCTTCCACTACTGAGTTACTGATTCCATTTTCAACAGGTTTCCTTTTGTTAGTTTTTACATTTCTTTTTTTGCTAATTAAGAATCAGGTTTTCCAGGGACATCTGGCTGGCTCAGTCGGTTAGGTGTCTGCCTTCGGCTCAGGTCATGATCAGGGGGTCCTGGGATTGAGTCCCGCATCAGGCTCCTTGCTCAGCGGGGAGCCTGCTCCTCCTCCTGCCTGCCGCTCCCTCTGCTTGTGTGCGCTCTCTCTCTCTCTGATAAATAAATAAATTTTTTTTTTAGATTTTATTTATTTATTCATGAGAGCCAGAGAGAAAGAGAGAGAGAGGCAGAGGGAGAAGCAGGCTCCCAAGGAGCAGGGAGCCCGATGCGGGACTCGATCCCAGGACCCTGGGATCATGGCCTGAGCCAAAGGCAGACGCTTAACCATCTGAGCCACCCAGGCGCCCCCAATAAAATTTTTTTTAAGACTTTATTTATTTGTCAGAGTGAGAGCTGAATTTGAGGGAAACTTTTGAGGCATTCCCCCTCTAAAGTCTGTTATCTTTTCAAGGTCAGACGTGGTGGAGATCATCTTGGAGTGTTGAGCCAGCATCACCTTATTGGGTACATTGTTTAGTTTTTAAAGATTTTATTTATTTGAGAGAGAGAGAGCCTGAGCAGGGGGAGGGGTAGAGGGAGAGGGACAAGCATACTCCCGGCTGAGCAGGGAGCCCAACGTGTGGGGGCTCAGTCCCAGGACCCTGGGATCATGACCTGAGCTGAAGGCAGACGCCTAACTGACTGAGCCACCCAGGTGCCCCAGTAGGGGAGATTTTAGAAGTTCTGATAGGATTGAGTTGTTATTTGGCCCAAACCAGAGTTCTTTTAATCAGACCAACAATTACTAGATTTCTAATATCTTTTATTTCCTGGGGCCAATGTTTGGGTGTCTCTTTAATTTTTCTGATTATCATTTGGGAGAATATCCCTTTGGGGTATGACAGAGGTTTGGCTATTGAGTTCTTTGAGTGGCATTTTTTTTTTTTTTTGGTGGAAATATCAGTGAGGTGGTTTCCTTTGGCCTCCAGGGAATTGAATCTGGAATGCCTGGGAACGTTAATAATAGCCAGAGCATCTGGTTAATATGTGACATCTAATAAATTTCGAGCATATGAGACATTTTTAATTTTGCTATTTATTGGAGGGAAGGACACCTTGTTTTCATAATAGTGTGAGGTCATGAGCTACCCCAAGGGCATATTGACTATCAGTACAAGTGTTTGTGCTTTTGCCCTTGGATAATGTATAAATTGGTGTATGGGCTTACCTAATGCAACCTATTTGGCTGAAATAAAGGTGCTGCCTCAGGGACTTCAGAAGGAGTTGTAATAGCGCACCCAGCACAGTGGTTTTCATCTTTTAAATAGGAACCATCAATAAACCATAAAAAATCTGCATTAGTTAGAGGAGTTTGGTGTACATTTCCATGGGGAGTCAAAAGGTAATTTGTCAGCATTAAGCAGTCATGAGGGATTTTGTCTGGATCCAAATGTAGTTCTTGCCCTAAATATCAGATGCCCTAGGGGCATTTGGGTGGCTCAGTTGTTAAGCGTCTGCCTTTGGCTCAGGTCGCGATCCCAGGAGCCCCGCATTGGGTTCCCTGCTCTGCGGGAAGCCTGCCTCTCCCCTCTCCCACTCCCCCTGTTTGTGTTTCTGCTCTCTCTGTCTCTGTCAAATAAATAAAATCCTAAAAAAAGAAAAAATATCGGATGCCCCAAATATCACACTTGAATGAGCAAACTGCACGTTTTTTGGGAAACTTTGTCTCTTGAAGGCCAAAAGTGTTTGTTTTTGTAAGGTTTTATTTATTTTAGAGAGAGAGACATGTGCGCACAAGCTGGGGGTAAGAGCAGAGGGAGAGGCAGACTCCTCACTGAGCAGGGAGGCAAGTGCGGGTCTTGATCTGGGATCATTGACCTGAGCCACCCAGGCGCCCTGAAGGCCAAAAGTTTTGATGACGGATGCATGCTGTCTCTCCTGTGAAAGGGAAGCAGAGCAGCTAATCATCTACATCTGTAAGAAAGTAGAGCCTGCAGAAAAGTTCATATCCTCCGAATGAGCTTATAAGGGTTGTGAAAGGTTAAGAAAGCCTGTGAAACCTGAGGCATGACTGTCCAGGCGTATTTCAGTTCTCAAGTGAAAGTAAAAAAGATACTGGCTATCTGTATCACCTGGAATACTAAAAGTGCACTGCATAGATGAATTCTAGTGAAAAATTAGCTTTCAGTGGGGAGGGCTATATGGGAGAACAATGGGGGGCTGAGGGATAACGATGTTACTGCTTGGAGGTCTTATACAAACCCTCATCTTTGCCCATTGGTTTTATTCACAGGTAAAGTAGAAATAGTACAGGAACCTGGTGCAGGGGATAATGAGGCCCTGGGCCTTGGTGATTGTTTTGGGCTTGATGCCTTGAAGGGCTTCTTTATTTATAGGGTGTTGGTTAATTCTGGGGAGAGGTTTCGAGGGATCTGTCTGGATTTTGATGGTAGGTGTACAGTGGATTCTACCAGTATCAGTTGAAGATGTGCCCATAAAAACAATGGTAGCAGTTCCACTAGGGACCGGTGATCAGTGTCTCCAGACTCAGCTCTGGTGCCTTCAGAGAGGGAGCAAATAAAAGGTGTTTAAAGGTCATTTAATTTGGGCGCCTGGGTGGCTCAGTCATTAAGCGTCTGCCTTCGGCTCAGGTCATGATCCCAGGGTCCTGGGATAGAGCCCCACATCAGGCTCCTTGCTCCGCGGGAGGCCTGCTTCTCCCTCTCCCGCTCCCCCTGCTTCTGTTCCCTCTTTGGCTGTGTCTCTCTTTGTTAAATAAATAAATAAAATCTGAAAAAAAAAAAGGTCATTTAATTCACCAGTTTAGCTATTTTTGATTACCATAGTCAAGTTCTGGAATTACTTCCCCATCTGGGAGGAAGAAATGCAGGTGATACTTTTTTAAGAAATCTTGGCACAATATACAAATGGGAGCAAGGAACTCAGAAGGAAAGGGTGTGCATCTCTCAGAGGGCTAGAGAAAAGCGAATTCAGAGACAGGAGCCTGTTGAGGTTTATTAGATACCCTGTTGGCATTGTTTTAGCACTCTGAGGCAGGGGCTGCTTAATAGCAGCAGGCTTGAGTACTGAGCGTAGCTCCATTGTCCCAGGATCTGAAGAGAGATTTTTCCACATCACCTAGGAGAAGTGATTGGGAAGAGCTTTGATAACTTCTCAGAGCCCCGTCACAGGGAATTTGGAGCACACTGGAAAGACTGACTAGTGGCCTGGGAGCACCTGGAGCAGTTATATCTGTAACAATCTTTTTTTCTGTGACTGGGCTCTTTGCAATAATCGCAGAAACTAGAAGGTTTTGGTTTTGTTTAGGGGCCTTCATTTGCTAGACTTGACCATTGAGAATTTTACGGTCTTCCTTGTAGGTGAGTAGGTAGTAAGTGTGCTGATTTGTCAGATCTGGGGTGGACATAGTTTCCCATTCCATCGTGGTCCTTTTAACTAAAGGAGAAAGATCCTGGTTGATAAACACAAGAGTTAAGTGCTACCCTGGATTCAAGATAAAAGATCAGGACTTCAGAGAGTTTGTGCACATGTGTGGGGGAGGGGCAGAGGGAGATAATCTTAAGCAGGCTCCACGTCCAGTGCAGGGACCAATGCACGGCTCGATCTCACAACCCTAAGATAATGACCTGAGCCTAAATCAGGAGTCAGATGCTGGGGCACCTGGGTGGCTCAGTCAGTTAAGTGGCTCCCTTTGGCTCAGGTCATGATCCCAGGGTTTGAGATGGAGTCCCACGGCAGGCTTCCTGCTCAGTGGGGAGTCAGCTTCTCCCTCTCCCTCTGCCCCTCCCCCATTCATTCTCTCTAATAAATAAATCTTAAAACAAAAGTCAGATGCTCAACTGACTGAGTCACCCGGGCGCCCCAAGACCAGGAATTTTTTTAAAAGAGAATTTGGAATTGACTAATGGTCATGAACAGGTTCATCAGATTTTTGTGTGCAAGCCTCAGTTTTGTTTTAATCAACAGGATTAGGAAAAGCTGCTGTATTTGCCTAGTGGAGATTTCCAGTGAGAGTTCTAGCATTTTGCTAAAATAGGGGTTTGTTTCTCTAGATCCTTCTCAGGAGGTTCGATTCCAGTAGTTTTATCCATTCTCTGGCCTGGCCCTCATGAAGCATGTGGACTGATGTAAATCTGGGAAACCAGGTTGGTAAGGTTGAATGACTGTTAAACTGTTCAGCAAACGTCTCAAGGACCTCAGTCATTTTAGGAAATAGTTTAGCTATGGCTTGCAATTCACCTTTAGTCTGGGGAACATAAGAAATTTGGATCCTCAGAAGGCTTAACTTTAAAGGTTTTTTTTTTTTTAAGATTTTATTTATTATTTGACAGAGAGCACAAGCAGAGGGAGAGGGAGAAGCAGGCTCCCCACTGAGCAGGGAGCCTGACGCGGGGCTCAATCCCAGGACCCTGGATTATGACCTGAGCCGAAGACAGATGCTTAACCGACTGAGCCACCCAGGTGCCACTAAAGGGCAGGTTTTAACAGCTTCAGGAGAAGTGGGAGTGGGGAGTCGGAGCAAAAGGATGTTCTGCAGATTAAATGGAAGAAAATGGTGCCAGTGGGGGAGCCTGAGCATAGAGAGGCTTCCACATGTCTGGAGACAGAAAATGCAAGAGGGTAAAAGGTCTCAAGACATTTTGACTTTTTCCAGTTGTTTGCCTCAAGTTCATTTAGGAGTATTTTGTTAAGAGGAAAACTTAGAATCCTGATATTTTCTGGAAGCCCAAAGGTACTAATTAAAATAGGCTTCTTATTTTTTTGTAAGCCATGTTTAGTTTAATTTTGAGAGAGACATTTTTGGGGAGAAGTTTCCCATAGTGCCCATTGAAGTTCTAAAAAAAAATTAGATTAAGTCCATCCACTTAGAAATGCATATGAGGAGGGCCCATCGTTTTTTATTTTTATTTTTATTTTTTAGATTTTATTTATTTGTCAGAACACAAGCAGGGGGAGTGGCAGGCAGAGGGAGAAGCAGGCTCCCCACTTAGCAAGGAGCCTGATATGGGACTCGATTCCAGGACTCTGGGATCATGACCTGAGCCGAAGGCAGACTGTTAACTGAGCCACCCAGGCACCCCTATTTTTTATTCTTTTTTTTTTTTTTAAGATTTTTATTTATTTATTTGACAGCATGGGAGTGCATAGCAGGGGGAGGGGCAGAGGGAGAAGCAGACTCCCTGCTGAGCAGGGAGCCCCACATGGGGCTGGATCCCAGGATCCCAGGATCATGACCTGAGCTGAAGGCAGATGCCCAACTGACGGAGCCACTCAGGTGCCCCTATTTTTTATTCTTTATGCTCATTTTTGTCATGAGACTGGTTTCTCATTCATTCATAATACCAAAAACTTAAATCATTTTTTTCCAGTGTCCTCTTCCCAAAGTCCACCAGGATCACATCTATAGTCAGAGAGAGTGATATAAAATGATTTTTAGCTTTAAGAGTGACAACAAAATAGAAAAGACTGTGGGGTGTAACAGTAACAGTACACTCAAAAGGACTTCTTAACTGCATTTTGTTTGTTAGATGAATGCTGTTCAAGGAAGCAAGATTTTTGGTTTGGTTTGGG
>NW_027397144.1:1858126-1882094 GCF_003265705.2 Callorhinus ursinus | reverse complement strand
TGTGTGTGTGTGTGTGTGTGTGTGTGTGTGTGTGTGTGTGTGTGTGTTAGGTGCCCTAAGAAAGTGAGATTAATTCATTCTTGGGCAGTTACAGTAGTTTTTATCTAGAAGGCAGAAGGAATGGCTTGATGCTAAACCTAATTTGTAAGAAGCGCCATTTACATTAGAAGAAGGGAATGTTGGTCATTTTTAGTGTTTGGAATGTTCTCCCTTATCATTTATAGAGACATATTTGCAGAAAGCATTTCTCTTGATCAGTCGTGGTCAGAGAGTAGTTTTGTCTGATGATGTGATATTCTTCTTTTCAGTGTATGTCTAGGCCTTGTAGGCAGTGCAAAGGTCAGTTCTTAGTCCTGTGGAACAATTTTGCTTTTCTCCTTTTCTAGTTACTGAAATAATTTCATGCAGTGCATTGGATGCTTTGCATAAAGTACCTCACCTAAAATGCATGTATTACTAATCACGCATTTCTTAGCAAACTACATGACTTTTGTTACCTCTTCTGTGAGTCAAATGAGGCTTATAAGTTTAAGTAAATTGCCAAAGAACACAAACCAAGCAAGAGACAAAGTCAGGATCTCTTTTCCAATAAAGCCTCTCTTGTTCAGGTACTACGGTCCTGGGACTAATTTTTCAAGATTCCTCATATGCTAGACAGTATGGACTGAAAAATAGCCAATTTAGCACAAATATTGAAAGCACTCTAGGATGTGGATATATAGGCATGAAAGAAGTTTTGGGTCCTTTTTTTTTTTTTAAGATTTATTTATTTTAGAGAGCGCGCGCATGTGGGTGAGCCAGGGGAGGGGCAGAGGGAGAGAAACAGACTCCCTGCTGAGCGGGGAGCCCAACATGGGGCTCAGTCTCATGACCCTGTGGTCATGACCTGAGCTGAAATCAAGAGTCAGAGGTTCAATCAACTGAGCCACCCAGGTGCTTAAGAAAGAAGTTCTTGTATTGTTGGTGCTTATGTTTTTGTGAGATAAGTGAGCTGGTTCAATGAGGAAGCTCTGCTTTCTAGGTAGAAAATTAAGGCATTGAAGGAAAAGAAATGCTAGGTAACATAGGGAAGCTGGGAGGTGTGATGTGTATGTTGTCTTTGGAGGTAGGGGCCTCAGTGGGTGAGAATATCCCTGATCATTTTCTTCCCACTAATATAAGTTAAACTGTATGAGGAACTGCTTGTGTGTGGATGTAGACAGTGGGCAGCAATACCTAAAGTCCTGCATCCTGGGATTAACAACAGTGGTTCCCCAGAGAGATTAAGGTATAGACATGGTGCTTCTTGGCGTGTGTGTCTGTGTGTATCTAGATCTATCTACTTGGGAGAAATTGCTGATTGTGTGACTGGTAAGATACAATAGATGAGCTTGGAGCATCTTATAAAATTGGGAAGCGCTTAAATAAACCACAATTGAGATGGTGTGTCAAAGGGACACAAGAGCCAACTGAGAGAGATCCCAAATGTCAGAGCTGCAACAGTTCGAACAAAAAAAGTGTGTTGCTTTATATAACAAAGTACAACATAAATACACGTGAGCACGATGGTTCTTGTGATGAGTGGATAAATTCAGGAAATAAATATGCAGATGCTGATTTACCGCCTCAGGGTACAGAAATGCTTTCTGGTGTTCTCTTTCAGTATGTTTGTTTTATCGTTTAACACTTGACTCTTTAATCCATATAGAATTTATTTAGATATAGTAGATAGCAGAGTTAGATATTAGCACAATTTATCATATATTTTATTAAATCTTTGTTTGTAGACCTTCAAGGGATCATCTGAGTAGCTCACAGCTTTGCAACATTGACACTGCTTACGTTTTTTATCAGACAATGTTCTTTGCCAAAGGGAACACTGCGTGTGTGTGAGAGAGGATCCCTAGACGTCTGCAGCAACACAACCACCTCCCCAAGTCATGACAATCAAAGGTGTCTCCAGGGATTGCCAAATATCCCCCGGTGGCACAACCCCCTCCTTGCCCCATGACAAACAACGGGTCAGTTCGTGTGGTGGCAACAGACCATTAAATGATCATTTCTCATTATTTTTGTACTTGGTGCATCTGGGGAAACTTGAACTTCGTTCTTTATTTGCACTAATTTCCTGACTACCCTTTGGACTTACTTGCAGAGATATCATTTAGAATTATTTCATTATGGGGCAGAAAATAAGATTCTGAGGCAAATTTGATTGGAATTAAATTCTTTAAGTTTTGTGGCTGTCTGTAGGGAGATGTGCATCATTGAATTCAGGAGTCTTCCACGCACCAAAGTTGACTTGGAGGCGATGCTTCTGTCTCTTCCTCAGGAACCACTAGACTTTTCTCCACATAGATCCTGCACGTGGTGTAGACCGTGACCTTCAAATTTTGTATATATTTTGCAAGATGCGATTTTAGTCTAATAATCTATGTTAATGTATATAGTATGTATTTACACAATGTTACACAATGTTCAGCTGAAACCAAGAGTGGGTCACTTAACTGTGCTACGCAGGTGCCCCATTAGTGCAGATTTGAATAAGGCTAGAGGGGCAGAATAAAGATGTTTCTGAGTCACACAAAGGAGCCCACCCTAGGCAATGAATCATTTGTCCCAATTTCCCAATCAGGTGAGGTGTGTTCAGTGGCAAAGCTTGGTCTGAGTCTGGCAGCCTGGTGCTGAATCTGAGCACCCCTACTGATGGCCTTTGTAATGTGAGACAGGTCACTTCACCCTATGTCGCAGTTTCCTCTCTCATCAAATGGGATCGTATTAATACTTCCTCACTAAGAAGTCTGTGAAGATGAAGAACAATGAGCCGATCCACCTATGGTGCTGAGTGGAGTGCCTTACACTTAGTAAGCTTCCCTAATGTGTCTATTATTAATGTGAGCATTCCTGTTACTACTCTCATCGTCATTGTCCTCATTGTCTCTATAAAGATTTAGGATTAGGAAGCAAAACTTCTCTCAGTGGTGTGTATGACATTTTACACTACAGATGAATTGATGTCCCTGGAAATGTAAGAGTGCACCTGGCCTGTGACACTCTGGGAGGTAATGCCTTTAATAATATTCTGTGATGACTATTTTGATTTCTTGTTTGGGTGGTACTTTCCCATACTTTGAAACCTTCACTAATTTGTACCTTCCCCATCAGAACAATTTGGTTGATTCTTCCTCCTACTGCCACCTAAAACACCATGTTAACATTTCAATCAGATCATGAACAAACAATTTTAAAAAAAATGTAAACCTAGGGGGTATCTGCTTGGCTCAGTTCACTAGAGTATGCAACTCTTGATTCCGAAGTCATGAGCTCAAGCCCCATGTTGGGTAAGGAGCCAACTTATTAAAAAAAAAAAAACAAAACTAAACGCCCCCCCCCCTTTTTTTAAGATTTATTTATTTTAGAGAGAGGGGCGCCTGGGTGGCTCAGTTGGTTAAGTGTCTAACTTTGGCTCAGGTCATGATCCCAGGGTCCCGGATCAAGCCCTGTGTCAGGGTCCCTGCTCCCTGCTTGGTGGGGAGTCTGTTTCTCCTTCTCCCTCTGCTACTCCCTCTGCTTACGTTCTCTCTCTCTCTCTCTCAGATATTTTTTATTTTATTTATTATTATTTTTTTAAAGATTTTATATTTTGACAGAGACAGCGAGAGAGGAAACACAAGCAGAGGGAGTGGGAGAGGGAGAAGCAGGCTTCCCTGTGAGCAGGGAGCCTGATGTGGGTCTTGATCCCAGAACCCTGGGATCATGACCTGAGCCGAAGGCAGACACTTAACGACTGAGCCAACCAAGCACCCCAAATAAAATATTTTCTAGAAAGAGCGTGGGGTGAGGTGGGGGGCCTGGAGGGGCAAAAAGAGAGGGAGGGAGAATCCTCAAGCCAACTTCCCTTTGAGCGCAGAGCCTGACCCAGAGCTTGATCCCAGGACCCTGAGATCATGACCTGAGCTGAAATCAAGTCAGCTACATACCAACTGAGCCACGCACCCCAAAACACAAACCTGTATCTTGATGTTCTTCCATTTAACGATAGTTCATGCTTTCCACCACAAGAAGGATCAGTTGCTACCTTGTCTTCTATTCAGAGCTGAGAGCAACTTCTTGAACTTTGGTTAACTCATTCCATTAGGGGCATAGTTCAACCTCATGGGAAAAATATCTCCATATGTACAAAGAACTCCGTGAGTACTGTAAGTGGAGCTTTTTGTTTGGCTTAGGAGACCATTTTGTAGAATGGATCTTGAATTTTCACAGGCTTTCTTCAGTGCAGGTGGATGCACCAACACTCTTGAGTACATTATGGCCCTCATGTTGCCATGATTAGAGGTCAACAACTACCTGCTCTTACCAAACACAACCTCAAGATAACATGTCTAGTATGCCAATCACAGTGATAAAAAGGGCCTTTGAGAGCACTGTGTTGCGACCTCAGGACAGGACCAGACTGTCCCTGTTGTTACCTGAGCAGAACAATTCATTACGTATATTTTTTGTTTTTAAGTAGGCTCCACACCAAGCCTGAAGCCCAACACTTGACTTGAACTCACAACCCTGAGATTAAGACCTGAGCCCAATTCAAGAGTCAGATGCTTAACCAACTAAGCCACCCAGGCACTCTGAGAAGAACAATTGATGGCTATTTGTGCAGGAAGCACATAGCATTTTCTGTCCAGATGGGGCCACTACTGGAACTGTACAATTCCCACGGGTGCCAATGAAAGTAGGGCAGGGAAATGCAGAGATGAAATTAGCTTTTTCAGCACCATCTTCCTGATGCTCAATGGTGTGAGAGAGGGGAGCCAGACTTCTGCATCTTCTCTGGTGAATGCACATTCTTAGTATGTTTTATATGAGGTGGAGATGAGTTAGGAGATAAACAAAAAACAACACAAAAGAACAAAAACCAGAGGTGTTCCTAACTTTAGGAAATCAGTGATTTCCTGGGAACCAGCTCCCAAACTATTGTTTTCCAAATAGATCTGAAAGGGACAAGGAAAAACATACTGAAATGGAAGTATCTTCTCCATCTCCTGATTCTTGAGGCAGAATAAAAACTTTCTTCTGTTGTCTGGCTGACTGTTGATGTTACTGCCTGCAGTGTCCCCATTGTGGGAGGAGCACTGGCTGAAAACTGGCCCTCCTTGTGTCTTCATTGAGATCAGTTATGGTTCTTTACCTCTGCCCTTCAGTTGCCACCTGATAGATGGCTCCAGGGATGCTTTTAATCCCTGGGCATGGTGGAGATACTGCTTCAGTGCAGGTGGATGCACCAACACAGTGTTGGTGGAGGATTTAGGTGGCTCAGTTTGACTCAGATGATCTTAACGGTGACCACTTCAGAGAACTGAGAGGTAGTGATCTCTCACAGAGTGATTCCATCATTGTCAGAATGAAGGCCACTGCCTAGTATCCTAGACTCACCCATCAGCAGGATTGTTAATTTGATGAAACCCAGTTTTCTGGAAAGTCTCATTATAGATGGGATTAACTGGTGTAATCACAAGAAAGGAATGGGTCAGGACCATGGGGAGTGATTGGATCGCCGGTGAGAAAGAGTCCCTGCTTATATTTGCACATGGTATCTGAGTTTTCATGTCAGAAACATTTTCTAGGGGCACCTGGGTGGCTCAGTCGGTTAAGTGTCTACCTTTGGCTTGGGTCCTGATCCTAGGGTCCTGGGATTGAGCCCCACGTGGGGCTCCTGCTTAGTGGGGAGTCTCTTCTCCCTCTGCCCCTCCCCCTGCTTGTACACTCTCTCTCAAAAATAAATCAAAAAAATTTTTTTTCTTCTAAATTTAACCATTCTAAATACCTCTTCTTAAGTGCTGGTTTTGGTTCCAGCCTTGTTTTTCTGACTTTGAAGTTCTGGAAGGATGCCTACCTATTGCATCCCTGGTACTGTGCTTGTGAGCATTTTGGGCAAAATCATGACAGAGTCCAATTGTCAAGAATCAAAGATCAAAATGGAGCTGTCTCCCGGATGCACAACAAAGCTAATTGCTGAGACAACAGGTTTGCGGCAAGGAAAAATTACTTGATTTGCAGCCAAAGGAAGAGACGTGAACACTAATTCACCTCCCTGAAGAGGTAGAAAACAAGTGTGTGTGTGTGTGTGTGTTTAATAATCAGGGTTGTGATAATATACATTTCGATGAAAAGGTTGGGGAAATTTAAGATTATGCACGAGGAAAGATGGAGCATGCGCACTGAACTAATATAGGTAATACTCTTCACGTTAAGGTGGAGACAACACCAGGAAGAGGCAAAATTCCGCTCCTGAGGTCAAGAAGTTGTCTTAGGACAAGGAGGAGGCGTTTTGGCCATGCTCTGAGAGCCGGTATAAACTGGTTGGGGTCTTAGGCTGGGTTAGTTGCTAAGGAATGTAGGACCTTTCCTATTCATAGGCCGGAACTGTATTAGTTTACCTTGAGCCCTGGCTTTTGCAGAGATAGCTGATGGATTTTAGTGAGGTCTGAAGAGACACAACAGCTGATACGGGCTAAAAGTCTCCAAAAGACAAGCTTTACATTTCCTGCTAGTTTGAACCTCATGAACGCTATGGTGCAGGGTTTCAGAGCTAGCCTAATTATTGCGCCTAGAGAAGTGACTTTTAAGTGTGTTTGCAAAGAAGGGTCAGACTTCTAGGAGTGTCCTGGCAGCCCTAAGTTACAACGCACGTGTTCCTAGACAGGACGCCTTCTGGCCGGGTTAAGCTCAGGTACCGAACCCCCGGCCCTACTGTCACTCAGGCATGAGGGGGCGAGGCCTTGTGAACTGTCCAATCAGGGGCGTCGGCTGGCCGGTGGGTGGGGCGTTGCTGCGCAACCGCGGCGCTGGTCCCTGCTCTTTTCAGCTTCTCTGTGTATCCCGGGTCACCTGCTTTTAGGGGCCACATTGCCCTGGTGTTGTTTCTGTTCCGCTTTGGTGTGTGTGTTCGCGGGACTTGGAGGGAGGCCATTGGGTAGCGCAGGAAATGTACAAATGGTGAGTGCGCCCGTGGTGTCTGGTGACGGGGTAGGACGTGTCGCTGGCCGCAGGAGCGATCCCGCGGTGGTCGGACTGATCTCCCCGGAGTCTTCTCTGGAGTCTGCGGACCGGGGCCCGGTGGCGCCACTCCGACCTGAATCCCTTACGTCGCGTGGCGTGACTGCGGGGACCTCGTTCCTGCGCACCCCCACTTCGGCCCCGGATCCTCAGGGCAGCTCTGCGCCCGCAGCCGCGTCTTCTCCGATTGAGCGGTGACCGCGGGGAGGGTCGTCAGGGGACCGTCATGGCTCGTTCTCGTTTGTGCATGGGAGGCGCTGTGGTCTGTGGGGTCCCCAAGCCCTCCTTTGTCCCCACTGGGGGCCTGTTTCCTCCTGAACGTTCCAGATGTTTGGGAAGCAAGGTCTGAAATCCACAACCCTGTTTTGCTAGCCGAGCCCTCCTTACGGCTGGTAGTAAATGCCTGGACTTCAATTACCTCCTGCCTGCCGAATTGCCAGATTACCATCTTTCATTCTCAGCATCATTACCAACTGTTGGTTCTCCGTGGTTCTAACAGTCCCAGTATTTTATTTTATTTTATTTTTTTATTTTGTGCATTCACCGTCCCTTTTTTCTTTTTTTTTTAATTTTTTATTGTTATGTTAATCACCATATATTACATCATTAGTTTTTGGTGCAGTGTTCCATGATTCATTGTTTGTTCATAACACCCAGTGCTCCATGCAGAAGTGCCCTCCTCAATACCCATAACCAGGATAACCCCTCCCCCTCCCCCCCTCCCCTCTAGAACCCTCAGTTTGTTTTTCAGAGTCCATCATCTCTCATGGTTCGTCTCCCCCTCTGACATACTCCCCTTTTCTTCCTCTCCTGTTATCTTCTTTTTCTTTTTTCTTAAAATATGTTGCGTTATTTGTTTCAGAAGTACAGATCTGTGATTCAACAGTCTTGCACAATTCACAGCGCTCACCGTAGCACATACCCTCCCCAATGTCCATCACCCAGCCACCCCATCCCTCCCACCCCCCACCACTCCAGTAACACTCAGTTTGTTTCCTGAGATTAAGAATTCCTCATATCAGTGAGGTCATGTGATACATGTCTTTCTCTGATTGAACAGTCCCAGTATTTTAATTGTTCATCATTTCCCCACAGTGAATGGATGGCTTATTTTATTTTATTTTAAAGATTTTATTTATTTATTTGACAGAGAGAGACACAGCGAGAGAGGGAACACAAGCAGGGGGAGTGGGAGAGGGAGAAGCAGGCTCCCGGCTGAGCAGGGAGCCCGATGCGGGGCTCGATCCTGAGACTCCGGGATCATGACCCGAGCAGAAGGCAGACGCTTAGCGACTGAGCCACCCAGGTGCCCCTGGATAGCTCATTTTAAATGGTTTATTTTTTGTTTGTGGATATTTACATCCGAAGAAAGCAAAGAATAACTACTTGGAACTACGTTTATGAAATTCTTGTGCTTTTCCTCCCAGGATCTTTACTGAGTGCAGGCACCTGGGTGGTTCAATGGGTTAAGGAGTCGACTCTTGGTTTTGGCTCAGGTCGTGATCTCAGGGTTGTGAGCTGGAGCGCCCCCACCAGCTCCGGGCTCAGTGGGGAGCGGCTTCAGCAATCTCTCTTTCCCTCTGCCCCTCCCCCGGCACATGCTCTCTCGCGCTCTCTCTCTCTCTCTCTCTCTCTCAAATAAACCTTTAAAAAAATAAAAATTCTTTTTTTTAAGATTTATTTATTTATTTGAGAGAGCGAGAATGAGAGAGAGAGAGTACATGAGAGGAGGGGAGGGTCAAAGGGAGAAGCAGGCTCCTCGCTGAGCAGGGAGCCCGATGCGGGACTTGATCCCGGGATTCTGGGATCATGACCCGAGCCTAAGGCAGTCGCTTAACCAACTAAGCCACCCAGGCGCCCCTAAAAATTCTTTTTTAAAAAGATTTTATTTATTTATTTGTCAGAGAGAGAGCACGAGCTCGGCGGCAGGCTGAGGGAGAAGCAGACTCCCTGCCGAGCAAGGAACCCAGTGCAGGGCTGGGCTCCATCCTAGGACCCTGGGATCATGACGTTAGCCAAAGGCAGACGCTTAACCAACTGATCCACCCAGGGGTCCCCAAAAATTAAAAAAAATGAAAAATTAAAAAAACGATTAAAATATAATTTTAATCATTTATTTTTTAGTTTTTTTAAAAATAGGCCTTATTTGGGGCGCCTGGGTGGCTCAGGTAGTTTAGTGTCTGCCTTTGGCTCAGGTCATGATCCCAGGGTCCTGGAATCGAGCCTCACATGGGGCTCCTTGCTGGGCAAGGAGCCAGCTTCTCCCTCTCCCTCTGCTTACTGCTCCCCCTGCTTGTGTTCCCTCTGTTACTATCTCCCTCTCTGTCAAATAAAGTCTTTTAAAAATAGGCCTTAAAAAAAAAAAAGGCCTTATTTGTTTATTTCATGTAAGTTCTACACCCAGTGTGGGGCTTGAACTCAGAACCCCAAGATGAAGAGATGCATGCTGTCCAGCCTGAACCAGCCAGGTGCCTCTGCTTGTATTAAAAATTCTTGTTCCCCTTTTTCCCTCACAGCATGGGTAGTGACATTCTCAAATCTGTTCTTTTAGTTTGGTTTGTTCAAAGGGATTTCCGGGGCTTAGATGTGCAGACCAGAAGTGTTCAAGTATAATTAAGAATTTATAAAACTCTTTCTTGGCCTGGAAATAATAAACATTTTTCATTCAATTTTTTGTTTGTTTTTAAAAATTTTATTTATTTATTTGAGAGAGAGGGAGAGAGCACAAGCAGGGAGAGGAGCAGAGGGAGAGGGACAGACTCCCTGCTGAACGGGGAGCCCTGTATGGGGTCCAGTCCCAGGACCCTGAGATCCTGACCTGAGCTTAAATCAGACGCTTAACCGACTGAGTCACCCAGGTGCCCTTAATCTTTTTTTGAAAACAATAATTACTTGTGGAGTTTCATATTGAGCTATCAGAGTGCCTTACAATTTTCTGCCCTCCATATATAAACACGAGGTTTGAGTAATTTTGCTGGATTGTTCAATGAGTTTGTGTCACTTAAAATATCAGTGGTGGTCCAAAGCACCTCCAGGGGGAAGCAGAGGCCTGAGGTCAGTGTTTCTAAGATGAGGCTTCCCCTTGAGCTTGAAAAGGGAAGTGGTTGAAGGCCTACTTGGTCTTGGGGAGCCTCCCTCTGCTGGAGTTCTACCTGCTCATACCCAGCATGGAAGGAGCTCTTTATGCTGAGAGAAGTTACAGAGGCCAGCAAATCTGGGGACGCACATGTGAAGGTGGGTGTGTTCAGGCGAAGGGGCAATGGCAACCTTTATGAGGCTGTAACTGTTGTTCCCTTGGGCATTTTCTAGACATAAATTGGAGTTCTCCATAATGTAGGTGCACCTCGGTGTAAACTGTTTCCATTGAGAAAGTCTGGGAAAGTCAAGTTCTGTGTTCTGGATTAGGGTCAGTGACTGGGAAGGTTATTTGGGGCAGAACCTTGAAGTGAATCCTGCTGAGAGTTTCCTCACCTGGGAGAAAGGAAGCTTGAGGAAAGGAGCGGTTCTCTTATGCCCCGGGGTGGGTGTGCAGGGCTCCCAGGGTTCATTCCCGTGGCTGCTCAGGTGCCCCTACCCTCCCTCACCAGGGACTGACCCACTCCAGGGCTTCTGTCCCCACCGGGAGAGTCTAGAATGTGGAACCTTCTGAATGTGGCTTTTCTTCTGTCCTGGGGGAAGCACGCTGCTCCTCTGTGCTGAGTCCACTGTTTCTTTCCTTTGGATTCCTTTATTGATTGAATAGTGCAGCCCTTTGGCTCTGGTTTCCCTCAGCACTTGGGCTGCTAAACTGTAAGTTGACCGAGAGAGATGGTGTGTGGGCAAAGCTAGAAAATTGTGGAACCAAATAGAATTTATGTGAGATGTGAGATGCATTCATTTAAGTTCTCAGGTCATTTTTGTTTTTGGATCAGCTTTTGTTTGTATGTGTCCCTAAAGAACACTGACATTCAACAGACTAAAACAATTGAATTCCTTTTTTTTTAAAAGATTTTATTTATTTATTTATTTGAGAGAGAGAGAATGAGAGATAGAGAGCACGAGAGGGAAGAGGGTCAGAGGGAGAAGCAGACTCCCCGCTGAGCAGGGAGCCCAATGTGGGACTCAATCTCAGGACTCCAGGATCATGACTTGAGCTGAAGGCAGTCACTTAACCAACTGAGCCACCCAGGCACCCTGAATTCCTATTTTAATCGATGTGAGGAAAACTACCAAAAGCTTATGTAAATCTTTGGAAATCCAATGCTTAGGAGCTAAACTCAAATCCCTAAAGGATTAGAATATGCTACTTATTCCTGAAAATAGAAAATATCTCGAGTAGTGGTTTAGGGGAAGGACAAAATACAATGCCCTGTGTGGTGTTAGAAAGAGATTTGAAGGGGCGCCTGGGTGGCTCAGTCGTTAAGCGTCTGCCTTTGGCTCAGGTCATGGTCCCAGGGTCCTGGGATCAAGCCCCGCATTGGGCTCCCTGTTCTGCAGGAAGCCTGCTTCTCCCTCTCCCGCTCCCCCTGCTTGTGTTCCCTCTCTCTCTGTGTCTCTCTCTGTCAAATAAATAAATAAAATCTTTAAAAAAAAAGAGAGACCTGAGGACTGGGGCGGGGCGGGGGGGGGCGGGGAAGAGACTTGAGAATTTTCCTTTTGTATGGTTTACACTTTTTTTTTTAAAGATATTATTTATTTATTTATTTGACAGAGAGACAGAGAGCACAAGTAGGCAGAGGGGCAGGCAGAGGGGTAGGCAGAGGGAAAGAGAGAAGCAGGCTCTCTGCTGAGCAGGGCAATCCCAGGACCCTGGGATCATGACCTGAGCCGAAGGCAGACACTTAACCGACTGAGCCACCCAGGCGCCCCTGGTTTACACTTTTGTATCTGTTAGTGTTATAAGGAATTAAATTTAGACTCGCTTTTTAAAAAAGATTTAATTTATTTATTGGAGGGGTGGCGCAGAGGGAGAAAGAGAATCCGGAGCCGACTCAGCACTGAGTGTGGAGCCCGTCCCTGGGGCTCGATATGATCGCAGGATCTTGACCAGAGCTGAAATCAAGAGTTGGAAACCTAACTGACTGAGCCACTCAGGTGCCCCTTAGAATGGCTTCTTATGTATAAAAGTTAAAGAATATAAATATGCCTTTATTTTAAATAAATCTGTAAGATAAGAAGTCTAACTTAAGACTTAGTGCTCATAAATCCTGGACCCCTCCAGCACTGTTAGCCATCCCAAATAATAGTTTTGATCATTTTTTGAGCCTCCTGTTAGGGTTCCTTTTTTTTTTTTTTAATTTAAACTCAATGAATTAATATATAGTGTATTATTAGTTTCAGAGGTAGAGTTCAGTGATTCATCAGTTGTATATAACACCCAGTGCTCATTACATCCTGTGCCCTCCTTAATGCCCATCACCCAGTTACCCCATCCCCCCACCCCCTCCCCTCCAGCAGCCCTCAGTTTGTTTCGTATGATTCAGAGTCTCCTTTGGAAAAAAGAAAAAAAAAGTCTCTTATGGTTTGTCTCCCTTTCTGATTTCATCTTGTTTTATTTTTCCCTCCCTTCTCCTATGCTCTTCTGTTTTATTTCTTAAATTCCACATGCATGAAATCATATGATTATTGTCTTTCTCTAACTGACTTATTTTGCTTAGCATAATACCCTCTAGTTCCATCCACGTCATGCAAATGGCAAGATTTCATATTTTTTGATGGCTCCATTGCATATCTATACCACAACTTTTTTTTTTTTAGATTTTATTATTCTATTTATTTGAGAGAGAGAGAGAGAGAGCACAAGAGGGGGTATGGTCAGAAGGAGAAGGCGACTCCCTGCCGAGCAGGGAGCCCGATGCGGGACTCGATCCTGGGACTCCGGGATCATGACCTGAGCCGAAGGCAGTTGCTTAACCAACTGAGCCACCCAGGCGCCCTATACCACATCTTCTTTATCCATTCATTGTTGATGGACGTCTGGGATCTTTCCATAGTTTGGCTATTGTGGACATTGCTGCTATAAACATTGGGGTGCAGGTGCCCCTTCAGATCACTACATTTGTATCCTTGGGGTAAATACCTAGTGGTGCAATTGCTGGGTCATAGGGTAGGCTCTATTTTTAATGTCTTGCGGAACCTCCATACTGTTTTCCAGAGTGTCTGCACCAGCTTACATTCCCACCAATGGTGTAGAAGGGTTCCTCTTTCTCTGCATCCTCGCCAACATTTGTTGTTTCCTGACTTGTTAATTTTAGCCATTTTGACTGGTGTGAAGTGGTTTCTTTGTGGTTTTGATTTGTATTTCCCTGATGCCGAGTGATGTTGCGCATTTTTTCATGGGGTGGGTGGGGGTTGAAATTGCATGTAAGTTGGGTGTTAAAAGTTTTAGTTTATTGACTTGGGGCCTTAACCTGTGTAACTACATCAGAGGCCTGTGGTTTCTTTTTAGCTGTGTTTGTGATAGGGCTTAAGATCAGATCGGGGAAACAAAGGCAAAAGAAAAATTACTAAATTTCCTCAGTACTTACAGCCCATTGACAAGTCCTTGAAACAGGCAGAGTGACATTCCTCTAGGAACTCAACTGCCTGGATGTTAATACTTTGCTTAGGGCAAAAGGCAATCTTAGCCCAACCCTCAGGATCCTGTAAGTCTACTTTAACACATAAAAATTCCTTTGGGGGGGCGCTTGGGTGGCTCATTCGGTAAGCGTCTGCCTTCGGCTCAGGTCACGATCCCAGGGTCCTGGGATCCAGCCCCGCATCGGGCTCCCCTGCTCGGCGGGAAGCCTGCTTCTCCCTCTCCCACTCCCCCTGCTTGTGTTCCCTCTCTTGCTGTGTCTCTGTCAAATAAATAAATACAATTAAAAAAAAAATTTCCTTTGGAAGGTGCCTGGGTGGCCCAGTTGGATAAGTGTCTGCCTTCAGCTCAGGTCGTGATCCCAGGGTCCTGGAATCAAGTTCCACATTGGGCTCCCTGCTCAGCAGATAGTCTGCTCCTCCCTCTCCCTCTGCCCCTTTCCTGGCTTGTGCCCTCTCTCCCTCATTCTCTCTCTCTCAAATAAATAAATAAAATCTTAAAAAAGAAATTCCTTTGGAAACTTCATCTCTACCCCCCAAGATACGTGTTGGCACTCAACCCCCAAGCATATGACCCATAATATATTATATCTGAAGGGTCTCGTGACTAAGGGTTTATTAGACAGTAATAAGTGACCTTTTCCTAACAAGAGCTAGCCCCCTTGATGTAGTTTGGGAATGTAGGTGAGGTTTGGTGGGGTGAGTCCTAAGGCCAAGAAAGAATTCTTGAGAAGTCTTTGGTGCAAAATGGTGGTTTTATTTAAAGCTTGGGGACAGGACCCTTGGGCAGAGCTGCTGCCCCCGGGGTTGTGAGGGGTGGCTGATTATAGACTTGGGATTTGGGGGTAGGGGAAAGGGGAGGTTTTCCAAAGAACTTTCACATGCTAAAGAGGACCTACAAGACACTGGAGGCCTTGCCATTGTCAGGTGAGGGTTGTTTTTCCCTCTAGTAAGGCATTAACATTAAGACAGTTGGGAGTTTCCTGGAGGAATGTCACACATACCCGAGCCGGGAGGTGGGGGGAGGAGAGGGGTGGAGCAGGGGCGGGGTGTCAGCCTGTGCTTTGTGTTCGGCTAGCCTTCTGCTCCCTCATCACCCTCAACTCAAGGTCCTGGAAACCTTGCTTCCAAAATTCCTTGGAGGCTTACACTATCCCTAACCCCCTCCCAACTGGAAAGTCCGTAATGTGCGACTCCTCAACACCCCAGTGCGGCTCTTTCTGTCCACCGGTCCTGTTCCCTTTTTTTGCACCAAAGACGTCTCAGGAATTCTTTCTTGGCTGTGGGCTCTGGACCCCAACATCTTTCCTACATCAAGATCCACTCTCAGAGTATCTCAAATCATGATGTTGTGGTCTTTAAATATAGACAATCTTATTAGTCACTTAAATCTCAATTAAGGGGGGGAATTTCCAGGTGCTTCCCACATATACATGAGGATCTATTATTTTTCTTGTATCAGTGAAAATGGGAATATCCCTAAGGAATTCAATTGCTTTAGGGATATTACAGTCGTTTACATTTCAAAATTCTCTAGGGACAGGTAAAAGCTGATCTAAAGTAAATTTCCTCCCACTGCAAAATGTGCATTTAATGAAACCTGCTCATTGAGGCATCAAGCTGGCTCAGTGGGTAGAGCGTGCGACTCGATCTCGCAGTTGTGAGTTTAAGCCCCACGTTGGGCCCACGTGGAGCCTCCTTAAATAAAGTAAACCTGATCATTTAATGAACACACCCCACGATTGTGGTTAGACTTACAGTACTGGAATGTGGTGTTGTTGGAGTCACTGCCAATTCAGAAAAAGTTCTGTTTAAATGCAAACGTGCCAGGTGGCCACAGCCTCCCCCCACCCAAGCTGATTGGAAGGAACCCCGCAGTTTTCTTGCCCTGCTGTCACTCAGATGTGAGGAGGTGTGGCCTCGTGAACTGTCCAATCAGGAGCTCCGTTGGGTCAGCGAGGTGGGACCACGCGGTGCAACTCTTGACGTGGTTGCTACTAGCTTAGGGCGGGCGTGTGGGGTCATTTCTTGTCCCCAGCCCCTTAACGCTCCTTGGTGTCTCTGCTAGCAGCTTCCTCTGTCGCTCTGGGCTCTGCACTGGTCGTGGGAGTCCTGGGAAGGACGTGGGGCACACAGAAAATGGAGAAATGGTGAGTGTGCTTCCTCAGGATACAGAGACAGGGCGGAGGGGTAGGTTGGAACCCACCGTACTGGCTGTGGCGGGACCCCCGCGGTCATTTCCGGAGACTACGGACCCCAGTTCTACCCCCTCCCCACCCCCCCGGTGCGCAGCCTGGGGACTGGGGTTGCGAGCCAGGACCCTGGCGCCCTGTCTGCCACTGCGTGCGGCGTGACCACGGGGAGGGTCGTCAGGGGACAATCCTGACTTGGTCTCCGGGGTTCATGACTGGGAGGTTCTGTGGTCTGTGGGGTTCCCTCCTTTCTCCTCAGGGGGATCCGTCTTCTGCGTTTTCCACATGTTTGGTGAGCAGGGTCTGAAACCACGACCCTGTCTCCCAGTCTGGTTCTTCCCAGGGCTGGCAGTAAATCCGCAAATTCCCAGATGTCGCCCCAGTTTCTCAGACTCCAGTTTCCCCTTCTCAGATTCACAGCATCGTCAGCTATTTGTCCTACAAGTGGGGCTGTTATGGAAACCCCACGTTCTGCTGCCAATACTCAAGAGAGGAGATTGGAAAGGAATTTGAGCTTTATTCAGGAGGCTTGGAGGTTTCTGTCTGGCCCAGGGATTTTTAAAGGCGTTTAGGGCAGTTAAGCAGTAAAGGGAATGCAGTAGTCCTTAATATTTCTTAATTAGGTGCAGAAGTGATGGTGCCATCTACAGATGTTGTCTCAGTGGTTGGAGGGGGTCTGGTTCCTTAGCGCGGGGGAGGGAGGGGTTGTGCAAGGGGGTCTGGTTTCTCTTTCCTACCCTGCTGGAGTGCTCTGTTCCTTCTAGGAACTAACGCAGGATCTATGGATATACAAAGAAAGATTAATCATGCTGGCCAAATCAATCACCCAGGGAAGGGCATTTGCTAAAGATTAAAGACTATTAGGTTGCCAGAGGTGCTGCGGCAGCCTCAGGGCATTTCAAACAGTCCCAATTCTTCCTTCCTCCCCTCCATTTGAGAGAGAGAGAGAGAGAGAGAGAGAGAGAGAGCATGAGGGGGAGGGTGGTGCTGGAGAGGGAGAGGGAGATGGAGAAGCTCACTCCCTGCTGAGCAGGGAGCTGGGATGCGGGGGATGCGGGGCTCCATCCCAGAATCCTGGCATCATGACCTGAGCTGAAGGCAGACGCTTAACCAACTGAGTTACTCAGGTGTCCTGGAATCTACCTGTATTTAGAGTGAAGTTGTGAATGAGGCTGGGGTTGCCCCAGCATTAGGTGGGGTATTGGGGTGCACAAGGATGATTATACTTTGTGAATGAGGTGAATCCATTGCATGGTCACTTCTAAAGAGCAGGGTTTGGGTTTTCTTTTTTTTTTTTTAGGATTTATTTATTTATTTGAGAGAGAGAGTGCATGAGAGCATAGCTGGAGGGAGAGAGAATCTCAAGCCAACTCCACGCTGAGCACAGAACCTGATGCAGGACTCGATCCCTGGACCCCGAGATCATGAACTGAGCCAAAACCAAGAACTGGATGCTTAACCCACTGAACCACCTAGGTGCCCCTAAAGAGCAGGTATTTCAAAGAAAGAGAGAGCAGAGATAGGGAAAGGCAGTCAGTAGCTCGTAGGCTGAGTCCATGGTCTTTTTTTAAAAAAAGATTTTATTCATTTATTTGACAGAGGGAGACACAGTGAGAGAGGGAACACAAGCAGGGGGAGTGGGAGAGGGAGCAGCAGGCTTCCCACCAAGCAGGCAGCCCGATGCGGGGCTCCATCCCAGAACCCCGGGATCATGACCTGAGCCAAAGGCAGACGCTTAATGACTGAGCCACCCAGGAGCCCCTGAGTTCCACAGTCTTAATACCAGAGGGCTCACCGGGATTATAGTCCCTCTGGTACTGCCTATCCCCCTGCCTCTACTGTAACACAGATCCTGAGTCTCCGGGTTACTGGGGGACAGTATCCACCAATGGGAGTAGTTGAAACTGATTTAAGCCCACGGTACTTAAATTCTATAAAGCAAGCACTTGTCATGGGGGGGGGGAGGCCACTAATCCTAATGGCACTGATGTGAGGCTCTCAGGAAGAAAGAATTTATGAATACCAGAGTAGAGGGGATAGCCTCCCACCCCCAAAAGTATATCCAGTGACTTAAAAGACAGGGGAAGGACAGTAGGGAGGGAACATGAGAAAAGTGGTACTGAAACAAAGGTCCACAATTTGACCCAATTGGAAACTCAAAGAGACTAAAATAATTTACATAACAAAAGAAATCTGCTGGGCTTTCATCTTCAACATGGGTTGTGAATTAGTATTAACATCTGTAACGCACTAATGCTCCAGTCTTTATAGACTAGGCTTCAAATTAAAAGGCAGCCTGGGAATCCCACTAAATTTAAGCAATTTAACTCATGATGGAAGAGGAATTGTTGAGTAAAATATAGGGGAGAAATAAGTGTTACTTAAGTGTTGCTCGTTTGAATCATCGGTTGCCTACATTTCTCATATCATATCACACATTGTCCTAAAATAACCCATAATGAGTAGAGACGTTCTGAATCCATGATTCCTAAATTACAAGTAAAATGTCTTCACTACTTTTACATTGGCTTGACAGAATGGTATCCCACTGAAATTACCCCCTTCCCCCAATTAAATTAGTTATTAATGGCCCACTGTAAAGTCGTCAAGGCATTGAAGTATTGGAAACCATTGTGAGAAATCTATTTAGGGAGTGATTAGCCCCAGCCTTCTCCTTTAAATGGCTTTATTTGCTCTTTTCTTAAACCTAGGAAGAAGGAATGATGCCTCACTATGGAAAGTCCGAGGTCTGTCCTCGCAAAACAAAACCACAAGAAACCGGATCAAAGAAGACAGGCCCAAGATGGCTGACAGGCTAGGCCAGAGTTCACCACGTTATTCCTTCATTGTACTCCATGACCATGCTAAACGCTTTTCCCTAAGGGTGCCATGATAGAAAACCTCGGACCATAAGGAAGAAAATGTGTAACCCACATTCTTGGAAGACACCACCCAGCTTTCAAGGAAATGCCCGCCAGAGTAATGAATGTTCCACCACCTTGTTAACAAGTGTCAATAAAAGATAGAAACCGAAACCCGAGTGGACACAGCTCTCCTTGAGCTCACCTGCTAAGTATACTTTTATTTTAAATAATTTTCCTGCTTGTAGTGCTCTTAGCTCTGTTGGATCTGTGCTTAAATTCTTATGACGAGACTAAGAGCCTCTGGCAACATTTTTTGGATGGGCTGGGTCTAGGCCTCAGGTCCTAAGGTCTCCCCAGTCTACCTGGCAACCTTCCCAGCCCCTGGTATGATGTCAGTTACTCCATCCAATCAGCAACTGGTACACATCACAGATTTGGCCAAGTCTGTTCTGTTTAGTGCCTATTTTCCCATGTTCTTGAATGTATCAGGCCTTCCTCTCTGAAGTGATGCGAGACACCTTTACCTGGTTGCCCTCGGGGAGCCTCAGCAGCCTTGCCATCCACGGTCTCTGTGGGCAAGATCTGAACTGCATCCACCTTGCTCCAAGGAGCACAGATGGGGCCTTACTAATGGCATCGTTCTCTGAGGACATTTGCTTCATATCAGTGAAAAAGGAGCTCTCATAAAGTGGATGGGCCATTGTCCCACATAGGCTGTGAGGCCCTAATCCCTTGGTTAAATTTCTGAAAGACAGCTGCTCCTTCCCTGACCCTATGAGGATATAGGTGTAATCCCTTTCAGCAAACACAACATCTGCTAGGTTCTTTGGTGTTTGGGAGGCAACATACTCTGTGCTAACAAATTTTGCTTGGGCCCATTTAGGCTGTTAATTGCAAATTGGCCCTTCTTGAGGTCACCCCTATCATAGAGGGTCTAGAATGTGTTTGCATTGCTGTACAGCAGGCGTTGTTGTTGCTGTCCTCGGGGTCTCCTTCAGTATAGAGGCTTCAGGATTTCCTCTCCCCCTCCCCCCGTTTGTGCTCTCTGTCAAATCTTTTTTTTTTTTTTTTTAAGATTTTATTTGACAGAGCGAGAGAGGGAACACAAGCGTGGGAGAGAGAGAAGCAGGCTTCCCGCTGAGCAGGGAGCCCCATGTGGGGCTCAATCCCAGGACCCTGGGATCATGACCTGAGCCAAAGGCAATTGCTTAACGACTGAGCCACCCAGGCGTCCCTCAAATAAAATCTTAAAAAAAAAATAGTTGCATATATATTGTGTTACTGAGTCTCTTTATTTGGGGGAGAGAGGGAGGGAGGGAGTACAAGCTTTGGGGGGTTGGGGAGTAGGCAGAGGGAGAAGCAGACTCCCCACTGAACAGGGAGCCCAGTGTTGGGCTCCATCCCAGGACCCTGGAATCATGACCTGAGCAGAAGGCAGATGCTTAACTGACTGTACCACCCAGGTGCCCCATACTGAGCCTCTTTCGTAAAGCACATTGTTGCAATGTGAATTTCTACTAAGGTGAGAGAATTCTAAGATGCCTTTCAGCAATAGTACCTAAGGAAACAAGTTTTGGTTGGTAAGGACATGAAGACAACACTTGTACTCTGCCAAAGGGAGTATATATTGGTATAGCCATTGGGGCAAACAGTATGGAGTTTCCTCCAAAAACTGAAAATAGAACCAACCATATGGTCCAACAACCATCTTACGGTTATATATCCACAAGATAGGAGTTCAGTACCTGCAAGAGATGTCTGCATTCCCATTACAACATTCACAGTAGGGGCGTCTGGGTGGCTCAGTCGTTAAGCGTCTGCCTTCGGCTCAGGTCATGATCCCAGGTAAGCGTCTGCCTTCGGCTCAGGTCATGATCCCAGCGTCCTGGGATCGAGCCCCGCATCAGGCTCCCTGCTCCGCGGGGAAGCCTGCTTCTCCCTCTCCCACTCCCCCTGCTTGTGTTCCCTCTCTCGCTGTCTCTCTCTCTGTCAAATAAATAAATAAAATCTTTAAAAAAAAAACAAACAACATTCACAGTAGCCAAGTTATGGACGCAACCTAAGTGTCTCGACACATGAATGGATAATGAAATTGTTGAATGTGTAACAATATTCAGCTTTCGCAAAGAAGGAGATCCTGCCATTTGACAACATGAATGAATTTGTAGGACATCATGCAAAGTGAAATGCATGATCTCAATCTCACTTCTTTGTGGAATCTAAAAAGTCATATAGAAGCGGAGTAGGGGGCATCAGGGTGGCTCAGTCAGTTGAGCCTCAGACTCTTCATTTCGGCTCAGGCCTTGATATCAGGGTTGTGAGTTCCAACCCCACGTTGGGCTCCATGCAGGGCATGGAGCCTACTTAAAAAAAAGTAGGGGCGCCTGGGTGGCTCAGTCGTTAAGCGTCTGCCTTCGGCTCCGGTCATGCTCCCAGGGTCCTGGTATCGAGCCCCGCATCGGGCTCCCTGCTCTGCGGGGAGTCTGCTTCTCCCTCTCCCACTCCCCCTGCTTGTGTTCCCTCTCTCACTTGCTCTCTGTCAAATAAATAAATAAAACCTTAAAAAAAGTAGAACCGTGGTTGTCAGGTGATGGTAGATGGGGGAAATGGGGGAGTTGTTGGCCGAATTGTACAAGGTTGCAGTTTTGTAGGATGAACAAGTCTATAGAGATTTAGTGTATAACATAACTATATTTAAAAATACTGTATTAGATACTTCTAATTTTTTTTTAAAGATTTCATTGATTTGACAGAGGGAGAGCATGAGCAGGGAGAGAAGCAGGCCGAGGGAGAGGGAGAAGCAGATTCCCCGCTGAGCAGGGAGCCCCATGTGGGGCTTGATCCCAGGACCCCCAGATCATGACCTGAGCTGAAGGCAGTCTCTTAACTGAGTGAGCCACCGAGGTGTCGCCCCGCTTACTTTTGGAAGGCTTTTTCCCCCTAGGAATAACAGGACTTCACCATTTCTCTTCCTATCTCTAGCTACCCATTATATGAGGTTGTATTGTACGTGAGTATGCTTGAGAAGTGGGAGCATGCTTTTTGCACCCAGCCCCTGCTCATGTTACATAGGCTTTAGCAATGGGCATGGTATGCTAATACTGGGACCCTGATCACCCTTGCCTCAGCTCCTAAGTTGGTGGTTCCATGCCACCAAGAGACAAAAGCAGAACATCAAGCTGCTGTCCCTTCCCTCCACTGAGTAGTTAGTTCCTAGAAAGAGAATGTAATTCAGACAGAAGCTTGCCATTGTCCCTACCGATGCTCCAAAGCTCTAAGCAGAGGAATTATGCCTGATGGTGAGGGGAAAGCAAACTATAAAATGGCGTGTACTCTCTCGGCAAAGACTTAACTTCAGTTACTACAGATAAGGAGAAGTACAAGCCAAAGACAGGAAATAGACACAAAAAATTGGCAGGAGATTTGTGGATTTAATGAAGATCTGGTCTCTAGGTCCCCTCATTCACAGGAGAGAACCAGGGAATAAGACTGCTAAGAGAAGTCGGCTAAGGCTCCGAGCAAATACCAAACACTACCCTCAGGTAGTGTTACTATAAAGGATCCACAGTATGTTTGGATTAGTTTGTGGGGCAGATTTGTCCCAGGACTTGGTTGAAAACAGTAGAGCCATCTGTCAGCAGTTAGTCCATTTTATCAACTCAGTGCCGTCCAAAAAAAGAGTAGAAGAGAGTCCTGCCAATACCAATGTTGTAGATGACGGTGGACATAAAGCTGTATACCCCGTTCTCTGCCAAAGAGCAACATCGGAGGCTTAACACTGTCAGGCAGAAATAGACTTTGCCAAGATAACCAGGAAGTCATTAAACAACAAAAGACAACACAAACAAGGCCTGGAAGAGTGGGGCATACCCACAAAGTGCAATATATTATCTCAAATGTCCAGTTGCAACTAAATCATGAGAAATGCTGAGAAACAGGAAGGTATGACTCATACGCTGGATGGAAAAGCAGGCATCAGAAAATGCATATGAGAGTTTAACAGATGTCAGCTTTAGCAGAAAAAATATTTCAAAGTAGACATTACAAGTATATTCATAACTAAAGGAAAGCGTGATTGAAGGAGTAAAGGGAATGACCTCACCACCCTTAGGAATTCTATCAAAAACAAAATAACAAGGTTGGTGAGAGTGTAGACAAATTGGGATCCTTGGACACTGGTGGGAATGAAAATTGGCGCATCTGCCATGGAAAACCATATATCACTTTCTAATAAAATTACCGTATGACCCAGCATGTTCACTTCTGGGTATATACTAAAAAGAATTGAAAGTATGTTGTCAAAGAGATATTTGCATATCCATGTTCATAGCAGTATTTTATTTTTCATAGCAGTCAATAAGTGGAAGCAACCCGTGTCTATTAATTGATGAACTGATAAACGAAAAGTGATATACACATATAATGGAATATTATTGAGCCTTAAAAAAGAAGGAAATTCTGGGGCGCCTGGGTGGCTCGGTCGTTAAGCGTCTGCCTTCGGCTCAGGTCATGGTCCCAGGGTCCTGGGATCGAGCCCCGTATTGGGCTCCCTGCTCAGCGAGGAGCCTGCTTCTCCCTCTCCCACTCCCCCTGCTTGTGTTCCCTCTCTTGCTGTCTCTCTCTCTCTGTCAAATAAATACAATCTTTAAAAAAAAAAGGAAGGAAATTCTGACACAGGCTACATGTGGACCTTGAGGACTATGCTGAGTGAAAGAAGTCAGACACAAAAGGACAAATAATGCATCATCCCACCTATATAAGGTATGTAGAGTAAGAATGTAGAATGGTGCTTGTCCGGGGTTGCGGGCATGGGATATGGATAGCTTTTATTTAATGGGTATAGAGTGTCTGTTTTACAAGATGAAAAGAACTATGGAGATGGGTGAGGGTGATGGTTGTACAACACAGTGAAGGTATTTAATACCAGTGTACTCTGTGCTTAAAGATGGTCAAGATGGGGGGCACCTGGGTGGTGCAGTTGGTTAAGCAACCAACTCTTGATTTTGGCTCAGGTTGTGATCTCAGGGTCCTGAGATCGAGCCCCATGTCGGGCTCCATATTGGGCGTGGAGCCTGCTTAAGATTCTCTCTCTCCCTCTCCCTCTGCTCTTCCCCCACCTCTCTCTCTAAAATAAATAAAATCTTTTTTTTTCCAAGATTTTATTTATTTGAGAGAATGAGAGATAGAGAGCACAAGAGGGAAGAGAGTCAGAGGGAGAAGCAGACTCCCTGCTGAGCAGGGAGCCCGATGTGGGACTCGATCCCGGGACTCCAGGATCATGACCTGAGCCGAAGGCAGTCGCTTAACCGACTGAGCCACCCAGGC
>NW_027397144.1:1720252-1858116 GCF_003265705.2 Callorhinus ursinus | reverse complement strand
GACTGGCTACTGCAACCCTATTCCCAGCCTCCTCCTCTTTTTTTCTTATTTGAGAGAGAGTATGGGTGGGTAGAGGGGCAGACGAACAAGCAGATGCCCCACTGAGCTCAACATGGGGCTGGAACCCAGGACCCTGAGATCATGACCTGAACCGGAGTCAGACACTTAACCAACTGAGCCACCCAGGTGCCCCTCCAACCTCCTCCTTTCATTGACTCCACTCTGGAGGCTAGAAATGTGAAATACACTCATTATCACTTCCCTTGCAGTATAACATGGTTTGGCCAATGAGCCATAAGTCCCCAGAAAGATTTTTGTTTTTTTCTGATCTAAAATGCATATGCAATTGGTGCAACAACTTTTTTCCTCCTTTCTTCCCACATGTTTGAATACAAACAGGATACCTTGGAGCTGAAGCAGCAATCCTGGGACCACAGGGTTAACAGCATCAAAGAGTTGCCAATGGAAACTCTATTTGTTGAACAGCTGAATCTAAGCCAGCACATTGCCTGCCTTTGGGCTTCTTGTTTAAGTGAAAAAAAAAACAGGCACCTAGTCATTCAAATCATTCTTTACTCATGAAAGGGAATATAACTTCCCTCAGTTTAAGAAGTTAGAAAAAAAGATTGGCCAAGTATATTCCCCACCATACAAATGTAAGAAAGAGGAGAATAAACTTAGAAATCAAGAAACAGTAGTCCTGGGGCGCCTGGGTGGCTCAGTTGTTAGGCGTCCTCCTTCGGCTCAGGTCATGATCCCAGGGTCCTGGGATCGAGCCCCGCATCAGGCTCCCCGCTCGGCCGGAAGCCTGCTTCTCCCTCTCCCACTCCCTCTGCTTGTGTTCCCTCTCTCGCTGTGTCTCTCTCTGTCAAATAAATTAATAAAATCTTTAAAAAAAAAAGGAACAGTAGTTCTATTATGCTGTTAAAGCATATGGATATAAATTCTAAATAATGACTAGAAAAATTGATATCAGTTGCTTTCGGGGGACAGGAATTAGAATTAGGGAGGTATTGTAGATCACTTTTTTTAAGATTTATTTTTTTGGCAACCCCTTAACAATTTATTTTTAATTTTTAAAATTTATTTGAAAGAGAAAGAGAGCGGGGGGTAGGGGCAGAGGGAGAGAGAGAATTCCAAGCAGACTCCCCACTGAGCCTGACATGGGGCTCAATCTCAGGACCCTGAGATCATGACCTGAGCAAGAGTCGGATGCCCAACCAACTGAGCCACCCAGGCGCCCTGAGACCACTTTTTATTTTTAGAAGTTTTATGGTATTATTTGATTCTTGAACTCTACAAATATATTACTTTGATAAAAATGTAAATTAGGGCGCCTGGGTGGCTCAGATGGTTGAGCGTCTGCCTTCGGCTCAGGTCATGATCCCAGGGTCCTGGGATCGAGTCCCACATCTGGCTCCCTGCTCCTTGGGAGCCTGCTTCTCCCTCTGCTTCTCTCTCTCTCTCTCCCTCTGTCTCTCATGAATGAATAAATAAAATCTTTAAAAAAAATGTAAATTAAACAAAATTTAAAGAGTGAACGGAAAGTAGATCTAGGAACTTTGACCCATCTTGATATAGTAGAAAGAATATGGAGAGTCGTGCCTCTACTGCTTACTATTAATACAATCTTGGGCGATTCATTTAGCCTTTAAGTCTGGGTTTCTTCCATTGTAAAATGGGGCATTGACTTGTACAACTACTGTAGGAGGGGACAGGCTCCACCTTCCTGGGATAGAGGTGTCCACTCCCATCCCCTTAACTGCTCAGGTAGGACCCCCAGGAAGACACCTGCAGGGTAACTCAGCTTCTGGATTCCCTGGTTTCCATTCTTGATTGAAAGGGTTGTTTGGGTTTTGTATTTCTCTAAACCATAAGCATTTGGGTATTTTCCATAGTCTGAAGGTCCCTGGTCATTAGTCAAACTTTGAGAATTTCAAGCAGAAAACAGGTAAATGTTGGATTTGAGAGCATTAAGGACAAACCTCTCTACGTCACATTTGAAGATAAAATGTATTTTTTTTGCATTTCCTTCTTTTTTTAAATTTTATTTTATTATGTTATGTTAATCACCATACATTACATCATTAGTTTTTGATGTAGTGTTCCATGATTCCTTGTTTGCATGATAAAATATATTTCTTTATACTTTGAACACTGTAAACAGATAAACTACAAAAATAAAACCCTGGAGCACAATTGAAAATCATGAGCATAATTAAGCTCTCATATTGTAAAAATGACAACAATGTGCAGGGGATTTTTGTCCAAAAAACCTTATGTGGACATTTCTTAGAAACATCCTATTAACTGTGTTTTCAAATGACTTGTATACTAACAAATGTTACTGTCTTTACTTTTCACTTCCTGAGAGCATATATTAAAATATCCTTTGTCAATAATGGGTATTTGGATCCACTTTGGTACTGTTTCCATTTAACTATTGTGCATTTTGAGTCAGTATTGGTACATGGTTGCAAGTTCAGGAATTTCTTCTCAGGCAAATTTAATTTGTATTCTTATATATTGAAAATTTTTGTCATTAATCTAACTTCTCATTCACGCATGATACCAAGCACTTAAATCATGTTTGTGTCAGTACCTCTTGCCAGAACCACCAGGACGTACCGGCAGTCTTGGAGAGCAGTGTACCCACTTGTCATCAGCAGGACTGCAAAGGAGAAGTGACTGTGGGTGTATCCGTAAGAAAGTATCCAAAAGGACTTCTAGAATTTGGACCAGTGTTAAGTGATCTGAACGATAGTCCATGAAGGAACACATTGCTGTCTATTGGATGCTGTGAGGAGGTAAATGTAACTGTGATTGGTAATCACAGTTGTTTTGGAATGTTTGGTCATTTATCCGTAATGCTTTCCTTGCTCTAAATAAAGTCAGATATACAACCCCAGCCCATCAACTGAAGCCAAATACTCTTTCCTTATTCCCTGAATGCTTCCCTTTATAACAGTCCGCAGCCCTGCTCCTTGCTTTGCGTTCTCTGGACTATGTATTTATTTAAGATTTCATTTATTATTTGTTAGAGAGAGGAAGAGAGAGAGCACAAGCAGGGGGAAGGGCAGGCAGAGGGAGAAGCAGACTCGAGCCCGATGCAGGGCTTGATCCCGGGGGATCAGGACCTGAGCTGAAGTCAGACGCTTAACCGGCTGAGCCGCCCAGGAGCCGGGTTCTCTGGACTCTTTAGAGTGGACACTGCCCACTTCATGAAGCATGAAATAAAATTAGCTTTGAGCAACTAGATTATTCTTGTTCATTGTTTTAACTTATTTAATGAGTCAGTGGAGGCCTGCATCTTTTGATACAAAAGGACAAAGACAGGACCAGGATTCAAAGTAGGCCTTTCTTGCTGAGGAGCTGTGTTGTAATGTTAACTTTTTTGAGTGTCCCTTGTCTACCTGGCACTGTAGACTCAAAACTATAGAGACATAAAAAAAAGTTCTTACAGTCCTGGTACTTTTAATTTTATGGGGAAGGAGACATTTTTAAACAAATGGTAAGGTTTATTTGACAGAAATAAGAGCTTTGAAGGTGAGTTCACAATGGCATGTGAGGTAACGGGACCCAGGGGTGTGTTTTCTGTCTTCTCTAGGAGGGTGGTGGCCTCGGTGATGAAGGATGTCATCATGAAGCATTTCTATTCCCACCACCTATTGCGTCTTAAATTAACGCTGTCTCAGGAATTGCTCAGGTGTGAGTGTATATAGTATGCATGATACACAGACCTGCCTTTATGGAGGCAAGAGTAATGATTCCCATAAAAATAAAGGTATTCTCACACACATTAGGGTGAGTGAGAGAAGAAAAACCAAAACAGAAATGAGAAGTGTCTGCAGGAATGTGGAGGAATGGGGTCCCTAGTGCCCTGATGGTGGGAATGCAAAATAGTGCAACCAGTACAGGAAAAGGTGTAGTGGTTTTTCAAAAAAATTAAAAACAGAATAACCATTAAATGCAGCCATTTCATTTCCAGATGTATACCCATAGTAGTTGAAAGCAGAGTCTCAAAGGGATATAAACCTATGTTCACAACATCATTATTCAGACTGGCAAATGGAAGTGTACATGAACTGATGAATGCAGGAGCAAAGAGCTGTGCATACATACAGTGGAACATTATTCAACCTTAAAAATAGAGGACATTGACCTATGCTGCATGTTCAAAAATTGTGGTGCTAATAGGCTGTATTGGTCAATATACTGAAAACCATTGAGTTGTACACATTAAAGAGATGTGTTGTATATCATGTATATTATATCTCAATAAAGCTAAATAAATACCTCAAATAAATGCACTGAGTTTTGAACTAATGTGCTTAGTGAAGTAAGAGTTTTCAAGTACAACCCACATTTATGTAACTTTTCATTTTTTCTAATATTGGTGAAAATAGGAATTCAGGTGCCCTAGGGATATCATAAAGTTTACATTTCAAAATTTCTTTTTTTTTAGATTTTATTTATTTGAGAGAGAAAGAATGAGACAGAGAGCATGAGAGGGGGAGGGTCAGAGGGAGAAGCAGACTCCCTGCTGAGCAGGGAGCCCGATGTGGGACTCGATCCCGGGACTCCAGGATCATGACCTGAGCTGAAGGCAGTCGCTTAACCACCTGAGCCACCCAGGCGCCCTACATTTCCAAAATTTCTAGGCACACACTCAAAAGCTGAATTTCCTTCTAGTGTAAAATGGACACCTGAGAGTTTTAATGAGCACATTTCACGGCTTATGGTTGGAGGAGAAGAGTCCCTGTGCTGAGGCTCAGGCTGTGGGGTTCAAACCCCTAATAGGGCTTGGGAAGTCACGGAATTCTTTAGCTGAAGTACCACGTGTTTGCAGGTGGAGAAGGGGTGGGTGGAACCTCGTCTCTGCCCACAGTTAAAGTTATCAATACGGAGCCAGTCTTTATTGCACAGGGTAATTTTTTTTAAAAAAAGATTTTATCTATTTAACAGAGAGAGAGCACCAGAGGTGGGGATTTATTTAAGAGAGAGAGAGAGAGAGAAGCAGACTCACTGCTGAGCAGGGAGCAGGGTGGGGGCTCCATTCCAGGACCCTGGGATCATGACCTGAGCTGAAGGCAGACGCTTAACCGCCTGAGCCACCCAGGTGCAGCGGGGTGAGGTAATTTTTAAGAGTGTTTGTAAACAAGGGTCACAGCTCCATGAGTGGCTTCGCAAACTCATGCCAACCCAAGAACACCCCCTGGTCCCTAATGGCCTGGTCAGGCACCCCTCTTGCTCTGAACAAGGGCGTCGCTCCACTGGAACGGACTCTGGGACTCCCTGCGCACACCCGTGTCCCCACGTTTAGAGGGAGCTGCAGGAAGACGCCACTGTCCCTCTAGGGCCTGGACCAAGTTTTGCCTAAAAGCAAAAGTCCAAGGAGGGGACTGGTTCCCGACCACCGGCAGAGACGGTGCGCCTCAGCGAGCTGACCTCCCGCCCTGTTGTCACTCAGGAGCAGAGGGGCGGGTCCTTGCGAGCTGTCCAATCGGGCGCAGCAGGAGCAGGTGGGTGTGGCGACGCTCCGCAGCCGCGTGGACGCTTTGCGGTCTTGCTCGCGGCCAAGTCTCACCTGCGCTTAACGGTCCCAGGTGGCTCTGCTGCCGCGTCGATCGCGCGGTGACCTGCACCGGCTGCGGGAGCCATAGGGACGACGCCGGCGGACCGAGAAGCCGGGAAATGGTGAGCGTGCGGGGCCGGTGTGCCAGGACGGGGCGGAGGGGCTGGCAACGGGCCGCGGCGAGACCCGACCTCCCGCGGGAGCCCCGGAGTCTGCGGAGCCGAGTCCCCGGTGACGCCGCTCGGACCTCAGTCCCCTCCGGCGCGCGGCGTGCGGGCTGGGTGGGCAGCCGGGACCCTGGCGTCCTGTCCCGTCCCGGCGCGCGGCCGCGTCTCCCCCGATCGTGCGGTGACCACGGGGAGGGTTGTCGGGGGACAGTCCTGACTCGTTGTCCGGGGTTCGTGCGCGGGAGGTGCTGTGGTCCGGGGGCCCAATCCCTCCTTTCTCCTGGGGGGCACCCGTTTTCTCCTGAGTGTTTCCGATGTTTGGGAAGCAGAGGGTCAAATCCAGTACACTGTCCCTCCCTCAGCCTTTCCTTGGACTGGCAATAAATGCTTGTTTCCAAATCCCGCCCCGCCTCCCCGGAGGCCAACTTCCTGTCTTCAGTTCATAGCATCCGTACCAACTGTTTGTCCTCCGCGGTGTAATTCAAACAGACGCAGTATTTTAATTGTTTATCGTTTTCACACAATCAATGGATGGCTCATTTAAAAAGGTTTATTCTTTGGGCGCCTGGGTGGCTCAGTTGGTTAAGCGACTGCCTTCAGCTCAGGTCATGATCCTGGAGTCCCGGGATCGAGTTCCACATCGGGCTCCCTGCTCAGCAGGGAGTCTGCTTCTCCCTCTGACCCTCTTCCCTCTCGTGCTCTCTATCTCTCATTCTCTCTCTCTCAAATAAATAAATAAAATCTTTTAAAAAAATCCTAAAAGGTTTATTCTTTGTGGATATTTTACATGAGAGGAAGCAGAGAATACTCACCTGGAACAAATTTGTGTGAAAGCCTTGTGCCCCTCCCCCCAAGATCTTTCCTGGGCTCAGCTATCCTTTGGAACTTTGAACATCCTTTGAAACTTTCCCGAGTGATCTCTCCTGACCCCACTGCCCCTTCTTGAGTTTGTCACATTGAAAACATTCACTCTTTTAAAGTCTCTGTTTTACAATAAATGTAAAATGTGTTTAATCAATAGGTCTTGAAAAACAATATATTTCCAAAGAGGCAAGAAAGAGGAGAAATTCGAGAGAAAATAGTACTATGTTGCATCTGTTAAAGTTTCTTGTTTCTCTTTTTCTTCCCCTAGGCGGTGGAGTTTGTTTCTGAGGTATGTTCCTTACTTTTGGGTGATTTCAAATGAAATTCCAGGGCTTTGACTTGCAACACCAGAGTGTTCAAGTGTGATCGTTTATAAGCCAGTTTCCTGCCGTGCAAATAATAATGAATTAACATCATTATTTTCTGAAAGCACGATGTACTTGTGGGTTTTCTTGTTAGAAAAATACCTTACAGGGGCGCCTGGGTGGCTCAGTCGTTAAGTGTCTGCCTTTGGCTCAGGTCATGATCCCAGGGTCCTGGGATCGAGCCCCACATCGGGCTCCCTGCTCAGCCCGAAGCCTGCTTCTCCCTCTCCCACTCCCCCTGCTTGTGTTCCTGCCTATCTCTCTCCGTCAAATAAATAAAAAAAATCTTTTTTTAAAAAATACCTTACAGTTTTCTTCCCACCTTTTTCATAATCGCTGGGTTTGAGGGATTTTTTTAAAAAAGAATTTATTTGAGAGACAGGGAGAGGCCGCAAGAGAGCGAGCAGGGGGAGGAGTAGAAACAGAGGGACAAGCAGCGCCTGGTGCAGAAGCCGCAGTAGGGGCCCAACCTCACCACCCGAGATTGTGACCCCAGCTGAAATCAAGAGTCAGGCTCTCAACCACGAGCCACCCAGGTGCCCCAGGGATTTTGAGGGATTTTGCTGGATTCTTCAGACACTGGGTTTGTGTTAAAGTATCCGCGGCGGTCTAGAGCAACTCTAGTGAGGTCAGAGGCATGCACTCATTGGCTCTAAAATAAGGTCCATCCCACCCCCAAAGTACTTCAAGGCCCAGTTGTTCTTTCTATGGGGCTCGCCTTGCAGGTGTCCTACCTGCTTACACACACCTGAAAAGGAGCCCTCAATACTGAAAGTACAGAGCCCTGGAAAGCTGGGGATGGAAGTGCACGGGGTGGGGGTGGGTGTGTTGGGGGATGTTGGGGCGTGAGACACTCTTTCTGAGGTTGTAACGTGTACCCTTGGGCCTTTTCTAAACATAAATTGTTTTGCATCCGCAATGTAGAGGAACTCAAAGTGTAAATTGTTTCCATTGAGAGAGTCTGTGAAAGTCAAGTTCTGTGTTCTGGATTAGGGTCAGTGACTGGGGAGGTTATTTGGGGCAGAACCTTGAACTGAATCCTGCTGAGAGTTTCCTCACCTGGGAGAATGGAAGCCTGAGGAAGGGAGCAGTTTCCTTATGCCCCGGAGAGGGGACAGTGTGCTGGGCTCCCAGGGTTCATTCCCGTGGCTGCTCAGGTGCCCCTACCCTCCCTCACCAAGGGCTGACCCACTCCAGGGCTGCTGTCCCCACCGGGAGAGTCAAAAATGTGGAACCTTCCGAATGTGGCTTTACGTTCTGTCCTGGGGGAAGCAGGCTGCTTATCTGTACTGAATCCACTGTTTTGTTTCCTGGATTCCTTTCCTGATCAAATAGTGCAGCCCTTTGGCTCTGGTTTCCCTCAGCACTTGGGCTCCTCAACTGCAAATTGATTGAGAGATAGGGTGTGGGGAAAGCTAAAAAATTAGGGAAACCAAGTAGAATTTGTGATCTGTTTAGTCAAGTGAACCTCAAGGTGTGAGATGAATGTGTTTAAATTCTCAGATTATTTTTCAGTTTTGGATCAGCTTTGTTTGTGCCCCTAGAGAACACTGACACTCAACAGGCTAAAGCAATTGAATTCCTATTTTATTTATTTTATTTATTGTTATTTTTTTAAGATTTATTTATTTTTATTTATTTTTTTTAAAGATTTTATTTTTATTTATTCAAGAGAGAGAGAGAATGAAAGATAGAGAGCACGAGAGGGAAGAGGGTCAGAGGGAGAAGCAGACTCCCTGCTGAGCAGGGAGCCCAATGTGGGACTTGATCCCGGGACTCCAGGATCATGACCTGAGCCGAAGGCAGTTGCTTAACCAACTGAGCCACCCAGGCGCCCCTTTTTATTTATTTTTTAACAGAGAGACAGCGAGAGAGGGAACACAAGCAGGGGAAGCGGGAGAGGGAGAAGCAGGCTTCCCGCGGAGCAGGGAGCCCGATGCAGGGCTCGATCCCAGGACCCTGGGATCATGACTTCAGCCGAAGGCAGACGCTTAACGACTGAGCCACCCAGGTGCCCCTGAATTCCTATTTTAATCGATGTGAGGAAAACTGCCCAAAGCTTAGTGTAAATCTTTGAAAACCTAGTGCATTTAAGGAGCTAAACTCAAACCCCTAAAAGCATTAGAATATGCTACTTATTCCTGAAAATATCTTGAGTGTGGATTAGGGGAAGGACACACTGTTGATGGAAGATTGTCAAGCACAATGGTCAAGAAAGAATTCTTGAGATGTTTTATGGGGCAAAAAGGAGTTTTTTTAGAGCCTGGGGACGGGACCTGTGGGCCAAGAGCCGCACTGTGATTGTGAGGAGTGACTGATTACGTAGGGTTTTCTATCTTTTGGAGGTGAAGGTGATGTTAGGGCCCCAGGAAATTGAGTCTCTAGGTTCCTGGAGGCCTATTATTAAGATGGTGTCTTACCTGTAAATCATTAAGACAGTTACCAACTAGAGTGTAGTTTCAGGCCCTAAATGACCGTGATCTTTATCAGCTGAGCGTTTCTTTTTCCCCTGCCTTTGTTCTTGGGCAGTTACTATGCCTGAGGAATGTTATATGTACATCCCACATTAAAGGGGGTGTTTTCTGGTGTCCGCTTGCCTTTTGCCCTCAGCTTGCCTTTAGCTCTCTCAACAGTGTTGCTAGTTTGCTCCTTGGTGAGTTACAGTAGAGACTCAGCCAAGGGGGGTAATCACACAAAAGAAACTATTTGCAACAAATAAGGAGGTCCCTGGGGATAATTTCCAAAGCCTTGTCTCTCTGCAGGGGTGAGTGGGTTCCTTCTCTTTAGGGTTAGGATGAATATCCAGAAAGGAGAATTTTTTCCTTATATGTAGAGGTAGGCATAAGGTTTCACATGGGTTTTTTTTTTTTTTAAGATTTATTTATTTTAGAGAGGGCACAAATGCGAGTGGGGGGGGCAAAGGGAGAGAGAATCCCCAAGCCGACTCCCCGCTAAGCCCGACACAGGGCTCCATCCCAGGACCCTGAGATCATCACCTAAGCTTAAACCAAGAGTCCCCTGCTTAACCGACTGAGCCACCCAGGTGCTGCAAGGTTTTCACCTCCGTCTTAGGAAACATGATTGCACATACAGTGTGTGTTAATGAGGTTTGTGCTCTTTCTTGGTTGTTTTTTAGTTTAGGTTTTTTTTTTTTTTTTTAAGTAGGCTCCACATTCAGTGTGGAGCCCAACGCAGGGCTTGAACTCACGACCATGAGATCAAGACCTGAGCTGAAATCAAGTTGGTGGCTTAAGGGACTGAGCCACCTAGGCGCCCCTTGGGCAGAGATTTTAACATTATAATGAAGTAGAGGTAACTGTTGGACCCTCTGTGGTCCATCTGCTCAGGTGTCAATCCTGTCTAAGCCACCTGAGCTCTTCTCGTTTGCCTTAAAAGGTAAAGTTCACATTCCTGTGACGAAGGGGTGGGGTTCAGAGGGGGTCTCACTGGTGACACTTTTACCCCCGTTAATGCTATGGGGCACAGTTTCAAGCCTGCAAAAACAACTCAAGAATGTCTGTTAGGTGAGTCTTTACTTTTGAAACAGCACTGGGAGTTTTACCATTGACTTATGTCTCTGACACTGTTAGGCTATTTCCTGGCTGGGTAGAGACTGTTAGTTTTTGCATTCCTTCTCTTCCCTTCAAACCCTTAACTCCTGAAGTTTTTGTATTTCTGGGTATTTATCCAAAGAGTGTGAAAACACTAATTTGTTTTTTGTTTGTTTAAGATTTTATTTATTTGACAGAGAGGGAACACAAGCAGGGGGAGTGGGAGAGGGAGAAGCAGGCTTCCTCCCCTCCAGGGAGCCCGATGCGGGGCTCGATCCCAGGACCCCGGGATCGTGACCTGAGCCGAAGGCAGACGCTTAACGACTGAGCCATCCAGGCGCCCCCGGAAACACTAATTTGGAAAGGTATATGCACCCTTATGTTCATTGCATTATTTGCAACAGCAAAGATACAGAAGCAATCTAAATATTCACTGATAGGCGAATAAAGATGTGACAGATAGATATAAAATGGAAGTCTAGTCACCATCTGTCACCATACAAAATTATTACAATTTGACTATATTCTCTATGCTTTACTTTACGTCTCTGTGACTTAATGTATTTTATAACAGGAAGTTTGTACCTCTTAATAACTTTTACTGATTTCGTCATTCATCCTATGCTCTTCCCTCTTGGCAACCACCAGTTTGTCCTCTGTATTTATATTTCTGTTTTGTTTTCTTCATTTTGTTTTTTTAGGGTTCCACATACACATGAAATCATGTGGTATTTGTCTTTCTCTGACTTGTTTCACTTAGTATAATACCTTTTTTTTTTTAAAGATTTTATTTATTTATTTGAGAGAGAGCACATGAGAGAGGGGAGAGTCAGGGAGAAGCAGACTCCCCACTGAGCAGGGAGCCCGATGAGGGACTCGATCCCGGGACTCCAGGATCATGACCTGAGCCAAAGGCAGTCGCTCAACCAACTGAGCCACCCAGGCGCCCTAGTATAATACCTTTTAGGTTCATCCATGTTGTCACACATGGCAAGATTTTATTCTTTTTTGTGGCTAAATTGTAGTCCTTTTTGTCTTTTTGCTACGAGCCATTCTGAGAGATGTGAGGTGATATCTCATTGTGGTTTTGATGTTTGTTTCCCCGATGATTAGTGATGCTGAGTATCTGTTTCTGTGTCTTTTGGCCATCTGTGTGTCTTCTTTGGACAAATGTCTCTTCAGGTCCTTTGCCCATTTTTATATTTTTATTCTTCTTAGCGATTTTATTTATTTGTCAGAGAGAGAGCATACAAGCCGGGGGGGGGGGCAGCAGGCGGAGGGAGAAGCAGGCTTCCCGCTGAGCAAGGAGCCCAATGGGGGACTTGATCCCATGACCTGAGCCGAAGGCTTAACCAGATGAGCCACCCAGGTGTCCCCCTTTGCCCATCTTTAAATCAGATTTTTTTGGTGTTGAGTTGTATGAGTTTTTTTTTTCTTTTTTTAGATTTTATTTATTTGAGTGACAGAATGAGCACGAGAGACAGCACATGAGCAGGGGCAAAGGGACAGGGAGAAGCAGGCTCTCCTGCTGAGCAGGGAACCCGACATGGGGTTCGATCCCAGGACCCTGAGATCCTGACCTGAGCTGAAGGCAGATGCTTAACTGACTGAGCCACCCAGGAACCCCGAGTTGTAAGAGTTCTTTATATATTTTAGATATTAACTACTTCTTTGATATAGCCTTTGCAAATATCTTCTCTCATCCAGGCTTTGCCTTTTCATTTTGTTGATGGTTTCCTTTGTTGTAAAAATCTTTTTACTTTCATGTAGTTCCACTTGTTGATTTTTGCTTTTGGTGCCCTTGCCCGAGGAGACATCCAACAAGATACTGCTGAGACCAATGTCCAAGATTTACAGCCCATGGGTTTTTTTTGTTTTGTTTTGTTTTTTATCTTTAGGAGTTTTAGTTTCAGGTCTTACCATTTAGGTCTTTAATCCATTTTGGGTTTATTTTTGTATGTTACATAAAGTGGTTTGGTTTCATTCTTTTGCATGCTGCAGTCCAGTTTTCCCAACACCATTTATTGTCTTTTCTTCATTATATATTCTTGTCTCCTTTGTCATAGATTAATTGACCATGTAAGTGTGGGTTTATTTATGGGCTGTGTTCTGTTGCATTGATGTCTTTGTTTTCATGCTAGTGCCATACTGTTTTGATTACTATAGCTCTGTGGTATAATTTGAAATCTAGGAGCAGGATACCTACAGCTTTGTTCATTCTCAAGATTTCCTTGGCTATTCAGAGTCTTTTGTGGTTCTGTAAAATTTTAGGATTATTCTATTTCTGTGAAAAATGCCAAAAATGCTATTGGTATTTTGATAGAAATTGCACTTAATCTGTAGATTGCTTTGGGTAGTATGGACATTTTAGTAATATTAATTCTCCCAGTCAATGAGCATGGTATAGCATTCCATTAATCTGTGTCATCTTAAACTTCTTTCATCAGTTTATCATAGTTTTTAGAGTACAGATTTTTCACCTTCTTGGTTAAATTTATTCATAGGTCTTTTTATTCTTTCAGATGCAATAGCAAATGGAATTGTTTTCTTAATTTCCTTTTTTGAAATTTATTGTATAGAAATGCAACAGATTGTATATTAGTTTTATATCTTGCAACTTCACTGAATTCATTTATTCTAATAGTTTTTGGTGGAATCTTTAGGATTTTCTATATATCATATCATGTCATCTGCAAATAGTGATAGAGTTACTTCTTCCTTACCAATTTGGATGTCATTTATTTGTTTGTTTATTATCTATCTTTTTTCCTGTTTATTTATTTATTTTTAGAGGTGGGGGAGGGACAGAAAGAGGGAGAGAAAGAATTTTAAGCAGGCTCCACGCCCAGCATGGAGCCCCATGCGGGGCTTGATCTCCCTTCTGGCCTGCTAAGTTTCTGCTGAAAAATCAGCTTATGGTCTTATGGGTGTTCCCTTATATGTAACTAGTTGTGTATCTCTTGCTGCCTTTAAGATTTTCTTTCTCTTTTATTTTTGACATACTAATATGTGTCTTTGTGTGGACTTCATTGGGTTCATCTTGCTTAGGGCTTTTTGTGCTTCCTAGACCTGAATGTCTGTTTTCTTCCCCAGGATAGGGACATTTTCAGCCATTATTTCTTCAAATACGTTTTCTGTCCCTTTCCCTCTCTTCTCCTTCTGGGACCCCTATAATGTGAATGTCAGCTTTCAACATTGATGTTGTCTCAGAGGTCCCTCAAACTATCTTCATTTCTATTGTTCTTTTTCCTTTTTTGCTCTTCAGTTCGGATGATTTTCACTACCTTGTCTTCCACATTGCTGATCTCGTTTTTTTTGCATCCTTTAATCTGCTGTCAATTCCCTCTAGTGTATTTTTCATTTCTTATTTGTATTCTTCAGTTCTGATTCGTTCATTTTTAATCTTTTCTCTTTGTTGAAGATTTCACTGTGTTCACCCATTCTTCTCCTGAGTTTGGTGAACATACGACCATTACTTTGAACTCTTTATCAGGTAGATTATCTCCATTTCATTTATTTCTTTTCCTGAGGTTTTGTCTTGTTCTTTCATTTAGAACTTATTCTTCTGTCTCCTCATTTTGCCTGGTTCTCTGTGTTTGTTTCTGTATTTTAGGTAGATCAGTATTGAAGGAGTAGTCTCATGTAGAAAGCAACTTTTGGGGCCCAGAAGTGCAGTTCCCCTAGTCAGCAGAACCAGGCACTCCAGTGGTTTTACCTATGTGGGCTGCCTATGCCCTCCTCTTGTGGATGGGCCATGACTGCTGCAGGCATGCTTATGGGAGGGCCCCGCTGTGATTGTTTTGGGCACACTGGTGTGCAGGGCCTCCTGCACTCACCTGTACAGGTGTTTGGAGGGGCACCAGTCCTGGCCAGCGCTGTGTGCTATGTGTGGTGGTGGGGATGGGGGCAGGAGCTATGAAGGGTGTGCTGGCCAAGGCCACCTCCTGGATGTGATGGTGCAGTAGCTGCTTTCGGGGGGCTTTGGTCCTGACTAAGATGTGTCAGGGTGGCATGGCACCTGCCGGGGTGGGCAAGTTCAGCAGGGTGGGTCTGCAGGGGAACACCAGCGTGAGGTGAACAGTGCTAGCAAGGTAGGTAGAGAGTGTCAGAACTGGCACCTGCTAGCATTGGTCAGCTAGTCTGAAGGAGCACAAGAAAATTGGTTCCCAGCAGTGCCTCCTTCCTTGGGGAACTTCCTACAGATTCCTGCCCCTTTGGCACAGTCCCTAAAATTAGTCAGTAAGTCTCTTTTACATATGGCCCAGGTGCTTTTCAAACTGCTGCCTCTGTGCTGGGTCTCTGAGTGAGTTTGTGCGCTGGTCCTTTAAGAGCAGAGTCTCAGTTTCCTATAGCCCACCAGCTCTCCTGGAGTTAAGCCCCACTGATTTTCAAAGCCTTACATTATGGAGGCTCATATTCCTAGTGCCCATTCCCAGAGCCAAGGGTGCTGGCTGTGGGGCTTGAGACCTTTCCTCCTCAAGGTGGACATTTGTGCCTGTGATAATTTTCCCATTTGTGGGTCCCCCACAGCAAGGGGACTGCATCTCAGCCCCTTCTACCTATTTTTTTTAAGATTATTTATTTATTTATTTGACAGAGACAGAACAAGAGAGGGAACCCAAGCACGGGGCATGGGAGAGGGAGAAGCAGGCTTCCCACTGAGAGCAGGGAGCCCGATGCGGGGCTCGATCCCAGGACCCTGGGATCACGACCTGAGCCGAAGGCAGATGCTTAACGACGGAGCCACCCAGGTGCCCCGCTTCTACCTGTGTTGATGTGGCTTTTTCTTTATAGCTTTAACTGTGGAAGTGCTGTTCGGCTAGTCTTCAGGCTGTTCTCAGACAGTATACACTTGCTCTCTATGTAGTTGCAGCCTTGGCATGTTTATGGAGGAGGTGAACTCAGGATCCTCCTACTCCACCATCTTGATTGGGATCCCAGCCATTCTTTTTTTTTTTTTTTAATTTTTTATTGTTATGTTAATCACCATATATTACATCATTAGTTTTTGATGCAGTGTTCCATGATTCATTGTTTGTTCATAACACCCAGTGCTCCATGCAGAACGTGCCCTCCTCAATACCCATCACCAGGCTAACCCATCCCCCCACCCCCCTACCCTCTAGAACCCTCAGTTTTTCAGAGTCCATCATCTCTCATGGTTCGTCTCCCCCTCTGACATACTCCCCTTTTCTTCCTCTCCTGTTATCTTCTTCTTTTCCTTTTTTCTTAAAATATGTTGCGTTATTTGTTTCAGAAGTACAGATCTGTGATTCAACAGTCTTGCACAATTCACAGCGCTCACCGTAGCACATACCCTCCCCAATGTCTATCACCCAGCCATCCCATCCCTCCCACCCCCAACCACTCCAGTAACACTCAGTTTGTTTCCTGAGATTAAGAATTCCTCATATCAGTGAGGTCATGTGATACATGTCTTTCTCTGATTGACTTATTTCACTCAGCATAACACCCTCCAGGTCCATCCACGTCGTTGCAAATGGCAAGATCTCATTCCTTTTGATGGCTGCATAATATTCCATTGTGTATATATACCACATCTTCTTTATCCATTCATCTGTCGATGGGCATCTTGGCTCTTTCCACAGTTTGGCTATTGTGGACATTGCTGCTATAAACATTGGGGTACACGTACCCCTTCGGGGATCCCAGCCATTCTTTCTTTCTTTCTTTTTTTTTTTTTTTAAGATTTTATTTATTTATTTGAGAGACAGAGAGAAAGCACAAGAGGGGGAAGGGTCAGAGGGAGAAGCAGACTCCCTGCTGAGCAGGGAGCCCAATGCAGGTCTCAATCCTGGGACTCTGGGATCATGACCTGAGCTGAAGGCAGTCGCATAACCAACTGAGCCACCTGGGCGCCCCCAGCCATTCTTTCTTTAAATAAGCTTTCTACCCACCCCCCTTGTCCTTCCAGGACTTCCATATTGCATATGAGATTTCTCTTGATGGTGTCCCATCAGTCTTATAAGCTCTCTTCATTCCTTTTCATTCTTTTTCTTTTTATTCCTCTAACTGGGTAATTTCAAATGGTCTGTCCAGAGTCTCACAGATTCTTTCCTCTGCTTGACCAAGTTAGCTCTCAAAGTTATCTATGGCATATTTTATTTCAGTCATTGTATTCTTCCACTCCAGAATTTCTGTTTGGTTCTTTATGATTTTTATCTGTTGAAATCATTTTTCTCTTGTATTATTTTCCTGATTTCATTGAGTTGACTATCTGTGCTCTTGTGAAGCTTATTGATCTTCCTTAAAACAATTATTATGAGCTTTGTGTCTGAGAATTTGTAGATACCCATTTCTGTGGGATTGGTCACTGAAAAATTATTGTGTTCCTTTGTGGTATCATTTTTCCTTGCTGTTTCGTGTTTCTGGAAGTTTTCTGTTGCTGTCTTTGCATTTGAAGAAATGGTCAGCACTCACAGTATTTACTGACTGACTTTGGGAGAGGAACACCTTCACCAGTTAGCCCAACTAGATATTCTGAGGCTGTCTCAAACCTTTTCTAGGGGTACACCCATATCATGCCTCTTTTGCCTCTTTGGGCGAAATTCTTCTTCTTTTTTTAATAAAAAATTGTATTTACTTAGAAGCATTCAGAATGTCAACAAAACAGCTTGCAATTACAGAGTAGTATTCAGTTAACAGAACAATTATTTTGTAGAAGCTGCATCAGAGACAACTGAAGGTGAAAAGCTACCATCCCCATATATCACTAATTTGTGCTGTGCACCAAGAAGAACCTGCTTTAAATTTCCATGCCAATTTCCAACCCCCATACTGGACCAGGCAAGGTTAGTGGCTATTGAAAATACCACCAGGACAGGACTATCTAAAGACACATTTGGTGGTGTGTTAACTATACAAAAAAAGACACTGTACAGTTTAAAAACAAATCTTACACAGCCTTACATTTCAATTTTTTTCTTTAAAAGGAGTGAGTTGTGTACAAGGGGGTTAATGCTTTATAGACCAAAAAAAAAAAACAACTGTGCTAGAACCAGCTTATTCATCATCATCATCTTCATCTTCTTCATCTTCCGCCTCTTCCTTTTTCTTGCTCTTTTCAGCCTTGACAACTCCCTTTTTTGCCGCACCAGGCTTTCCTTTAGCTCGGTATGCAGCAATATCCTTTTCATATTTTTCCTTCAGCTTAGCAGCCTTCTTTTCATAAGGCTGCTTGTCATCTGCAGCAGTGTTATTCCACGTCTCTCCCAGTTTCTTTGCAACATCACCAATAGATAGGCGGGGATGTTCTCCTTTGATTTTTGGGCGATACTCAGAACAAAACAAGAAAAAGGCCAAAGGAGGCCTCTTGGGTGCACTGGGATCCTTAAACTTCTTTTTTATTTCCCCTTTAGGGGGGATATAAGTTCATTTCTCTTTCATAACGGGCCTTGTCCGCCTTTGCCATGTCTTCAAATTTTCCTTTCTCTTTGGCAGGCATGGTCTTCCACCTTTCTGAGCACTTCTTAGAAAACTCTGAGAAGTTGACTGAAGCATTCTGGGTGCTGCTGCTTGTGCTCCTCTCGGCAAGTTTGCACAAAGAATGCATATGATGACATTTTGCCTTTCGGCTTCTTAGGATCTCCTTTGCCCATGTTTAATTATTTTCCTCAGCGAGGCACAGAGTTGCTCAGTGTCCATCTGGCTCTCGCTTGCCCCGGTGCTGTCTCTGTGGAGCTCAGTATACTGCAATGGCTGTCTTGGGGGAAATTCTTAAGGCTATATGCCTTCTCTTGCTCTTTCAAAGCCAAGATGCGGGCTGAGAGCTTCTCATCTGTTTTCCCTAAGGTCGTCCCCTGAAATACTCAAGCGTCTGTGTCTTCTCCCAATTCCACCAAGTCAGACTGGCTGGATGTACATGCTTGGAAGACATCTGCTTATGCTCATCATCTCAGGGTATGCAGGGAGCTAGATACAGCGTGGGGGTTGAGGCATGTGGAGCATCAGGCACACCCATAAGCCTGCTGGAAATGTCCCCAGCAGCTGGTATGTGAGCCTCTTGATGGTGTTTTTATTTTTTTTAATTTTAATTTTATTATTTTTTTAAGATTTTATTTATTTGACAGAGAGAGACACAGGAAGAGAGGGAACACAAGCAGGGGGAGTGGGAGAGGGAGAAGCAGGCTTCCCGCAGAGCGGGGAACCCGACGCGGGGCTCGATCCCAGGACCCTGGGACCACGACCAGAGCCAAAGGCAAACACCCAACGACTGAGCCACCCAGGTGCCCTTGATGGTGTCTTTAGCAGACAGCAGGGTCTGCAGCCCTTTTGAAAATTTCCGGGTCCTGGATGGTAAGAGTCCTACGGATTTGTCAGTATCAGCCTTCCAGTCGCTCATCCATCCTGATGCCCTACATATTTTTTGAAATATTTTTATTTATTTGAGAGAGACAGTGCACACAAGCAGAGGAAGAGTGAGAAGCAGACTCCCTGCTGAGCAGGGAACCCGATGCAGGGCTGGATCTCAGGACCCTGGGATCATGACCTGAGCTGAAGGCAGACGCTTAACCGACTGAGCAACCCAGGTGCCCCTCTCCTACGTATTCTCAGAGAAGAAAGCAATGGGTCCCTTGTGCAGTGTCCGATACCACTGGGGAAGCCAGTGCTCAGTCACTTGGCTCTATCTTTCCCTATGGAAGGAATCCCAGGCCAAACTGAGGGGGTCTTGACAATGAGGTGTGCTGCTTTGAGGGAGGGGTGATGCAGGTGAAGTGAAACTGTTCTTACTATCTGCAGTCTGCCTACTCAGTTTATTTGCTCCAGTCGTGTGCTGGAAATTCTCCTCTGGACTTCCCAAAAGCTATTCTCTTCCTTGGGTGGTTGTCCAAACTGGTGCACTGGGAGGAGATTTTAGTAGAAAAGTCTTATTCCACCTTCTTTGTAATAAGAAAGGTGGAATAAGGTACAATTACATCTGTAATTGGGATCCCAGCCATTCTTTCTTTCTTTCTTTTTTTTTTTTTAAGATTTTATTTATTTATTTGAGAGACAGAGATTACATCTCTGGAATAAGGTACAATTACATCTGTAATCCCAGATGTAATTTAGAACTGTGTTGTTTAATCTCAGAGTATTTGGGGGTTTTCCAACTATCTTCCTATTATGGATTTCTAGATTAATACTATTGTGTTTGCAAGCATATTTTGTATGATTTTTTTTCTTTAAATTTTTTAAGCTGTGTTTTATGTCCCAGAATATGGTCTATTTTGGTGAGTTTCATGTGAACTTGAGAAGAATGTATATTCTGCTGTGTTTGAATGAAGTGTTGCATGGATTTCAATTATATCCCCTTGTTTAATGGTGCTATTTAATTCAACTATGTTTGTCCTAATTTTCTTCTTGCTGGAGCTCTTAATTACTGATGGAGGTGTTAAAGTCTCCAGCTATGAGTGGATTCATCTATTTCTCCTTCAATTATTTTTTTAAGATTTTTTATTTTATTTTGTTTTTTAAAAAAAGATTTGACACAGAGAGATAGCACAAGCAGAGGGAGCAGCAGGCAGAAGGAGAGGGAGAAGCAGGCTCCCCGCTGAGCAGGGATTCCTGCCTCGCCTCGGGGACTTGATCCCAGGACCCTGTGATCAGGACCTGAGCCAAAGGCAGATGCTTAACCGACTAAGCCACCCAGGTGTCCCTCTCTTTCAACGTTTTATTTCACCGAACTCTCTTCCTGTTTACATAGCTTCTGAAAATAAGTGCAACTTAATTCTTATCTTTGTTTCTCTGTAATTAAGGTTTTCTCCCCTCTAGCTTCTTTCAAGATTTTCTGGTTTTTTTTTTTTTCAAGTTTGAAAATGTATTTCAAGGTGCACATTTTTAGGTGGTTTTTTTTGTTTGTTTTTGTTTTTTGATCTCCGAGCTTCTAGATCTGTAGTTCGGTGTCTATTATTAATTTGGGGAAAATCTCATCCATTATTGCCTTATTTGCTCCTTCTTCATGTATTCTCATTATGTGTATATCTTCTGTAATTATCCCAAAGTTCTTGGATTTCTGTTCTTTATTCTTTTTATTTCAGCTTCAAGGACCCTATTGACACATTCTTTAGCTCACTGATTCCTCATACATTTCCACTGTATTGAAGAGCCCCCCAAAGGAATTCATTTATGTTCTGTTCTTTTAGTTTTTTTTATTTCTTGTGTTTTCCTTTTGATTCTTAGAGTTTCTATCTCTTCTTCTTAATATATATTACTCATATATTCTTGCATTTTATCCACTATTTCCATAGATCACAAGCATATTAATCATGGTTACTTTACATTTATGGTCTGATAATTGTAACATATTGCTACATCTGAATCAAGTTCTTTTGCTTGTCCTATTTCCTGAAAATGTATTTTTTAAATCAGTATGCCTTTTAACTTTTTGTTGAATGCTGGATGTGATGGACTGTGAAAAAGGAACTGAGGTAAATAGGCCTTTAGTGTGAGGGTTCATGTTTATCTGAGTAGGGTTTAGGCTGTGTTTATGATCTGTCATGGCTGTCAGAGGCTAAAATATTCTCAGGTATCCTTGCTTTTGTCACCCATGTTGTCTTTAGGGTTTATGGAGGCTTCTTAGAGAAGTTCTGAAATGTATAGTTCTTTTGGTTTATTCCAAACAGGAGTCTTCCTGATGTAGTGGAATGTTGTGGGTAGAGAGGAAGTGTTCTGTATCCTATGATCTGGTCTTAGTATTTTAATGAGCATGTGTCCTTGGACTGCGACCTTCTTTGTTATAATAGGAAAGATATTTGGTCTTTATCCATGGTTCTTAGCCAAGACTTCCTAAAGCCCTTGGACTTTCTGAGTGATAAGGGTGACAGAAGCATCTTATGTTCTAATGAGGTAATCGTTTGCTGACCCCTAGATAGCTTCAGGATGGGAGTTAGTCACCAGGAAGACCAGACTTGGATTGGAGGCTTAGAACTTTTAGACCAGCCCCCAACCTCTGGGGAGCGGGGAGGAAGGAGTTGGAGATGGAGTTATTTGCCAACTGCCAATGATTTAGTCATTCATGCCTATGTAAGGAAACTCCATAAAACCCCCTAAACCTCAGGATTCAGGGGAATTCTGACACCAATGTGCTGGAAGTGTGTTGTATCTGGAGAAGGCATGGAGGTTCCCTTACCTCTGCCATGTACTTTGCCCTGTATGCCCCTTCCATTTGGCTGTTTCTGACTTGTATCCTTTATGATAAATCAATAATAATAGCATTTTATTAGTCCTAAAGTGTTTCTGTCAAATTAACAAACACGATCCAGGGAACCTTTGAATTTGTAGTTGGCCATGCAGAAATGTGTGTAGCCAGCCGCCTCTCCCCCATTTGTAGCTGACATCCAATGTGGGGGCAGTTTTGTGGGACTGAGCCCTTAAACTGTGGAATATGATGTTAACTGTATTTTGTGTTAGAATTAAATAGAATTGTTGGGATGCCTGGGTGGCATTGGTTGGTTAAGCATCTGCCTTCAGCTCAGGTCATGATCCCAGGGTCCTGGGATCAAGCCCCGCATCCGGCTCCCTGCTCAGCAGGGAGCCTGCTTCTCCCTCTACCTGCCACTCCCTCTGCTTGTGCTTTCTCTCTCTCTCTCTGACAAATAAATAAAATCTTAAAAAAAAAAGAAATAGAATTTTAGGCCACCCTTACCCTTAGAGTTGGAGTGTTGGAGAACTGGTGTTTGGGGAACACACCATGTATTTGCTCTCAGGAGTTAGAGAAAAGAACAAAAACCTCTCAACTTCACATATATTTCTAAATGCCCCCTCCCCTCAACTTAGGTCAGGTAGGAAAGCTAAAGGGAACTCAGGTTGGCTGTTTCATCCCCCCACCTCCTCACCCCTGCTGTGTCAGGTAGGTTCTGGTAAAATCCCAGTCAGGCTCTTGAAAAGCAGATTATATTAAGGACAGGCCCTGTTAAAGAGAATGATATGGGCATATGTCAAAACAGCTATATTTCTGTCTCTCTTTCTAATTCTGGAGACAGCAGTTTGCCCTGTGATTAATGCTTTCATAGTTCTGTGGTGTTGATTTTAAGTTGCTTTTTTTTTTTTTTAAGATTTTATTTATTTCACAGAGAGAGATAACAAGAGCAGGAACACAAGCAGGGGGAGTGGGAGAGGAAGAAGCCGGCTTCCTGTGGAGCAGGGAGCCCGATGTGGGGCTCGATCCCAGGACTCTGGGATCACGACCCGAGCCGAAGGCAGCCGCTTAACGACTGAGCCACCCAGGCGCCCTGATTTTAAGTTTGTTAGCTTTTTTTCCAGTGAGGATAGAAATGTCACTTCTAAGTTCCTTACATGCCAGATGACAAACCAGAGGTCTCTATTTTTTAATGTTTGTTGGCTGACAGTTTTAAAAGCCTCATTCCTCCTTCTCCTTGTGCCCTGCATCTGAACAAGGTAACAAGAAAGCCTGCCTGCTCACTGCTTTGGCACCGGGAAGAGATTCAATCCTGGGAAGCCTCTGCCCTTGTGCCCAAACTCTCACTCTAGACAACCCTTGAACTTCAAGAAAGAACCTAGGCCAGGCTCCTTTCCTTGCTCTTTCTTTTCTTTTTCTTTGTTTAAAGATTTTATTTATTTATTAATTGGGGGGGTAGAGGGAGAGGGAGAGTCTTAAGCAAACTCTGTGTTGAGCGCAGAGCCCCACATGGGGCTCGATCTCATGACTCTGACATCAGGACCTGAGCTAAAACCAAAAGTCAGTTGCTTAACTGAAGTGCCACCCAGGTGCCCCCTTTCCTTGCTCTTTCAAGGCATTTCCCACCTGCTTGGGAGGCATGCCCTCCCTGGACACTTACATTATCAAAGTAATTAACCTTTTCATTTGTTCCCGGAAGGGATATGTTGTCAACCAAACCTAGAGTGGGGGCCCACCTGACTCTACGGGTGACCATAACAGTTATAGAAAGGGTAACGTGGCATATATATTGTAATACACTTTGCTTAATTATTTATTAATAAATATTCCTGATCTTTACATATCAGTACATGCCACCCTTTGTTTTTTAAAAAAAAGTAGGTATGATGATGAGTTTATGCAGGCAAGTCTTTCTAAATAGACAGTTGGATTTTTTAAAAATTTTTTTTAAAGATTTTATTTATTTATTTGGCAGAGAGATACAGAGAGAGAGCAAGTAGGCAGAGAGGCAGGCAGAGGGAGAGGGAAAAGCAGGTCCCCCATGGAACAGGGAGCCCGATGCGGGGCTCGATCCCAGGACCCTGGGACTACGACCCGAGCCGAAGGCAGCCGCCCAACCGACTGAGCCACCCAGGCGCCCCTAGACAGTTGGATTTCAACCAATTTTGCCACCAAAACCATGAGTGAAAACTCAGATTGCCAAATTACAGAACAAACATACAAATTATGTTCTTTTCAAACAGAATTTAAGATTTTTATCATCAAATATATTGAGGAAAGAATGTACAAAATGTTTTGCAGTGGGATCTGCTAATAATATAAACGTCCTTGAAGTCATCATCAAGATTCCTAACTGTGGGCAGTAGGGAGAGTCTCATGTTCTCCTCCCTGGCTCACTTTTGTCCTGCCCCATAGATGACCACTGTCCTGATGCTTTGTTTATCCTCGATACCTTTACCATCTATTATTTTTCATTAAGCAGAGTTCTTTCAGCTTTCTTCCTTCCGCTTTTGAACAGATAAGTATCAATGGAATTACACTGTAAGGTTTTCCAGTGATTTTTGCCTCCGTATGTTTCTCACATGCGAGCACCTGAGGCTTCTGGCCTGGTCTAGGACCGCGGGCTTCAAACCTCCCACCAAGCTGAGTGGCCCGAGGCTTCGAGATTCTTTAGATACCAATGAGTGGGGTTGGGGGGGGCGTGGTGGGCAGACGACTCCCTGCTGGAAGATGGTCAAAGATCAAAATGGACCCAGACTCATCATTACCCTCGGTGAGGTCACTTTTGTCCGTGTTTGTGAAGAAGGGTCACGGACCTCGGAGAGAACAGGTCGCAGCCCACTGCCCAAGCAAGGTCGGCTCAAAGACGTGACCTCCGGCCTGCTGTCACTCAGGCGGGCGGGGGCGGGGCCGTGCGAACTGTCCAATCAGGGGAGTCGCCGGAACCGTGCGTGCGGGCGACGCGCTGTGGACGGCGGGGACTGTGTGCCGTCGCTGCTGTCCGGCCGAAGCTCGCGTCCCCTCTCGCTGTCCTGAGAGCCTTCGGGAGCTTCCGCCACATCCTCTGTGGCCGTGACGTCCGCCGGCCGCGGCAGTCGTATGGTGGTTCGACCGGCTACCCCAGAAAGCGAGCAATGGTGAGTGTGGGGGGCCCGGGAGTCGGGAAAGGGGGGCGGTGGGACCGGCTGGAACCGGCCGTGGCGGGACCTGGCCTCCCCGCCGTGAACTCTGGGGTCTGCGGACCCGAGGCCGCCGGTGGCGCGGCACGCAGCGCGGGGCCGGGCCGGCTGCCGGGACCGCCGGCGTCCTGTCCCGTCCCTGCGCGGCCGCGTCTCCCTTAGATTGGGCGACGACCACGGGGAGGGTCATCAGGGGACGGTCATGCCTCGGTCTCCCGGGTTCGTGCGCGGGAGGTGCTGTGGTCTGTGGGGTCCCCATCCCTCTCTCCCTGGGGTACCCACCCGCTTTCCCCTCACTTTTCCAAACGTTTGGGGAGTAGGGTCTCAAAGCCGCGACCCTGTGCCCCCTGCCTAGCTCTTCATAGGACTGGCAATAAATGCCTCAATTTCCAGATCTTTCCCTGCATTCTGAAACGCCATCTTTCCTCTCCAGTTCATAACATCATTATTAACTGTTTGTTCTCCATGATGCTTTTCAAATTACGCAGTGTTTTATCATTTATCCACAGAGCCATGAATGGCTCTTTTTAAAGATTTATTTTTGTGGATATTTTACATGAGAAGAAAGCAGAGAATAATCACCTGGAACTGTTTTATGAAATCCTTGTGCCTCTCCCCCCAGGATCTTTCCTGGACACTGATGTCCTATCGGAAGTCCTTTGAGTGGAGGTTCTTCTTTAAAACTTTCCTGGGTGATCTGACCTGTCAGCATTGCCCCTCCTTGCATTTGTCACTCTGAAAAGATTTCACTTGAGACTTAGCTTGGGAGATAGTATTAAGTATTTCCAAAAAGGTGAATTTCAGAAAAAAAAATTGTTACTTTCTATTTGTTAAAATTTGTTCCCTTTTTTCTTCCAAGTGGGTATACTGATATTCTGAGGTATGTTCTTTCAGGTGATTTTAAATGGCATATCAGGGCCTAGACCTGTAACATTAAGTATTACAATACAGTTGTTTACAAATCAATTTCTTTTCTTGGAGATAATTGACATCTTCATTTTCTGATAGTAAAAGGTTGGTTTTCTTGTTGAACTAGTAAAATTCCTTAAAATTTTCTTTCCTCCTTTACACATAAACACTGGGTGTGTGAGATTTTGCGGGATTCTTGAACCACTGGGTTTGTCATTTAAATTAATCAGTGGTGGTCCAAAGCATTGTGACTGGGGAGCAGAGGCCTGAGGCCATTGACTCCCAAGCTAAGGCCAGTTTTGACCTGGCAAAGGCAAAGGGAGTTTTCTTAGGCCTAGATGTTTTTACATGTTTGGGTTTTGCATCCATGATATAGGTGCACTCAGAGTATAATTTGGGTATTGAGAAGCTCTGTGAAAGTCCAGAGTTCTGTCTCCTGGACAAAATGTTTATGAATTTGGGAGTTCATTTTGGGTCACAACCTTAAACTGAATCTGCCTGAGAGTTTCCTCACACGTAATATTGGAAACCTTGGGGAAGGGAGTTCCTGTAAGCTGCCAGGAGAGAGGGTGTGCGGGGCTCGCAGAGTTCATTCCTGCAGGTGCTCAAGTGTCCGTGCCCGCCCTGGTTCACCAGGGGCTGACCCACTGTGGAGGTGCTATCTCAACTGGGAACGTCTGGAGCCCGGCTTGGGAGTGTGTGTACTTTCTGAATATGGGTTTTCCTTCTTAACTCTGGGTAAGCAGGCTGCTTAGCTGAGCTGATTTGAATGTTTGCATTTCTTTCCTTGGCATTCTTTTTTATCTATTGAATATTCCAGTCCTTTCAGTCTAGTTTCCCTTAGTAGTTTGCAGTTTTATTTGCTGTCTGGGTAAGATTTTTTATTTCTTGGGCTTTGAAGATGTAAGTTGAGAAGAATGTGTGAGGCAAGAAAATCTTGAAACCAAATGGAATTTTTATTCCTTTTAGGCAACAATCACAAGCTGTGAGATGGGCATATTGAAGTTCTCAGGCACATTTTTCATTTTTATTATTATCTTTTTAATATAAAGATTTTATTTTTCTCTCTCTTTTTTTTTTAAAGATTTATTTATTTGAGAGAGTGAGAATGAGAGAGAGAGAGAGTACGTGAGAGGGGGGAGGGTTAGGGGGAGAAACAGGCTCCTCGCTGAGCAGGGAGCCTGATGCGGGACTCGATCCCGGGACTCCAGGATCATGACCTGAGCCCAAGGCAGTCGCTTAACCAACTGAGCCACCCAGGCGCCCCTAAAGATTTTATTTTTAGGAAATTTCTACACCCAATGTGGGACTTGAACTTACAACCCCGAGATCAAGAGGCGCATGCTCTACTGACTGAGCCTGCTGGGCGCCCCTCATTTTTCATATATAGAGCAGTTTTTGTATGTGCATGTCTCCAGGGAACTTTTGACATTTTAAAGACTATACTATTTTTTAAGGCAAATGAATTTCTGTTTTAATTGATGTCAGAAAAACTACCCAAGCTTATGTAAATCTTTAAAAGTCCTAGTAGGTTTCAGGGTTTAAATGCAGCCCCCTGGGGCGCCTGGGTGGCTCAGTCATTAAGCGTCTGCCTTCGGCTCAGGTCATGATCCCAAGATCCTGGGATCGAGTCCCGCATCGGGCTCCCTGCTCCGTAGGGAAGCCTGCTTCTCTCTCTCCCACTCCCCCTGCTTGTGTTCCCTCTCTTGCTGTCTGTCTCGCTGTCAAATAAATAAAATATTTAAAAATAAATAAATGCAGCCCCCTAATGCAGTGCAACATGCTCTTCATTCCTGACAATATTCTTAGTGTGAAATATAGTGGAGGGACAAACTATGATGTCCCTTGTCCTTTTAGTTAGTTGAAATTTTTCATTTTTTATGGGTTGCAGTTTTATACCCATTAGTGCTTAAGGAATTAAATCTTAGAATGATTTCCTATGTAGAAAAGTTTAAATTAATTTAAAATTAAATTTAAAGTAGCAAAAGTTGAAAATACTATTAAGCAGTAAAATATAGTGTATGTTAAGTTTGTTTCTTTTATATTAATTGCATGCTAAGGATTACAATTCATAAGAAACTAGTAGACTTCAGAAAAAATTTTAAGATATGAAATGACGAGAGTTCAGGTTTTTGTTTTAGAGCATTTTGTTTACAGAAAAACTGATCACAAAGTACAGAGTTCCCACCTGACCCCTTTGCATCCACAGTTTGCAATATTTTTTACATCTCCTATTACTGTGGTGTGTTTGTTACAATTGATGGACCAATAGTCATGCACCGAAGTCTACTGTTTATATGGACATAGACATTTAGTGTTATATACAATCAGTGGGTTTTGGCAAAGGTATAATGACATGTGTCCATCATTTCCTTTTTTTAAGATTGATTTATTTTGGAGAGAGAGTGCGTGCGTGTGCGGGGGGAGGTGGGGTGAAGGGGAGGGAGAGAGAGAATCTTCAGCAGACTCCGTGCTGAGCATGGAACACAATGCTGGGCTCCCTCCCGGGACCCTGAGATCACGACCTGAGCCGAAACTAAGAGTTGGATGCTTTACCAACTGTTCCGCCCAGGCACCCCTGTGTTCATCATTTTGACATCATATAGAATAGTCTCTCCTTTTCCTAAAAATATCTTGTGCTCCACCTGTTTAATAATCAACCTTCCCTCCAACACTCCTGTCTTTCACCAAAAGATCTTCTTACTGGCTAATAGTTTTGTCTCTTCCAGAATGTCATATACTTGAAAACAATGTATTTAGCCTTGTCAGAGTGTCTTCTTTTCCTTAATATACTTCAAAGTTTCCTCCTTGTCTTTTGTTGGCTTTATCCTTTTCTTTTTATCACTAAACAATGTTTATCAGATACATATACCACAGGTTGTTTATTCATTCTACTGTGGAAGGATATTTTGCTAAACTCTTGGCAGTTACGAATAAAACATCCATAAACATTCATTTGCATGTTTCTGTGTGAGTACAAAGTTTCGGTTTATTTGGGTAAATACCAAGTATGATCACTAGATCCTCTGGTAAGAGTATGTTTAGTTTTATAAGAAACTGTCTTCCAAAGTAGGCATACCTTTTTCCATTCCTACCAACAATGAATGAGGATTCCTGTAGGTTTACATCTTCACTAGTATTTGGTGTTCTGAATGTTTTGAATTGTATCCATTGTAATAAGTGTCTAGTGATATCCATTTATGTTCTATTTATAATTCCCTAATGACATTTGAAGTTAAACTTTTCATATGCTTATTTGCAATCTGTATTATCTTTCGTGATACATGTTCAGATCCTTTGCCCATTTTTAATTGGATTGTTTTAGTTTTAAGAATTCTTTGGACATTTTGGGTGTCCTTTATCAGATAACTGTTCTGCAAAGATTTTATTTATTTATTTGAGTTAGACTGTGAGAGAGAGAGCACAAGCAGGGGGAGCATTAGAGGAAGAGGGAGAAGCAGGCTCTCCACTGAGCAGGGAGCCCAATGCGGGGCTCGATCCCAGGACCCTGGATCATGACCTGAGCTGAAGGCAGATGCTTAACTGACTAAGCCACCCAGGTGCCCGGTGACTGTTCATTTTCTTACCACTCTCTTTTGTAGAACAGGGTTTTTATTTTAATGAAATGAAGCTTCCCATTTTTTTTTTCTTTCATGGATCTTGCTTTTGGTGTTGTATCTTAAAATTCATCAGTTAACCCAGGATCATGTCCTATGTTATATTTTAGGAGTTTTTAATTTTAGATTTACTATATATTTTTGGTTAAGTTTTGGGAGAGGTGTTAAGGTCAGTGTCTAAATTCATTTCTTGATTTTTTGGTTTATCTTTTGCTTGTGGATATCCACTCTTTCTAGAAAAGACTTTTTCTCAGGGTGCCTAGGTGGCTCAGTCAGTTAAGTGTTCAACTCTTAATTTTGGCTCAGGTCATGGTCTCAGGGTCATGGAATTGATCCCCACATCGGGCTCCACACTCAGCACAGAGCCTGCTTCAGATTATCTTTCTCCCTCTCTCTATGCCCCCACACCCCCGCTCATGCATGCGCTCTTCTCTCAAATAAAATCTTTTTTTAAAAAAGACTTTTTCTCTATGAATTGCCTTTTTGTCCTTTGTCAAAGATCAGTTGACTACATTGTGTGGGTCTATTGGAAAGCAGTTGACTTCTGCATCCTTCAACCTTGCTGTGCTCTTGTTATTAATTTTCAGAGTGCTCTCTGAAATTGTTGGGGAATCCAGCAGATATTCTATATAGAAAACCATGTGTTTGTAACTCACAGGTTTATTTTTTGCTTCCCAATCTATATAACTTTTATTTCCTTTTGTTATCTACTGCATTAGCTAGGTCTTCCAGGACAATGAAGAATAGGAGTGACGAGAGGAGACTTCTTTTTTTAAAAATTTTTTATTGTTATGTTAATCACCATACATTGCATCATTAGTTTTTGATGTAGGGTTCCATGATTCATTGTTTGTGCATAACACCCAGTGCTCCACGCAGAATGTGCCCTCTTTAATACCCATCACCAGGCTAACCCATCCCCCCACCCTCCTCCCCTCTAGAACCCTCAGTTTGTTTTTCAGAGTCCATCATGAGAGGAGACTTCTTACCTTGTTCTTTATCTTACCAGAACAGCAACTGTCTCTCACCATTAATATGTTAACTACAATTTTCACATAGATGTTCTTTTTCAGAAATAGGAACAACAACTCTCTATTCCTAGTGTGTTATCATAAGTGTGTGTTGGGTTTTATCAAATGTTGTTTTCATTTTCACCTCCTTTTATTCCTGATATTAGTAATCTCTGTCTTTTCTCACTTAGATTGACTAGTCATTTACCAATTCCATTAATCATTTCAAAGAACTCCCTTTTGGTTTTCTTTATATTGTCTCTTAATTTCCTGTAATTTTTAATGTCTTTTGTAAGTCTTACCATTTTATTTTCCTTATTTTTATTGAGATATAATTGACATGTAACATTAGTTTCAGGTGTACAACATAATGGCTTGGTATTTGTATATATTGTGAAATATTTCCACAGTAAGTCTAGTTAACATCCTTCATTGTACATAGTTACAGGTCCTTTACTTATCATAGATATTTAAGATCTACTTAGCAACTTTCAAATTCTCAGTATTACAGTATTATGAGCTGTAGTCACAGCTCATAATACTGTTTGATTGCTGTATCCCATGACTTACTTATTTTGAAGAAGTAACATATTTTGAATAAGAGAGTGTTATGCCTCCAAATTTGTTAAGATTGCTTTGACTACTTATTTTATAGCTGAAAGTTTGTACCTTTTGACCTCCCTTCATCCATTTTCCCCACCCTTCACCTCTGGCAACCCCCAATTTATTTTCTGTATGAGTTTGTGTTTTTGTTTTATTTTTATTTATTTTTTTAAGGATTTATTTAGAGAGAATGTGTGTGTGCACAATGGGGAGGGGCAGAGGGAGAGAGAGTCTCAAGCAGACTCTGCCTAAGTGGGGAGCCTGATGTGGGTCTTGATCTCACGACCCTGAGATCATGACCGGAGCTGAAATCAAGAGTGGGATGCTTAACTGACTGTGCCACTGGGCACCCCTGTGTTTTTGTTTTTAGATTCCACATATAAGTGAGATCATACAGTATTTGTTGTTCTCTCTGACTTATTCTACTTAGCATAATGTTCTCAAAGTCTGTCTAGGTGTTAATGGTAAGATTTTGGGATGCCTGGGTGGCTCAGTCAGGTGAGCCCCCAACTCTCAATGTTGGCTCAGGTCGTGAGATTGAGTACTGTGGAGCCTACTTAAGATTCTCTGTCTCCCTCTGCCCCTCCCTGCTCTCTTTCTCTCTCTCAAAAAAAAAAGGGCAATATTTTATTCTTTTTTATGGCTGAATAATATTCTATTAATATTTATCAGTTTGTCCATTGGTGAACACTTGTTCCCGCATCTTGGCTATTGTAAATAATCAGTGAGTATAGGCTGCGTGTATTTTTTCGAGTTAGTTTTTTTCCGATAAATACCCAGAAGTGGTATTGTTGGATCACATGGTCATTGTATTTTTGATTTTTTAAGGACTCTCCATACTGTGTGCATAGTGGCTGCACCAATTTGCATTCCCAATTATGGTGCACAGAGGTTCCCTACATCCTTGCCAACACTTGTTGTCTTTTTGAGACTGGCCATTCTGTCAAGTGTGAGGTGATATCTCACTGTGGTTTTGATTTGCATTACCCTGATGATTACCGATGTTGAGCACCTTTTCGTACACCTATTGTCCATCTGTATGTGTTCTGTGGATGTCTATTTAGATCCTCTGCCCATTTTATTTTTTAATTGGATTCTTTTTTGGTGTTGAGTTTTATGAGTTCTTTATGTGTTTTGGATTTAACCCTTTGGATATAACCAGAGATACGATTTGTAAATATTTTCTCCCATTGAATAGGTTGCCTTTTTATTATATTGATGATTTCTTTTGCAATGCAGAAGCTTTTTAGTTTGATACAGACCCACTTGTTGATTTTTGCTCTTGTTGCCAGATCTAAAAAGTCACCTTTAAGATTGATGTCAAGGGGCTTACCACCTGTTTTCTTCTAGGCATTTTATGGAGTCATGTCTTACACTCAAGTCTTTAATCCATTTTGAATTGTATATGGTGTAAGAAAGTGGTCCAGTTTTCCCAGCACCATTTATTGAAGAGACTGTCCTTCCTCCCATTGTATATGTTTCCTTTGTTGTAAATTAATTGACCGTGGAGTGTGGGTTTATTTCTGTATTCTCTGTTCTATTCCACTGATCTATATAGCTGTTTTTATGCCAGTGCCTTACTGTTTTGATTACTATGGCTTTGTAACATATTTTGAATAAGAGTGTTATGCTTCCAGATTTTTTTTTTAAGATTTTATTTATTTATTTGACAGAGAGAGAGGCAGCGAGAGAGGGAACACAAGCAGGGGAAGTGGGAGAGGGAGAAGCAGGCTTCCCACCCAGCAGGGAGCCCGATGTGGGGCTCAATCCCAGGACCCTGGGATCATGACCTGAGCTGAAGGTAGACGCTTAATGACTGAGCCACCCAGGCGCCCCCCTCCAGATTTGTTCTTAAGATTGCTTGACTATTCAGGGGTGCCTGGGTGGCTCAGTTAGTTGAGCGGCTGCCTTTGGCTCAGGTCATGATCTCGGGGTCCTGGGATTGAGCCCCGCGTTGGGCTCCTTGTTCGGCGGGTAGTCTGCTTCTCCCTGTCCTTCTGCTATTTCCCCCACTTGTCTCTAGCTCTCTCTCTCTCTCTCTTTCTGTGTCAAATAAATAAAAATCTTAAAAAAATAAAAAGATTGCTTGACTACTCAGTCTTTGTGGTTCCATGCAAATTATAGGATTGTTCTGTTTCTGTGGAAATGCCATTGAAATTTTGATAGAGATTCCATTGAATCTGTAAATTGCTTTAGATAGTATGATATTTTAACAGTAGTAATTCTTTCAATCCATTGAGCATAGAATATATTTGCATTTATTTTGTGTCATCTTCAATTTCTTTAATCAGTGTCTTACAGTTTTCAGTATATAGGCCTTTCACCTTTTTGATAATTTTATTCCTATTTTGTTTTTGATCAGTTTTAAGTGGACTATTTTTATCTGTCTATCTGTCAGAGAGAGCACGTGAGCACAAGTAGGGGTGGGGGGAGCAGCAGGCAGAGGGAGAAGGAGGCTCCCTACTGAGCAAGGAGCCTAATGCGGGACTCGATCCCAGGACCCTGGGATCAATGACCTGAGCTGAAGGCAGATGCTTAACTGACTGAGCCACCCAGGTGTCCCCTGGACTATTTTTTAAATTTTATTAAGTTTTTAAATTACAGTATAGTTAACATACCTTTAAAAATTTTTTATTAAGGTGGACTGTTTTCTTAATTTCTCTTTCTGACAGTTCCTTATTAGTGCAAAGAAATGTAACCAAACAGTTTTTTGGTGGAGTCTTCAGAGTTTTCTATATACAGACAGTTCCCAACTTAATGATGGTTCAACTCGAGATTTTTTGACTTTTTGATGGTACAAAAGCAATATACATTCAGTAGAAAGCATACTCTGAATTTTTATTTTTCCATTCTCAATATGCAGTACAAGATTCTCTTGTGATGCTAGGTGGCAGTCAGCTACACAGTCATGAGGGTAAATGACTGTTACAGTTTTAAAACCCTTCTGTCCCTATACAACCGTTCTGTTTTTTTACTTTCAGTATAGTATTTAATAAACTACATGAGATATTCAACACTTTGTTAAAAATAGGCCTCGTGGGGCGCCTGGGTGGCTCAGTCAGTTTATTTTGGCTCACGTCATGATCTCAGGGTCATGGGATTGAGCCCTGTGTAGGGCTCCTCGCTCAGCAGGGAGTCTGCTGGAGATTCTCTTGCCACCCCCCCCCCCCTTTAAAAGACTTTTTAAAAACTTTGTGTTAGATGATTATACCCAACCGTAGGCTAACATAAGTGTTCTGAGTACAATTAAGGTAGGTTAGGCTAAACTTGGATTTTCAGTAAGTTAGGTATATTAAGTACATTTTCAGTTTTTAAAAAAGTTTTATTCATTTGAGAGAGCATGAGCAGGGGCGGGAGGCGGTAGTGGGCGGGAGGCAGAGGGAGCACACTCCCCACTGAGCCAGGAGCTCAACGCAGGGCTTGATCCCAGAACCCTGAGATCATGACCTGAGCTGAAGGCAGATGCTTAACTATCTGAGCCACCCAGGTCCCCCTACGGTTTCAATTTAGAGATATTTCCAGTTTATGATGTATCGGTACATAACACAATCATAAGTTGAGGAAGATCTGTAGAATATCATGTCGTCTACAAATAGACCATTTTACCTCATTTTTTTTCTAATCTGGGTGCCATTTTTCTTTTTCTTGCCTAATTGCCCTGGCTAGAACTTCCAGTTTTATGTAGTGGACATCCTTCTCTTGTTCCTGATCTTAGCGGAGAAATTTTCACCTTTTCAGCATTGAGTATGAGGTTATCTGTGGGCTTGTCTTATATGGCCTTTATTATGTTAAGGTACTTTTAATGTATACTCACTTTGTTGAGAGTTTTTATCATAAATGGATGTTGAACTTTGCCATATGTCTTCTCTGCATCTTTTGAGATAATCCTGATTTTTAATCTTCATTTTGTTAATATGGTTTATCACATTGATTTGTAGATACTGAACCATACTTGCATCATGGAATAAATCCCACTTGATCATGGTATATGATCTTTTTAGTGTGTTGTTGGACTCACTTTGCTAGTATTTTATTGAGGACTTTTCTAGCTTATGTTCATCAGGGATATTGGACTGTAATGTTCTTATGGCAACTTTGTCTGGTTTCAGTATCAGGGTAACACTGGCCTCATAAAATTAGTTTAGAAGTGTTCCCTCCTGTTTTTTAGTAAGAGTTTGAGAAGGATTTGGTATTACTTTTTCTCTGACTATTTGGTGGAATTTACCAGTGAAGCCATCTGGTCCTGGACTTTTGTTTGTTGGGATGTTTTTGATTACTGGTTGATTCTTTTTACTAGTAATCAGTCTGTTCAGATTTTCAGCTTCTTCATAACTCAGTTTTGATATGTATTTTGTTTCTAAGAGTTTATCCCTGTCTTCTAGGTTGTCCAGTTTTTTGGTGTATAATTGTTCATAGTAGTCTCTTATGACCCTTTGTATTTCTCTTGTACCAGTTGTAATGTCTCCTTCATTTCTGATTTTATGAGTCCTCTCTTTTTTTCTTGGTAACTCTAAAGGTTTACCCATTTTATTTATCTTATCAAAAAACTAATTCTTAGTTTCACTGATTTTTTTTCTATTGTCTTTAGTTTATATTTTGTTTATTTCCTCTTTGATCTTTGTTATTTCTTTCCTTCTAACTTTGGACTTCCTTTTTTCTTCTCTAGTCCCTTGAGGTTTAAAGTTGGGTTTATTTGAGATCTTTCTTGATGTAAGCATTTATTGCTATGAACTTCCTTCTTTGAACTGCTTTTGCTGCATCTCATAAGTTTTGGTATATAGTATTACCATTTTCATTTGTCTCAAGGTATTTTTTTACTTCTCAGTTGATTTTTTTCACATTGGTTGTTTAGTAGCGTGTTATTTCATCCACACATATTTGTGAATGGTCCAGTTTTCTCCTTGCAGTTGATTTCTAGGCCTACCATTATGGTTGGAAAAGATGCTTGATACGACTTTAATCTTAAGTTTATTAGGACTTGTTTTGTGGCCTAATATATGATCTGTTGTGGAGAATGTTCTGTGTGTACTTAAGAATGTGTATTTTGTGTATTCTCTTGCTTTTAGATGGAATGTCTGTTAAGTCTATCTGGTTTAATGTGTCATTTAAATTCAGTGTTTCCTTATTCATTTTTTTGTCTGGATGATATATCCATTGATGAAAATAGGATTTTAAAGTCCCCCACTATTATTGTATTGCTGTTTCTCCCTTTAGGTCTGTTCATATTTGCTTTATATATTTAGGTGCTCCTATTTTGAGTATATAAACATTCACAAATATTATACCCTCTTAATGGGATTCACCCATTTATCATTATATAATGACCTCCTTTGTCTCTTATTACAGTCTTTGTCTTAAAGCCTATTTTGTGTCATACAAAATAGCTAGTTTTATTTTGGTTTTCTTTTTTCTTTTTTTTTAAGATTTTATTTGTTTATTTGACAGAGAGATAGCGAGAGCAGGAACACAAGTAGGGGGAGTGGGAGAGGGAGAAGCAGGCTCCCCACTGAGCAGGGAGCCCGATGTGGGGCTCGATCCCAGGACTCTGGGATCATGACCTGAGCCAAAGGCAGACAGACGCTTAACAACTGAGCCACCCAGGCACCCTATTTTGGTTTTCATTTGCATGGAATATGTTTTTCCATCCTGTCACTTTGAATCTGTATGTCACTTTCAATCTGTATGTCTTTACACCTCAGGTCTTTTGTAAGCAGTATAGATTTTTATTATTTTTTTAAAGATTTTATTTATTTAAGAGAGAGAGCACGTGCAGACATAAGCAGGGGAGAGGGAGAAGCATGCTCCCTGCCAAGTAGGGAGCCCCACGTGGGGCTCGATTCCAGGACTCTGGGATCATGACCTGAGCCAAAGGCAGCCGTTCAACCGACTGAGCCACCTAGTTGCCCCAGCAGTATAGATTTTTAAAAGTCTATTCAGCCACTCTGTGTCTTTTGATTGGAGAATTTAGTTCATTAACATTTTAAAGTAGTGGTAGGTATGTACTAATTGCCATTTTGTTCACTGTTTTCTGGCTGTTTTGTAATTTGCCTTCTTTTGTGATTGATAATTTTCTGTAGGTTACTACTAGAATAGCTTATATTTATAACAATATACTTTAAGTTGATAACAATATGAGTGCATTCTAAAAGCTACATTTTTATCCCCCCCACCCCATTTTATGTTTTTGATATCACAATTTACATCTTTATGTCTCAGTTAACAAGTTGAGTTATTTTCATACTTTTGTCTTTTAACCTCAACTTTCATATGATTAACTCACCACCTTCCTGGGGATGGGTATTAAGGGCACGTACTGCATGGAGCACTGGGTGTTACACGAAAACAATGAATCATGGATCACTTCATCAAAAACTAATGATGTACGGGTTCCCTGCTCCGCGGGAAGCCTGCTTCTCCCTCTCCCACTCCTCCTGCTTGTGTTCCCCCTCTCTCTGTGTCTCTCTTTGTCAAATAAATAAAATCTTTAAAAAAAGAAACAAAACTAATGATGTATTGTATGGTGACTAACATAACATAATAAAGTAAAATTAAAAACAAACCAAAAAAAAACTCACCACCTTTACATTAGTCTGAATTTTACTATATATTTGTCTTTAACAGCAAAATTTGTACTTTCATATTTTCCTGTTACTAATTAGCATCCTTTCATTTCAACTTAAAGAAGTCCCTTTACATGGCTTGCAAGGCTAGTCTACTGGTGATGAACTCCTTTAGCTTTTGCGTCGTTGGGAAACTTTTCTTCAATTCTGAAAGACAGCTTTACGAGTTGAGTTTTCTTGGTTAGCATTTTTTTTCTTTTTTTTTTTTAAAGATTTTATTTATTTATTTGTCAGAGGGAGAGAACGAGCGAGCACAAGCAGGAGTGGCAGGCAGAGGGAGAAGCAGGCTCCCCACTGAGCAAGGAGACCGATATGAGGCTGGATCCCAGAACCTTGGGATCATGACTTGAGCCGAAGGCGATTGCTTAACCAACTGAGCCACCCAGATGTCCCTAGCAGTTTTTTTTTATTATGTTATGTTAGTCACCATTCATTACATCATTAGTTTTTGATGTAGTGTTCCATGATTCGTTGTTCGCATATAACACCCAGTGCTCCATTCAGTATGTGCCCTCTTTAATACCCATCACCAGGCTAACCCTTCCCCCCACCCACCTCCCTTCTAAAACCATCAGTTTGTTTCTCAGAGTCCATAGTCTCTTGTGGTTCATCTCCCCCTCTGATTCCACCCCCCTTCATTTTTCCCCTCCTACTCTCCTTTTTTTTTTTTTAACATACAACGTATTATTTGTTTCAGAGGTAAAGGTCTGTGATTCATCAGTCTTACACAATTCACAGCACTCACCATAGCACATACCCTCCCCAATGTCCATCACCCAGCCACCCCATCCCTCCCACCCCCCACCACGCCAGCAACCCTCAGTTTTTCCCGAGATTAAGAATTCCTCATATCAGTGAGATCATATGATACATGTCTTTCTCTGATTGACTTATTTCGCTTAGCATAATACCCTCTAGTTCCATCCACGTGGTTGCAAATGGCAAGATTTCGTGTTTTTTGATGGCCCTAGCAGGTTTTTTTCCCCCCAGCACTTGGGATATATCACACCACTCCTTTCTAGCCTGAAAAGTTTTTGCTGAAAAATCTGATGATCTTATGGGAGTTGTCTTGTACATAAGTTTTTTTTGTTTTCTCTTGCTGGTTTAGGAGCCTCTCCTTGTCTTTAGCTTTGACATTATAATGCTTCTTGGTGTGAGTCTCATTGGGTTCTGGGATTCCTGGATCTTGATGTATGTTTTCTTCTCCAGGTTCGGGACGTTTCCGGCCATTATTAAAGTTAAGTTTTCTGCTCCTTTCTCTCCTCTTTGGGAGTTCAGTAATGCAGATGTTGGTCAGCTTGATGTAGTCACATAACTCCCTTAAGCTGTCTTCACTCTTTTTCATTCTTTTTTCTTTTTGCTGTTCTGATTGGGTAAGTTCTGCCCTGTCTTCATTTTTCAATTCAGTTATTCTTCAGTTCTATGATTTCTATTTGGTACTTTGTTTTCTGTTTGTTGAAATTCTCACTTTTTTCATCCATTCTTCTCCTGAGAGAGGTGAGCATTTTTATCACTGTTATTTTGAACCCTTTATCAGATAAATCACCTGTCTCCTTTTCATTAAGGTCTTTTTCTAAGGTTTTATATTTTGCTTTTTTGGGAATATATTGTTTCTTTGGTTTCCTTGACACTCTTGGGTTTTATGTGTTAGATAAAACAGCCACCTCTCCCAGTTCTGAAGGAATGATCTCATGGAAGAGAGCCCTTTATTGTCTCTCAAACCTTTGTGATTGTCCAAGAAGGCTCTTTTCAGTTGATCCCAGTAATTGAGGCAGTGCCCCCAAGAGGAGGATCTCAGGCAGCACCTAGATTCAGGCTGATTAGAAGGCAGACCCTCAGGCAGCAGCTTTTAAAATTTTCAACATAAACTCTTTCAGGTGAAGACTGGGAGGTGGACATTTCTGCCAGCTTCCTCTGCTCTGAGCCCTGGGTAATAACCAGTTAGGAATGGTTTCTTCCTTGGTACCATCCCATTGAGTACAAGCCCTGCTGGCCACAAAAGGCAGGATATTAAGGGACTCCAGGGCATGTGTACGAGCTCTTATGTTAGAGATTTGTATGGCATGGGGGGCCTGAGGCAGGGCAGAGGAAGCATGTGAAGATGGTGCCCACTTGTTAGAAGATGGAGGAGAGACAGTGAAGTATCCCTCAAACTGAGAAGGCACTTTGAGACCAAAAACAAAACAGGCCACTTCATACAGTTTACAGTTCTATTCAGGCTAACTTATTGGTAGGAGAGTTGGGCAGAGGATGGTCCACGGCAGCCACATAGTTATTCTCCACAAGTCCAGGCCCCAGTCCACAGATTTTCTAGAGGAAGGGGACACACAGGAGGACACTGCAGTGAGGTCAGAGAGCGTGCACGCACCTAATGGACAGCTGGCCTTTCATCGGATCTTGTGGCACCACCTGTGATTGATGGAAGGCCAAACAAGCCTCCCCTCATTCCAGCCGTGGTGGGCATTCCTGACGTATGTGTATTGACCTCCGAGGGGCCAGGAACAGGAAGCCCCAGGCGAAGTCACTGAGCGAACCTGGACAGGGTCGGAGGCCAGTATTGTCAGCACTCAGGCACCGCTGTCCCCCCCACCCCCACCCCGGGTCTCCGGAGAGGATATAGGCTGGGTCCTCCGTGCGTGTTTAATTAGCAGCTCACCCCTCAGAGGACAGCTGTGAAGATAAACTAATAGGTCCTCGACAGAGACTGGGTGCCTCGGTCTGTTGCCTCTTTGTTGTGCCCTGGGAATGGTGGTGGCCGGTTAAGAACTCTTTCTCCATTTGTTACAGTCTTGTGGGACCCACAGGTGTGAGCTCCACTGACCACCAGAGCCAAGCAATCTAGAGGTGTTTCCTGGGCAGCAAAAATTTTCTGCAAAAATCAGGAGTGTCAGGCAAGGGCACGTGCTCCTGGGAGATCCTGGAGAGCTGGAGTGAGGCAGAGGGGGAGCACACACATTGTCTGTTTTTGAAGAACATTTCAGTGAGCCCTTAGATGTATGTTTAATTAGATGCCTGCCTTTCAAGCTGACACTTTAAGATTAGCAAGCAAGCCTCGTTTTTGTTGTTGTTTTTTAAATAGAGCAAGGCGGGGCAGAAGGAAAGGGAGAAAGAGAATCATAAGCAGGTTCCATGTCCATCTCATGACTTGAGCTGAAATCAAGAGTCAGACGCTTAACCGAATGAGCCCCCCTGGCACTCCTCAAGCAAGCCACTTCCACAGAAAGCCTGGCTGCTTTTCAGTCAGCTGCCTCTATGCTGGGTCCTGGGCTGGGTGAGTCTGCACATGTGAGCCCTTTAATAACTGTTTCAGTTGGTGTAGCCCTCTTGGTCCCATGGATGCAGGCTCTGTTGTCTTTCAGAGGTAGATGTTTGGGGGCTCATCTTCAAGTTCAGGTCTTAAGGGTAGGGGTACTAGAAGTGGGGTTCAGAACCTTCACTCCTCAGGGAGAAGCTTGGGATTTTGTGTTCCCTCCTAACTGTGGGTTGCTGCACCAGTGGTGGGGTTTATGGCAAGATTGTGTCTCAGCATCTCCTACCAGCTTTTATGTGGTTGGTTTGCTCATTCATCCAGTGTGTAGGAGCCGCTTAGCTAGTTTTTGGGGTTTGGGTTTTTCCAAGGAAATTATTCCATATGTAGATTTAGATGCAGTGTGTCTGTGGGAGAAAGTAAGTCCAGGATCGTTCTATGTCACCACCATGACCTGGACTGTTTTATTCTGCTGAAGGTTTAATTTGTTGTTCTTTATTGTTTCCTCAAGTAGTTGCTTATGTTATTGTCGATCTTTTTTTTTTCCTTTGATTTATTTGTTCAATGGTACAAATTTCCTTCTAGGTTCCTACAGTTGCTCCACCAGAAAACTTTTGATAAATTCTATTTTTATATCGTTCAAAATAATATCTTTAGACTTTTTTGATCCCAATATTTAGAAGTTTTTTTTATCTCCATGTCTTTGGGGTTTTCCAACTGCTTTCCTGTTATTGATTTCTAGATTAATGCTGCTGTTTCCTGAGAACATGTTTTGTACATTTTCTGTTCTTTCAAATTTAAGGTGTTTTATATCCCAGAAGGCGGTTTGTCTTGGTGAATGTTGCATGTGAACTTGAGAAGAATGTGTATTTGCTGTTGATGACATATTCCATGGATTTCCTGATTTTCTTCCTGCTGAAACTCTTATGTTACTGATATGGGGGTGTTGATGGGTCCAACTTTATGAGTTTTTGCCTAACATATTTTGCTACTCTGTTATTAATGCACATACACAGAAGGGATTGTTTTATTTTCTTGGAGATTTGATCCCTTTACTATTACATGATTCCCTCTTTATCTGATATTTCCTTGCTTTGAAGTAGGCTTTGTCTGAAATTAATATACTCTGCCAGCTTTCTTTTGATTACTGTTGGCATGGTATATCTTTCTCCATCCTTTTAAGTTTATTTGTGTCTATATTTAGTTCTTTTTAATGTGCTGTTATAGTGTGTCTTTCAGTTGTAGGGTTTAGGCCATTGATGTTTAAAGTGGTTATTGATAATCTTGATTAATATCTACCGTACTTTTTACTCTTTTTTTGTTGTCCTTGTTTGTCTTCTGCCATTTTTCTGCCGGCTTTAGCTTTAATTGAGCATTTTATCTCTTCTCAGCATATCAATTATAGTTTTTTGACTTTGTTTTGCTGAGTTTACCTTATGTCAGCATATTCCTAATTTCTCCCTGTCCCTTGTAACATTGTCATTCATTTCACTTATCCAAAAGCTATTACTGAATACAAAAGTGATATGTCAGATTTGTTAGTAAAAGAAAAGTTGTTTTACCTTCATTAATTTCTTTCCTAATGCTCTTTCTTACTCACCTCCCGATGAATTTCTTTTTGTGTTTCTTGAAAAACAGGTGTACTCATGTCAAATTCCTCAATGTTTGCTTCAGAAAGTCTTTATTTCTTCCTCATTTTTGAAAAATAATTTTAACACAGAATTGTAGGATGGTGCTTTTTTCCTTTCAGCACTTTAAGTGTTTTGCTCCAGTCTCTTGCTGAAATGGTTTCAGAAAGAAGTCCAATTTAATTCTTACCTCTGTTTCAGTGTAACTGAGGTTTGTTTTTCCCCCGCTCTGGCTTCTTTCACTATAATCTCTTTGTTTTCGATTTTTCTCCAGTTTGAATAGGATGTGCTTGAATTTGCATTTTTGGTTGTTTGGGGTTTTTTCCCCTTCGTATTTTGTGCTCTCTTAGCTACCCAGATCTGCAGTTTGCGATCTCGAATGGTAGGAAGATGCAGTGATTATTGCTTCACTTACTTTTTCTGTCTTTATTTTCCATCAGTTATTCCCATTGTATTTTACCCTTGTCATTATACCAGAGTTCTTGGATATTGTGTTCTATTTTTGTTTGCTTAGGCCCCAGCGAAACACTCTTCTGAGGACAGGCCTTGTTAAGAATAGAATATTCTGGGCATATTTCAAAATAGCTTCTTTTCTGTCTCCAGTTTTGAAGACAATGGTTTGCCCTGTGTCCTCAAGTCTCTGATGGGTCAAAGAAGAGTTGTTTAAGCTTTTTTGCTTTTTCCTTGTGAGGGAGAGACTGCTTCTAAGTTCATTATATGACCCCCCCCACAAAAAAAACCCCAAGTCTCTTGACTTCCGATGTTTCATGTTTGACTGCTCACAGCTTTGAAGCTCAGCCCTCCTTTTTCCTCCTTGATCCAGTTCTGTCCAAGGCAGTAAGAAAGCCTAGTGCTTCCTGCTTTGGTAGTGGCAAGAGGATCAGTTCATACAAGCGCCTGCCCTTGTGTGTGAACCTTTAGTCCACTCACAACCTCCGGGGGAAAAAGGTCTGCATGCTTTTCCCTGCTTTTTCAAGCCATTTCAGGCCTGCTTGAGAGGCCTGCCTTCCTCCCCAGAGACCTCAGTTATAGAGTAAAGTCTCTTATATCCTGCAGGTAGCATGTGGCGTCCTCAACTAAGGGACTCCTGTACTCAGGTTTGGCTGTTATGCTTTTGTACGGCACAGAGCTCCTAAGTGAGAGAAAATGAGAGGGCTCCCTCTAGAGCACTGGTCAGGAAACTTCCTCCTGAAGTTGGAGAATGGCGATTTTATGTTCTTTTGGAGGAAAGCACTGCTGAATCCTTTATGTAGTTAATAATCATGAACAGATTCACCATCAAACCACTGTGGATGTCAGGGAACTCCCTCGCAACCTGCACTTCTTAACCTGTTCGTCAGGGTTAGCATGGGCCAGAGGGCACTATTACAGTTGGACCAAAAAGAGTTCCTCTAGCACCTTTTCATTTCAGTATGTGTCCTAAAAAGTGAGCAGCAGTCCTGAGGCTCATGTGGATAGGGTTTTTGTGGAGATCTCTGAGCCCTAACTTCTGAGTAACTTCCTGGCTCCATGAAATGGGACAGAGAGAGAATGGAAAAACTGAGTGCAGTAAGAACTACACAAGTGAAAAGTACTACTTCACAAGAATATTTTCATTTATCCAGCTACATCTGGCTACTTCTAATGGCCTTCAGGCCGATAATGGCAAGCTGATCCTTGTTACAAGTTGCATTTCCACAGGCCTCCTGGACTCTCATGTTTGGTGATGGGACTAGAAGAAAAAGCTTCCAGTTCTTCATTGTGTTTTATTCATTAAAACCTCATGCAGATTTGACCCCGTACATCATGGAGTGCTGAGTTAAATGGTAGGTAAGAAGGAAGGAGATGAGAGCATTTTTCTCAAAAGGAATTAGTGTGCTTAAAATAATACTTGTTTCATTTGTATAGTATTTCTCTCATTTCTCCAAGGTGCTCTAGACCCTGCCATTAGAGAACAGTAACATTTAAAGTGATCACAGTAAAGATGAATAAATAATTTGCATGTGTTCATGATGCTGTTAAATTTATGAGGAAGTGTGAACAGAAAGTAAGTTTCTCATGACCAAGACATAAATGTTTGGAGACCACAGAATCGTACATAACCTTCCTATAATTGAGTATAAATCCCCAGTGCTGTCAGACTCATGTATGCTACTGTAAACATATTTGGGATGTTTTAGGACTCAGTGACCTTTGAGGATGTGGCTGTGAACTTCAGCTTGGAAGAGTGGGCTTTACTGGATTCTTCGCAGAAGAAACTTTACAGAGATGTGATGCGGGAAACCTTCAGAAACCTGGCCGCAATAGGTAAAGATGATGACATTCTTACTGAACTTTGGCAATTAGAGAACAAGTATTTCTTGCCCATCAGTCTTGTTCTGACGTGGGAAAATAGTACATTAGTAAGCTAAGCTCATCATAGACCTAAAATCTAGTAATTTTTCTATAATTTCTAATAACGGAATATTTTCTCCATCTGCATTTTAGAGAAAAAATGGAAAGATCATGACACCGAATATAGGTACAATACCCAGGGGAGAAGACTAAGGTGAGTCACACAATGTAGCAGTGTCCCACATGAGAATCTTATATCATGAATTTTTAAAAACCAAATTATTCAGGGGTGCTGGGTGGCTCAGTCAGTTAACGTCTGCCTTCAGGTTAGGTCATGATCCCGGGGTCCTGGGATCAAGTCCCACATTGGGCTCCTTGCTCAGCGGGAGCCTGCTTCTCCCTCTCCCTGCCCCTCCCCCAGCCTGTTCTCTCTCTCTCTCTGTCAAGTGGATAAACAAAATTGTTAAATAAATAAAACCCAAGTTATTCAAATTTATCCTTAAATTTTTTTCACTGAAAATATTTACTTAAGTATGACATAGGTGTTGAGTGTTTGCAAAACTGTTCACTTGGAAAGAGCATAAAGAAACCCCATATGGAAAAAGAAAAAGAAACCCCATATGTTGAGACACCTGGGTGGCTCAGTTGGTTGTGTGTCTGCCTTTGGCTCAGGTCATGATCTCAGGGTCCTGGGATCCAGCCCCACATCAGGCTCCTTGCTTAGCGGGGAGTCTGTTTCTACCTGCCACTCCCCCTGCTTGTGCTCCCTCTCTCTTTCTGATGGATGGATGGATGGATAGGTAGATAAAAACAACAAAAAAGAAACCCTGTATGTTAATAGTCTTTGCTTACATAATAGCTGTGGTCAAGTCCTTATTTACGGAGCATTCAGTATATTAACTTTCCAAACGATTCAGAAAGGATAGGAAACCTTCATTTTGCTGTAAGTTATAAAAATGTAATTCTGATACCCTACTAATATGAATTACTAAGAAATCATTAATAAAATACTTCCCATTTTTTAACAGAAGTCATATGGCAGAAAAACGTGAAAGCAAAGAGGGTCGTCAGTGTGGAGAAACCATCACTCAGACTCCAGATCTTAATCTGAACAAGAAAACGCCTTCTGGAGTAAAACCACCTGAAAGGCATCAGTGTGGAGAAACCATCACCCAGACTCCAGATCTTAACCTGAACAAGACGACGCCTTCTGGAGTAAAACCATGTGAATGTAGCGTGTGTGGAAAAGTCTTTGTGCGTCATTCATCCCTTAATAGGCACATCAGATCTCACACTGGACATAAGCCATATGAGTATCACGAATATGAAGAGAAGCCATATAAGTGTAAAGAATGTGGGAAAGCCTTCAGCTACCGCAAGTCTGTTCATAGACATGAAAGGACTCACACTGGAGAAAAACCCTATGAATGTCAGGAGTGTGGGAAAGCTTTCACGTGGCTCACAACTTTCCGAAGACACATGATCACTCACACAGGAGATGGACCTTACAAATGTCAGGAATGTGGGAAAGCTTTTAGTTGTTCTACTTCGTTGCGAACACATGAAAGGACTCACACTGGAGAGAAACCCTATCAGTGTAAACAGTGTGGGAAATCCCTCCGGTCGCCTCTGGGTTTGCGAATACACGAAAGAAATCACACTGGAGAGAAACCCTATGAATGTAAGCAGTGTGGTAAAGCCCTCAGTTGTCCCAGTTCCTTTCGAAGACATGAAAGGACTCACACTGCAGAGAAACAGTATGAATGTAAACAGTGTGAGAAAACCTTCAGTTCTCCTCTAGGTTTGCGAATACATGAAAGAATTCACACAGGAGAGAAACCTTATGAATGTAAGGAATGTGGGAAAGCCTTCATTTCTCTGTCAAGCATTCGAACACACATGATCACACACACTGGAGATGGACCTTATAAATGTAAGGAATGTGGGAAAGCCTTCATTTGTCCCAGTTCCTTTCGATCACATGAAAGGACTCACACTGGAGAGAAGCCCTATGAATGTAAACAGTGTGGTAAAACCTTCAGTTGGCCCAGTTCCTTTCGAATACATGAAAGAACTCACACTGGAGAGAAACCTTACGAATGTAAGGAATGTGGCAAAACTTTCATTTATCGCACAACCTTTCAGGGACACATGAGAAAGCACACTGGAGAGAAACCCTATAAATGTAAAGAATGTGGAAAAGCCTTCATTTCTCCCTCAAGTGTTCGAACACACATGATAATGCACACTGGAGATGGACCTTATAAATGTAAGGAATGTGGGAAAGCCTTCAATTTTCCCAGTTCATTTCGAATACATGAAAGAACTCACACGGGAGAGAAGCCCTATGAATGTAAACAATGTGGTAGAGCCTTTAGTTGTTACACATCCTTTCGAACACATGAAAAAACTCACACTGGAGAAAAACCCTATGAGTGTAAAGAATGTGGAAAAGCCTTTATTTATCGCACTACCTTTCGAGGACACGTGAGAATGCACACTGGAGAGAAACCATACAAATGTAAAGAATGTGGAAAAGCCTTTAGTCGTCCCAATTCATTTCGAAGGCATGAGAGATCTCATACTGAATAGAAACCTCTTGAATGTAAGCAGTGTGGGAAAAACATCAATTGACCTTCATCCTTACATGTGAAACCCCCCCCCGGAAAGAAATCCAACAAATATAAGAAAGCCTGATACAAATTAATCCATGTATAATGTTCCAGAAAACTAACATGAAAGAATCATAAAAGTTATAAATATATTATCAGTGCCTCATTCTTAAAGTGGATCTCTGGACTGTGGATATTTACTACTTTCAAAAATGAACACTGAGGTGAGATAATTCTGTAAGTACTCTTATTACTGTTGTTTAAAGATTAATAGATATTTGTTTTCTCCTTAAATCAGTTGATAACATTTTTCTCTTTCCATTTTGGAGTTTGCTTGATCCATGGGTGAATTGGAATGGTTTCTAAATGTGCAAGTAGATTTAATTTTTATATAATGTTTTAATTGAATTATCGATAAATGTTTTGGTATTTTCTTACTGGCCTCCTGTGTCAGCTACTGGATATCCGTTACCCATCATACACTCCATCTTTCTTGGGAGAAAACCAATTCTTTTTTGGCCAGAAGAGCCTTAATTCCATTTTCCTTGCTAATAAAAAGATGGCATAAATTTGTAAATATGCAGTTTATTATGAAGTATCGTCTGATCAGTTATTTCCATCTTTTGGCCTTTGCCATTCCTTCTGGCTGAGATTTGAATAATCAATTTTGCATTAAGACAGACCAGTCACTGGATAATAAAATGTAGAATTGGAGATGGCACTCCTAAATTATGTTTTGTCACCTGGATAATGTGACATTTTCTAGAATCTGTTTCCTTTATGATTCTATACCTGTAGCCTCACTTGTGTAAGATTTGAAAGGCAGGAGTACAGGAGGCATCAGGTTTCAGAGCCACCAGACAGAGCTGTACAGGAGCTTTGAGGATCCCTGCTTACAGCCTATTTTCCTGATCTCTTGCCCTGCTAGTCAAGAGTGTCCTCAAAACCACAATTAACTGCTCGACTTCATTTCTCAGAGGCGTAGGTTTCCACATATACCTCCACAAGTTCGGCATCAAAGATCCATCACAGTTTGGATTTTCCTGCCAGCCCTCATGTGTCCACCAGGCAACTAATCTGAACTTTCATGGTTGGGAGTACTCTCTGTTGCCCAGACTCTCCTCTGTATTGCATTCATTTAAGGTCTAATTTGTGTAGTCAATACCTTGTTTTGGTAATACTGCTAGTGACCATGTACTCCTGATTCCACTGTGAGTGCTACAGTGACCAGAAGAACACCGTGGACTTTGTTCCTCCACTGCAGCTACTGCTCTGGCCCTGTCCTTCTCTAGGACAGCTGGCCCCTCCCTCCTGTCAGGCAGGTTTGCTCAGCTGTGTGTAATTCCTCGGTATGTTTTCAAGTGTGGTTGATTGTATGTGATTAAAAGCAATGCATTTGTCAAACAAAATATTCTGTAGTCATTTCTTAAAACATTTTATTAACTGGGGCTCCTGGGTGGCTCAGTCGTTAAGCATCTGCCTTTGGCTCAGGTCATGATCTCAGGGTCCTGGGATCAAGCCCTGCGTCAGGCGCCCTGCTCAGTGGGGAGGCTGCTTCTCCTCCCACTCCCCCATTCATGCTCTTGAGCTTGATCTCGCTCTCAAATAAAACTTAAAACATTTTATTAACTGTTTTAATTTGTATGCTAACATATATTGAGTCTCTCATTTCCTGAGAGCATATATTAAAATATCCCATTGTAATTATGAATTTTCAGGTCAACTTTGTAATGTTGTCAAGCTAAACATACCTTCCCAGTATTACCTTGTGCTGTATACGTGCTGAGGTGCTTTTCATTCTTTTATAGGTACAGTCTTCTTTGTCATGAAACTTCTCATTTGGTCAGTGTCCTCTTGCTAGACAAACCCACTACGTTCACATCAGCAGTCAGCAGGGGTGTGATGAACTATAGTAACAAGAATGACTGCAGGAGTGCCTCGGTGGCTCAATTGGTTGAGCATCCGACTCTCAGTTTCAGCTCAAGTCTTGACCTCAGGGTTGTGAGTTTGAGCCCCATGTTGGGCTCCAAGCTGGGCATGGAGCCTACTTTAAAAAAAGGACCGCAAACCCTAAATGACTGGATTTATTAGTAAGAGTGTTTCCAAGGACTTAAGTGATTTGGGTTTTTGCTAGGTGATTTCATTACTATTCAGTAACAGCAAGAAGGTTCTGGATGTATTGGATGCTTTGTGGAGGTAGACAATTCTACCATTGTCTTTACCTTCTAGAAAATGATTGATTCCCCAGTATAGTGGGGCTAAGCCTGTAAGAAGCTCCAGTCAGTCATATTAAGAAGAGAACTTTGGTTATTTTTGTGACTTAGAATGGTCTCTTCTCCATTTTGAGAGACATGGTTACAAAATACCCTTCTTTTTGTCTTGATCCATCATGATCACCAAATTGCTTTGTCTGATGGAAGTGTTCAGTATTTTTCTCTTCAGCACTGTAAGATTTGGCAGGGCCAGTCCCCTAGAAGAGCTGTTGCCCTTCCTACTCATTATCTAAACACCAATATATTTCCTACAGTGAACTGATGGACACTGTTTACCTCCGAGAATCTCAGTGAAAATATGTAATTTCACTTCTTAGGAAACTATGTTTAATATCTCCTCTATGATGTCACCAAGCCTGTAAGTTTAGGTAAATTATGAGAGAACAAAACCTAGCGGGGGGGCGGGGAGAACAGGACTACTGTTCCAATCATGCCTTTCTTACTCGGAGACTACTCTTTTTTTTTTAAAGATTTTATTTATTTGACAGAGAAACAGTGAGAGAGGGAACACAAGCAGGGGGAGTGGGAGAGGGAAAAGCAGGCTTCCCCCTGGAGCAGGGAGCCCGATGTGGGGCCCGATCCCAGGACCCTGGGATCATGACCTGAGCCACCCAGGCGCCCCTCAGAGACTACTCTTGATGCTAATCTTTGAACATGCCTCATCTGTCAGACACTGTGTACTCAAAACATACCTTGTGTAGCAAAAATAATAAAATCAGTGTAGGATTTCAATATAGAGGCATTAAACACAAGTTCTTGCAGTCCTGGTGCTCATATTTTTGTGGGAAAAGAGAGAGGGTTAACAAGTAGTAAAATTTAGATAATAAGATGGAAGGGCGGGCTTTGAAGGAAAGTAAGCAACATCGCGAAATAACAGGGAGGCTGGGAATGTATCTTTTCTAGGAGGAAAGGAGCCTGAGTGAGGATGTCACTACTGACCACTTGAATTCCCACCATGCAATACATTTTAAAGGCTTTCAGGAACAGCTTGGGTGTGGAAGTAAATAGAGGGCAGTAGAAATGGAGAAAGTCTGGCATTCCTGTAATTAACAGTAAAGATTCCCCATAAAGATACAGACCTAGTTCATCTTTCTTTTTGTAGTTTTCTGTATGGAATATGTGATCATGAGTTTGGGCCTGGATATCTGGGGCTTGAAACTTGCCACTGACTTGGGCCACAGATATCTGTATTTTTTTTGTGTTTAACATTATTTGAGAGCATTTCAATTTACCTGTATTTAAATTTTACAGTATTTGGCACTTAAATTTTGCTTCTATATATATATATTTTTTTTTGCTTCTATATATATATTTAAAAATTTTATTTATTTATTGACAGCAAGAAACAGTACAAGCAGGGGGAGCTGCGGGCAGAGGGAGAGGGAGAAGGAGGCTTCCCGCTGAGCAGGGAGCCCGATGCGGGGCTTGATCCCAGGACCCTGGGATCACGACCTGAGCTGAAGGCAGACGCTTAACAACTGAGCCACCCAGGCTCCCTTTTTTTGCTTCTATATTAACTGCATAATATAAACCCCCCATTAAACCCTGGGGTCTCTCCCAGTTTGAAAAAAGGTTATGATGATCTGCGCTGTTCTAGCCCATCCAGAGTTTATGTTCAGAGAGTGGTATTTACACAAGTCCACTGTGATTTCCCAGTGGAAACACCAAAAATAGCGATGTTTAGAAGGCAGTTACCGAGGAATAAGGAAAGCTGCAGTCACAAAGTATCATTTTGAGTAATATCCTAATTTTATGTAAAAGGAAAAATAGGGGAAATGTCTCTCTGTAAGAGGAGTAATTGGAAGCTTTTTGTTTGAATGATCCACAAAGCCCCACAGCCCACCTCACTGTCCACAGGTGTCATTTCCATATGCTCACACTTCCAGCACATGTTATGGGCTGGGAGAATTTAGAAGTAACCACTTGGAGTTTTATTAAAGAGCAAAGGGAAGTCAATCTTGTTCATTTTTTAGTACTGACTGACATTTTCTTAGCACTATGGCAGTAATTTCATGATTATTGGTCTCTCATTGGATGCCTCCACCAATCACTCCTTCCATCTTACATAAGAGAAACTTAAGCACAGGAGAACATCTCTCACGTTTGGAGATCTAATGTGTGCTACCTACGTAACTGGGCATTGTCAAAATTTTAAACTCAGAAAAGCACTGCAAGAAATTTTCGCTTTTACAAATTATCCATCAAATTTCACAAATGACTCATATGGCAGTGTGTTCTGTTTATATTACATTCTGGGAAAGGCAAACATAGGAATCTAAAACATGAGTGGTCAGTGGTGGAGGGGTTTAGTATAAGAGTGTTCTGGGGTTCATTTTTTTTAAGATTTTGCAGAGACAGCGAGGGGGGGAACACAGCAGGGGGAGTAGGAGAGGGAGAAGCAGGCTTCCCGCTGAGCAGGGAGCCCTATGTGGGGCTCAATCCCAACCTGAGCTGAAGGCAGACACCTAATGACTGAGTCACCCAGGTGTCCCTGGGGTTCATCTTTTGATGGTAGTATTACTGCACATTTGTGGAGACTCCCCACTATAAATTGTATGTATGTATATACTCAAAATGATTAATAGAAAATAAAAATGCTTTCATATGCTGGGAGAATATTGAATTTTGCTGAACCTTGCTTGTCATGTGTGCAGCTCTTCTTTCCACTGTATTGGAGATACTACTTAGGAAGAACTGAAGGATTGAGGAAGGAGGACTCAGTCCCCAACAGGCCTTTTCTTGCAATCACGTCTGCACCTAAAGTGAGAGGGCTCCCAGAATCTAAGTCAGGTTCCTCAGTCAGATCTTTGGAAATACTGTGCTTCTGAAACACGAGGGCGCACCCTGCAGTTCTCCCCAAGTACGATCTGAGGACCTCTTAATGCCTAAGCATCAGTGTCCTATCTTTCCCTTGCCATCCTGAGGCCACATACAGCTCTTAGTTTCCCATCGCAAGCTGACTTTGCCTGCTTACTGGGGAGCATCTTTACAACCCACACCTGTCCCACTCTGGAACATTTCTCTAACAGCAGCAGGGGCTGTGAGGTGCATGGGTAGAAGAGTGGCAGAAGGTACATCACGGGGCACATGGCCTTCAGCCACAACAATCTTAGCTGTTGCAAAATTAACCTGTTCTGCTTGCTTAGCCACAAAATACTTACAAATTGAATGACTTTGGTAAAACAAATGGCTCTAGAATCTGACCAAATAACAGTCACTCCATTAGTGTCTCCCTCCTGAGACTCCTATTCCATAGAGGCTTCTGCAGCCTCCTTTCAAACCTCCCAGGATCTCCAAACACCTATGATGGCCACAGCATTCTGGTACAAGTAACTGTTCTCAGCCTAGTGCAGCCGCTGTTGGCAATACCCAGTCTTCCTGGAAACAGAAGCTCTCACAGGTCCTGAGCTGATGATCCAATGCAGCCAGCCTTTCATTTTGCCCTGGGTCATGAGTCCAGACTTGCTTTAACCACAGAGACTTCCTCATTGAAAAGATACTGGTAGGGGCGCGTGGGTGGCTCAGTCATTAGGCATCTGCCTTCGGCTCAGGTCATAATCCTGGGGTCCTGGGATCGAGCCCTGCATCTGCTTCTCCCTCTCCCTCTCCCCCTGCTTGTGTTCCCTCTCTCGCTGTGTCTCTCTCTGTCAAAGAAATAAAATCTAAAAAATAAATAAAAATTAAAAGATATTGGTACCTATAGGACAGAGCAAAAAAAAAATGGGCCTTCTGGCGTATCCCACCTATAGGACAAAGGATGATGTGATCATTCTCGAGGAGGTCACCCCTTTTCTAGACTCACTAGCCATTTGGGGAGTCCCTTGGGATTACATGAATGACCGGAAGAGTTCATGTACTTTATGGACCCTGTACCACTACCCTACCTGATGAAAAGTGAACTGCAGAAATACTTTCTGTTCCCAGATCAAATAGGCCGTCCCGGATCAAAGACTGCACCCAAGTATCAGCTCAGTTACTCAAATTCCAGGCAATCATGCCAGCACTACAGGATGCCCTGGCCAAGAGTCAAACTCCCCTGCACATTTTTATACATCATTTGGCCATTGCCAATAATAGCTTCTGTTTGGTCGCATCAATAGAAACAACTCCTTACCCAGGGTTGCTCCCTTTGGGATAAAGAACTCTAAGAATATTTTGAATCACAATTATGCAAGTACAAATCAAGGTCCCTCCTGACTCTGTACATATTAAACTTCAAACTCTAGAGGCTTATTTCAACACTCAGGGTGATAAATTAACTCAAATGTCTGAGACTCATACTGACATCTCAGACCTAATACTAACCTTGGCCCTTTGTGCCCATGAAATATGAAACCACAGAGACAGCTTCCCTAAATGCTCTAGGCAGAAAGAATGCAAAGGACTTCTCCAACACAGGTTAGTGACTGACCAATGCACCTGTTGTGAAAAGTCACGCCACTGGGAAAATAAACAATGGACAGAATTCCCAGGCCAAGGAGGGGGTTGTAGCAAATAGAAAATAGACTATATACGGCCCCTTATCCCCTATGTAGGGCTAGTTGCTATGATCAGACCATGTTAGATACACAGAGACATTACTCACCCTATCAGACATGCCGCTGATGAAACCAAAATGCAAGGACTAAGACATTCTAGACATTGATGTGATCAACTCATTTTTTTTTAAGATTTTATTTATTTATTCATGAAAGAGAGAGAGAGGCAGAGGGTGAAGCAGGCTCCCAAGGAGCAGGGAGCCCGACGTGGGACTCAATCCCAGGACCCCGGGATCATGACCTGAGCCGAAGGCAGACGCTTAACCATCTGAGCCACCCAAGCAACCGATCAACTCATTTCTAAAAAAGAAAGAAAGAAACAAAGAAACAAACAAACACACTGGGCTCTTGAAAAAGGCATTCATTGGGGCTTGCGTCTTATAAGCCCAGGCTACAGTCCTCATAGAAGCAAGAATGGCTTACTTAGACAAACCTTGTCGTCTGCTAAATGGGTCTTCCTGCTGCTCAAGGCATTAGACAAAACCCTCGGTCTTTAGGGCCCATTATTTTGTTCTTGTCATCACGTTTGCCAGCACGTTATAAGAAGAGGCCTTTCTGCATCTGACAGGGGCGCCTGGGTGGCTCAGATGTTTAAGCATCTGCCTTCAGCTCAGGGCATGATCTCAGGGTCCTGGGATTGAGCCCCATATCAGGCTCCTGGCTCAGCGAGGAGTCTGCTTCTCCCTCTCCCTCCGCCTCTCTCCCCTGCTCATATCCCCCCACCAATCCCCCGTCACATGAATTAAAAAAAAAAAGAGTCCTTTCTGCATCTGACATTTATGTCAAAATGGTCATTTTCACAGGCCCTTATTTATTGTAATAGTGCCCAACAGCCCACACTCTCATATCCCACCCCTGGATCTTCCTCCTAACATCACCTGTACTCTGTCCCCTGTGTGTCCGTATTTCCTTTTGGGCTCCCTCTTTCAAAACCACCTCAGGGCCATCTCAACACAAATGGGATATTTTCCTACCAACTACACTCATGCAATCATTGTCATGGGAGGCACTGGCACTGTCCCGGGCATATACGATGTCATTCAACAAACACATCATTGATCCCAGTCAAAAAATGTCCAAAACACTCTAAGCACATGCAGCAGGCAGCTAATGTTTTAGATGTTTTTCCATGGAGGAAAACTGACAACTATGGTAGCTTATGACTACTTGGCTTTGGACTATTTATTGGCCAGGCTGGGAGAGTTCCGCTCCCTTAAAGGGATTGCTTGCTGCATGTAGACAACACTGGCAAAATGTCATCAATAACTCAACAAACGAGACAACGGATGAAAAGAACCAATAACATTACTAAAATAATTGAACAGGGTGGCGGGATGGGTTAGCCCAGTGATGTGTATTAAGAAGGGCACATATGCATGGAGCACTGGATGTTATACACAAACAATGAATCATGGAACACTACGTCAAAAACTAATGATGTGCTGTATGGTGACTAACATAATAAAAAAATAAATAAAAAATAAATAAAATAATTGAACAGAGCTCTGAAAGCCTATTGACATGATATGCCTGAATCTCTCCCCAAACCTTGGGATGACTAGATTCTGATGCTTTTTCAAGTTTTCCTCATCTTGATTATTACATGTTGCTTGTGCTTTTCACATGGCTTTAAAAATTCATATTCAGAGGCGCCTGGGAGGCTCAGTCGGTTAAGCGTTTGCCTTTGGCTCAGGTCATGATCTTGGGGTCCTGGGATCAAGCCCCATGTTGGACTCCCTGCTCAGAGGGGAGTCTGCTTCTCTCTCTCCCTCTGATCCTCCTCCCTGCTGTGCACGCACTCTCTCTCTTGCTCTCTCTGGCATGCTTTCTCTCAAATAAAATCTTTAAAATCAAATTCAAATTCATATAAATGCAATGTGGCATAATTCAGTTAACAATCATCAAAGAGTGAACTTTAATAAAGACACTGATTTCTGGGGCACCTGGGTGGCTCAGTCGGTTAAGCATCTGCCTTTAGCTAACGTCATGATCCCGGGGTCCTGGGATCGAGCCCCACATTGGGCTCCCTGCTCAGCAGAGAGCCTGCTCCTCCTCTCCCTGCCACTCCCCCTGCTTGTGCTCTCTGTCAAATAAATAAATAAAATCTTAAAAAAAAAAAAAAGACACTGACTCCTCTTTTGATGTTTGATTATTGGCTTTAGATACCCACTCACCCTGCCTGGCCCATAATGGGCAACAAGTCTAAGAGAGTTCACACGTGGCCCTTTACTTTTTGTGCTTATGGTAGGAGGGTCAAGCCTTTAAAACCCACAGCCTCAACTCCTTGACACATTAAAGGCTCTACCTGCTTTCTCCCCTTTGATCCAGCCACCCAAACCCACTTGTACTTGCCTTACTTTCTTAAAGTGCCTCTGAGTAATGAACTGGGAGGGGAAGCCACTCAAGCCAGTGACCTATAGGAACACAAACTGTAAGAGATGAGTTGCTTGAGGATAGACTACCTTGAGAATTAAATGGTTTGAGGAACCCAGTCTTGGGGTGCTCCCCACAATTAATAAATTCTTCCTGCAGGAACCAAACAAGGTTCTCACCATGATCAGAAAAAATTGCCTCATGCTTCATGTAGAAAACAGGAGGAGGGCGCCTGGGTGGCTCAGTCGTTAAGAGTCTACCTTTGGCTCAGGTCATGATCCCAGAGTCCTGGGATTGAGCCCTCCATCGGGCTCCCTGCTCAGCGGGAAGCCTGCTTCTCCCTCTCCCACTCCCCCTGCTTATGTTCCCTCTCTCACTGTCTCTCTCTGTCAAAAAATAAATAAAATCTTAAAAAAAACAAACAGAAGAAATGTTTTGATATATACACAATGCATTCTCTGTTCTCTGTAACTTAGGCCATCCTCCACAGAAAACTAATTTGCCAAAGCTTTATCTGATTGGAGAAAGAGCAATTATACAACTCCAGCCCTCTTCACCTTTCCTCTTTGACAAAAGGGGAGGAATAAAGTCCAAGAACCTTTTCTGATTTTCATAGTCCAGGGATTCTATGCCATCGAAACATTATAGGTCTAACGATAACATAATAGAACATGTTCCTTCCCCAAAACCTACCCATCATATCAGCAGGGTCCCAATGTAAGAACTGGATTAAAACAGCTGCAAGACACAGACTCTACCTAAGATTGAGTTGCTGGGATACCCAAACACGCTGGGGAGAAAAATACAAGGACACTGGAGGATACTGAAGCCCCTGATACCTACAGCCATAAGAAACAGTAAACTCCTATTCAAGAACACATACAACCTCCCAATTAAAGGCCTATTTTCCTCAAATCCTATTAATTGAAACACCATGTCTGGCTTTCAACCAAAAATTGGAAGGCATTTTGAAAGGGAGGAGAAAACATTCTTGAGAGAGAAAGCAATCATCAAAAGAAGACTCGGGTACAGAAGAGACTTTGAACGACCGGGCTGTGAATTTTAAATAACTATTAGTTTCACACAAAGCCAACTTCAGAACAAGGAAGATTATCTGGGAGAAAGAGGAGCATTACCTACTAGTAAATGTGCCAATTCTCCAGGAAAACGTAATAAACCTTAATATATATGTGGCAAACAACAGATTGTCAAAATAGTTGATGCAAAATGTACAGAACTGCAAGGTAAGAGAGACAAATCCACAATTATAGTTGAAGACTTCAACATCCCTCTATCAGACATCCATGATCAGACAGCTAGCAGGTAGAAAATTGGCAATTGAATTGTACCATCAATCAACCAGTCTTCTATGATATTCATAGATGATGACTTCATCTAACAAGAGCAGCATAGACATTCATCTCAAGACATTTATCTCAAGAAAACCTGGAACAAGTACCCGATAGACTACATTCTAGGCCATAACACCTGTAAAAAAGTAAAGACTAGAAACCCTACAAAGTATGCTCTCAGACCATGATGGATTTAAACTAGAAATCAGTAGCAGAATGATAGCTGGAAAACCACCAAATATGGAAGACTAACCCGCACATTTCTAAATAACACATGCATCAAAGGAGGCCTGAGAGAAATTTTTAAAATATTTCAGCTGGGGCGCCTCACTGGCTCAGTTAGAAGAGCATGTGACTCTTGATCTTGAGGTTCTGATTTCAAACCCCATGTTGAGTGTAGAGATTACTAAAAAAAGTAAACTTTAAATAATATTTCAGCTAGGGGCACCTGGGTGGCTCAGTCGGTTAAGTGTCTCAGGTCATGATCCCAGGGTCCTGGGATCGAGTCCTGCATCAGGCTCCCTGCTCAGCGGGGTGCCTGCTTCTCCCTCTCCCTCTGCCTTTCCCCCTGGCTTGTGCACACTCTCTCGCTCTCTCTCAAAAAAATAAATAAAATCTTTAAAAAAATAAATATTTCAGCTCATGGAAAATAGAAATATATCTTGTCAAAATGTGTGGGATGTAGTAATAGCAGTGCTTAAGGAGAAATTGATAGCATCGAATGCACATTATAAACAGAAAATAATGTAATCTTCCACTTTTGGAAGCTAGAGAAAGAGGAGTCAGAAGAAATAAACAATTAAAACACAAACCAGTGAAAGTGAAAACAGGAAATCAATAGAGAAAGTCAAAGGTAGACAAAGACATTTTAAGAAAGGAGAAATTCAGATTAACATTCTTGTGAACATAAATGCAAAAATAATAATTTATTAGCAAACTGAATCTAACAATGTATAAGAACCATATACCATAACCAAATGCAGTTTACTCCAGGTAGGCAGGGGAATCAACATTTGAAAAATCAATTAAAGTAATTCATCACACCAAAAGGCTAAAGGAGAAAAAAAATCATAGGATCATATCAATAGAGGCAGAAAAAACATTTGACAAATCCAACATCCATTGCTGATTAAAAAAACTTGATATTTTAGAAGTAGAATGGAAATTCCTCAACTTGATAATGAACATAATATCACACTTAATAATATCATAGACAATAAAAGGAAATATACCCCTTCTCCCTTTCCCTTGTGTATTTTCCTCCATTTTTAACATCTTGCTTTAGTGTGGTGCATTTGTTCTAACTGATGAACAAATATTGTTACATTATCATTAACTAAAACCTACAGTTTACATTACAGCTCCCGTTTTGTGCTGCATACGTCTGGAAATTGTGAATTGTCACAAATGCATGGTGTCATATATATACAATGACCACATTTTCTAGATACCATTCACTATCCCAAAAATTTCTGCTTCACCTACTCACCTGCCAATCCCCCACCCGTTTTTAAATCCATGGCTTCCACTGATACTGCTTCCATAGTTTTGCCTTTCCCAGCATATCATATAATTGGAATTATACAGAATATAGCCTTTGGGGATGGGCTTTTTTCCCCCACTTAATGTGTATTTAAAGCTCCCCATCTCTTTTCTTGATAGCTCATTTCATTTTACCACTGAATAATATTCCATTATTTGGATGTACCACAATTTGTTTATCCATTCACCTTTTGAGGGGTTTCCCAATTGCTTCTAATTTTGGTATATGTGAATAAAGCTTCTACACAAAATAGATATAATTAGGGGCACCTGGGTAGCTCAGTTGGTTGAGTGTCCTACTCTTGGTTTGACTTAGGTCATGATCTCAGGGTCCTGGGATCAGACCCTGCTCTCAGCACGAAGTCTGCTTGAGATTTTTTTCCCTCTCCTTCCCTCACTGCCCCTGCCCTGCTTGCTCACATGTGCTCTCTCTAAAAAAGGAATAACTACAATCTTTTACAAAATAGATGTAATTATCAATTGGCAAAATACCTATGTTGGTTTCCTAACACATTTGTTGAGGCACATTCTGGTGAGAAAGGCCAAATGGAGACTTCTTGATCTGCTCCCCAACCAAGAAGTAACCTCATCCAGGGAGGAATTGCAGAGATAAATTCTATCAAACAACTCCCTGAAAGATATAGGGGAGTGTTTCTTATCACCTTCTTTTTTAATTCACATGTTTGCTTGTTAACAAAACTATGAAAAGAGTTTAGAATATCACACACTTAAACAGTTTGAGGTATTAATAAAGTTTTCCAAATATGGTATAATTACTGGGGCATACAAAGAAGGCCCATGGCAGCTGGTATGCAGCTTCTGCTCTTTGCTCAACTCTGCCAGTAGAGTTCATCAGAATCCATTTGCCTTTACTTGGCAGTCACAACAATGTACATTTACTGTCTTGTCTTAGGGCTAGGTCATCAGTCCTTATCTATGTCAGAGTAAGACACATGCATATCAGATGTTGGGGTATAAATGCTATGAAAGTGTACGGGTGTTGCACATTTGTGGGTTTTCTACAGTGTTTTTTTTTTAATATTTTATTTATTTATTTGACAGAGAGAGATTGCGAGAACAGGAAACAACCAGGGGGAGTGGGAGAGGGAGAAGCAGGCTTCCCGCGGAGCAGGGAGCCCGACATGGGACTTGATCCCAGGACCTGGGATCACGACCTGAGCTGAAGGCAAATGCTTAATGACTGAGCCACCCAGGCACCCCTTTCTACAGTTTCTTTGAGAACAGGATGAAATATCACCTGCAGTATGGGTGACATGTTGCTGCTCTTTGTAACACCCTCCAACAGGTTGGTGTCAAGGTCAGTGGGGATGTTGAAATTATGGAGACCATATATGCAACATCTGAGCCTGCAACCTAGACTTATTTACTGGGAGACAAATAAGAATGCCAGTTTTAAGAAGTAATTTCTAACCAAGTCGAAATCAAAAAGGTTATTAATGAGATGCAATAAAAAATGGAGGCTCTAACTGCTAGGATAAATGAGGCAGAAAAGAGAATTAGTGATATAGAAGACAAAACAATGGGGAATAAAGAAGCTGAGTAAAAGAGAGATAAACAACAAATGGATCGTGAGGGGAGAATTCAAGAGATAAGTGATAACATAAAGTGGAACAATATTAGAATAAGTAGGATCCCAGAAGAAGAGGAAAGAGAGAGAGAGAGGCAGAAGTTATATTGGAGCAAACTATAGAGGAGAACTTCCCTAATCTGGGGAAGGAAACAGGCATCCAAATCCAGGAGGCACAGAGAACCACCCTCAAAAATCAATAAAAATAGGTCAACACGCTAACATATAACAATGAAACTTAAAAATCTCAGAGACAAAAGAGAAAATTCTGAAAGCAGTTTGGGACAAGAGGTCTGTAACATACAAGGACAGAAACATTAGACTGGCAGCAGACCTATCCACAGAGACCTGGCAGGCCAGAAAGGACTGGCATGATATATTCAGGGTGCTAAACAAGAAAAACATGCAGCCAAGAATACTCTATGAAGCTAGGATGTCATTCAAAATAGAAGGAGTGATAGAAAGCTTCCAGGACAAACAGAAACTAACAGAATTTGTGATCACCAAACCAGCCCTACAAGAAATATTAAAAGGGGTCCTCTAAGCAAAGAGAGAGCCTAAAAGTAACATAGACCAGAAAGGCAGAAAGGAACAGGGACAATATACAGTAACAGTCACTTTACAGGCACTACAATGGCACTAAATTCCTACCTTTCAATAGTTACTCTGAATGTAAATGGGCTAAATGCCCCAATCAAAAGACACAGAGTATCAGATTGGATAAAAAAGCAAGAACCATTGATATGCTGTCTGCAAGAGACTCATTTTAGACCCAAAGACACCTCCAGATTGAAAGTGAGGGGGTGGAAAAACACTTATCATGCTAATGGACATCAAAAGAAAGCTGGAGTGGCAATCCTTATATCAGACGAATTAGATTTCAAACCAAAGACTGTAATAAGACATGGGGAAGGACACTATATCATAAAGGGTCTATCCAACAAGAAGATCTAACAATTGTAAATATTTATGCCCCTAACATGGGAGCAGCCAATTATATAAGCCAATTAATAACAAAATCAAAGAAACACATCAATAACTATACAATAATAGTAGTCCTCACTGCAATGGACAGATCATCTGAGCAGAAGGTCAACAAGGAAATAAGGGCTTTGAATGACACACTGGACCAGATGGACTTCACAGATATATTCAGAACATTCCATCCCAAAGCAACAGAATACATTCTTCTCTAGTGCCCATGGAACATTCTCCAGAATAGATCATATCCTGAGTCCCAAATCAGGTCTCAACTGGTACCAAATGATTGGGAACATTCCCTGCATATTTTCAGACCACAAAGCTTTGAAATTGGAACTCAATCAACAAGGGGAAAGTTAGAAAGAACTCAAATAAATGGAAGCTAAGGAGCCTCCTACTAAAGAATGAATGGGTCAACCAGGAAATTAAAGAAGAATTTTAAAAATTCATGGAAACAAATGAAAATCAAAACACAACTGTTCAAAATCTTTGGGATGCAGCAAAGGTGGTCCTAAGAGGGAAGTATATAGCACTACAAACCTTACTCAAGAAACAAGCAAGGTCTCAAATACACAACCTAACCCTACATCTAAAGGAGCTGGAGAAAGAACAGCAAATAAAGCCTAAACCCAGCAGGAGAAGAGAAATAATAAAGATTAGAGCTTTATTTAAAGATGAACTAGAAACCAAAAGAACAGTGGAACAGTCAACGAAACTTGGAGCTGGTTCTTTGAAAGAATTAATAAGATTGATAAATCCCTGGCCAGACTTACCAAAAAGAAAAGAAAAAGGACCCAAATAAATAAAATCATGAGTTAAAGAGGAGAGATCACAACCAACACCGAAGAAATACAAAAAACTATAAGAACATATTATGAGCAGCTATATGCCAAAAAATTAGGCACTCTGGAAGAACTGGATGCATCCCTAGAGATGTATAAACTACCAAAACTGAACCAGGAAGAAATGGAAAACCTGAACAGACCCATAACCAGCAAGGAAACTGAAGCAGTAATCAAAAATCTCCCAACAAACAAGAGCCCAGGGCCAGATGGCTTCCCAGGGGAATTCTACCAAACAGTTAAAGAAATACCTGTTCTTCTGAAGCTGTTCCAAAAAACAGAAATGAAAGGAAAACTTCCAAACTCTTTCTATGAGGCCAGCATTTCCTTGATCCCAAAACCAAAGACCCCATCAAAAAGAATTACAGGGGTGCCTGGGTGGCTCAGTCACTGGGCGTCTGCCTTTGGCTCAGGTCATGATCCTGGGGTCCTGGGATCGAGCCCCACATTGGGCTCCCTGCTTGGCGGAGAGCCTGCTTCTCCCTCTCCCACTCCCCCTGCTTGTGTTCCCTCTCTCACTGTCTCTCTGTCAAAGAAAAAAAAAAATCTTTAAAAAAAATAAAGGAAAATTACAGACCAATATCCCTGATGAACATGGATGTAAAAATTCTCACCAAAATACTAGCCAATAGGATCCAACAGTACATTAAAAGGATTATTCACCACGACCAAGTGGGATTTATTCCTGGGCTGCAAGGTTGGTTCAAGATCCACAAATCAATAATGTGATACATTACCTAAATTAAAAAAAGGACAAAAACAAAAAAAAGGACAAGAACCATATGATCCTCTCAATAGATGCAGAAAAAGCATTGGACAAAGTACAACATCCTTTCTTGATTAAAACTCTTCACAATGCAGAGATAGAAGGTACGTACCACAATATCATAAAAGCCATCTATGAAAAACCCACAGTGAATATCATTCTCAATGGGGAAAAACTGAGAGCTTTTCCCCTAAGGTCAGGAACATGGCAGGGATGTCCACCAGGATCACCACTGCTGTTCAACATAGTACTAGAAGTCCTAGCCTCACCAATCAGACAACAAAAAGAAATAAAAGGCATCTGAATCGGCAAAGAAGCCAAACTCACCCTTTGCAGATGACATGATACTCTATGTAGAAAACCCAAGACTCCACCCCAAAACTGCTAGAACTCATACAGGAATTCAGCAAAGTGGCAGGATATAAAATCAATGCACATAAATCAGTTGTATTCCTATACACTAACAATGAGACAGAGGAAATAGAAATTAAGGAGTCAATCCCACTTATAATTGCACCCAAAACCATAAGATACCTAGGAATAAACCTAACCAAAGAGGTAAAGGATCTATACTCAGAAACCTATAGAACACTCATGAAAGAAACTGAGGAAGACACAAAGAAATGGAAAAACTTTCCATGTTCGTGGATTGGAAGAACAAATACTGTTAAAATGTCTATGCTACCTAGAGCAATCTACACATTTACTGCAATCCCTAGCAAAATACCATCACCTTTTTTCACAGTACTGGAACAAATAGTCCTAAAATTTGTACGGAACCAGAAAAGACCCTGAATAACCAAAGGAATGTTGAAAGAGAAAACTGAAACTGGTGGCATCACAATTCCTGACTTCAAGCTCTATTATAAAGCTGTAATCAGGGCACCTGGGTGGCTCAGTCGTTAAGCATCTGCCTTCAGCTCAGGTCATGATCCCAGGGTCCGGGGATCGAACCCCATGTTGGGCTCCCTGCTTGGAGGGAAGCCTGCTTCTCCCTCTCCCACTCCCCCTGCTTGTATTCCCTCTCTTGCTGTGTCTTTCTGTCAAATAAATAAAATATCAAGAAATAACTGTAATCATCAAGACAGTATAATATTGGCATAAAAACAGACATATAGATCAAATGAACAGAACAGAGAACCCAGAAATGGACCCTCAACTCTAGGGTCAACTAATTAAAGCAGGAAAGAATATCCAATGGAAAAAAGTCTCTTCAACAAATGGTGTTGGGAATATTGGACAGCCACATGCAGAAGAATGAAACTGGACCATTTCCTTACACCATACACAAAAATAGAATCAAAATGGATGAGAGACCTAAATGTGAGACAGGAATCCATCGAAATCCTAGAGGAGAACACAGGCAGCAACCTCTTCAACCTCGGCCACAGCAATTTCTTGCTAGACACATCTCCAAAGGCAAGAGAAACAAAGGCAAAAATGAACTATTGGGACTTCATCAAGATAAAAACCTTCTGCACAGCAAAGGAAACAGTCGATAAAACCAAAAGACAACAGACAGAATAGGAGAAGATATTTGCAAATGACACTACAGATAAAGGGCTAGTATCCAAAATCTATAAGGAACTTATCAAACTCAACACTCAAAGAACAAATAATCCAATCAAGAAATGGGCAGAAGACATGAACAGACATTTCTCCAAAGAAGACATAAAAATGGCCAACAGACACATGAAAAAAATCCTCAATATCACTGGGAATCTGGGAAAAACAAATCAAAACCACAATGAGATACCGCCTCACACTAGTCAGAATGGCTAAAATTAACAAGTCAGGGAACAACAGATGTTGGCAAGGATGCAGAGAAAGGGGACCCTCCTACACATGGTGGGAATGCAAGCTGGTGCAGCCACGCTGGAAAACAATATGGAAGTTCCTCAAAAAGCTAAAAATAGAGCTACTCTATGACCCAGCAATTGCACTACTAAGTATTTATCCAAGGATACAAACATAGTGATCTGAAGGGTCACATACACCCCAATGTTTATAGCAGCAAAGTCCACAATAGCCAAAATATGGAAAGAGCCAATATGTCCATCAACTGATGAATGGATAAAGAAGGTGTGTGTGTGCGTGTGTGTGTGTGTGTGTGATGGAATATTACTCAGCCATCAAAAAGAATGAAATCTTGCCATTTGCAATGACATGGGTGGAACTAGAGTGTATTTGCTAAGTGAAATAAGTCGGAGAAAGACAAATACCATATGATTTCACTCATATGCGGAACATAAGAAACAAAGCAATGAACACAAGGGAAGGGAAGGAAAAATAAAATAAGACAAAAACAGAGAGGGAGGCAAACCATAAGAGACTCTTAACTATAGGGAACAAACTGAGGGTTGCTGAAAGGGATGTGGGGAGGTGGGTAGAGGGATGGGGTAACTGTGTTATGGGCATTAAGGATGGCACTTGCTGTAATGAGCACTGGGTGTTATATGCAAGTGATGAATCACTAAATTCTACCCCTGAAATTAATACCACACTATATGTTAACTTGAATTTAAATGAACAAATAAAATAAGAATAAGAATCATTTACCATGATCAAGTGGGATTTATTCAAGTGTTTGGTTAAATATTTACAAATCAGTCAACGTGATACACCACCTTAATAAAAGATAAGAACCATATGGTCATTTTAATAGATGCAGAAAAAGCATTTGACAAAGTATAACATCCATTCCTGATAAAATCCTGAACAAAATAGGTTTAGAGGGACCATACCTCAACATAATAAAGGCCATATACAAAAAAACAAAACAAAACAAAAAAACAAACCCACAGCTAATATCATCCTCAATGGGGAACAACTGAGAGCTTTTCCTCTACAATCAGGAACAAGACAGTGATGTCCACTCTATCACTGTTATTTAGCATAGTACTGGAAGTCCTAGCCTCAGAAATCAGACAAGAAAAAGAAATAAAAGGCATCCAAATTGGCAAGGAAGAAGTAAACTTCCACTATTTGCAGATGACATGATAGGCTATAGAGAAAACCTGAAAGATTCCACCAAAAAAAACCCTGCTAGAACTGATAAATTCAGTAAAGTTGCAAAATACAAAATCAACATACAGAAATCTGTTGAACTTCTATACACCAATAATGAAGCAGCAGAAAGAGAAGTCAAGGAATCAATCCCATTTAGTTGCACCAAAACCAGTAAGATAGCTAGGAATAAACCCAACCAAAGAGGTGAAAGATCTGTACTCTGAAAACTATAAAACAATGATGAAAGAAATTGAAGAGGACACAAAAATGAAAAGACATTCCATGCTCATGGATTGGGATAATAAATACTGTTAAAATGTCTATACTACCCAAATCAGTGTACACATTCAATGTAATCCTATCAAAATATCACCAACATTTTTCACAGAACTAGGACAAACAATCCTAAAATTTGTATGGAACAACAAAAGACCCTGAATAGCCAAAGCAACCTTGAAAAAAGCAAAGGTAGAGGCATCACAATTCCAGACTTCAAGTTATTACAAAGTTGTAGTGATCAAAACAGTATGGTACTGGCACAAAAATAGACACATACATAGATCAGCAAAACAGAAAACCCAGAAATGGACCCACAACTATAGGGTCAATTAATCTTTGACAAAACAAGGAAGATTATCCAATGGGAAAATGACAGTCTCTTCAACAAATGGTGTTGGGACAACCGGAGAGCAACATGCAAAAGAATGAAACTGGACCACTTTCTTACACCATACACAAAAATAAATTCTAGATGGATTAAAGACCTAATTGTGAGACCTGAAACCATAAAAATCCTAGAGAACACAGGCAGTAACCTCTTTGAAATCAGCTGTAGCAATTTCTTTCTAGATACATCTCCTGAGGCAAGGGAAACAAAAACAAAAATAAACTATTGGGACTTCATCAAAATAAAAAAGTTTCTGCACAACGAAGGAAACATGCAAGCAAGAAGAGAGTGAGGGGGAATCTTTAAGTGTGAAAATAAAAGGCACCCACCTAGAGTTCTGTGTCAAACAAAATTATCCTTCAAAAGTGAGGGAGACTTCTGAGATAAAAATTAAGAGAATGTGTCACCAGTACACCTGCCTTGCAATTAGGGTTCATAAAAGAAATTCATCACAAAGAAGGAAAATGATCAAGAAAGTAGAGCGTTAGAGAATGAATAAATGAAGGGGAAAACAAACTGATCTCGCAAATAACAATATGTTGAAAATAACAATAGCAACAAAGTATTCCATAATAAATGCAATGAATGAAAGCAATGATACAAGGCACAGGGATGGGGAAGGAGGAGTTGGGAACTCTGTCATGAGCAACTTATATAACCAGTGCAGTACTATATAGTACCACTTGGAAGACTGCACAGGTTAATTATAACTATATGCCACAAATTCAACAGTATCCATTTAAAAAGTTTTAAGTGTAATTGATATGTGAAAAGAGGAGAAAAAAATGGAATCACATAAAATGTTCAATTAAAGCCAAAAGGCAGAGGGGTGTCTGGGTGGCTCAGTCGGTTAAGTGTCTGCCTTCAGCTCAGGTCATCACAGGGTCCTGGGATCCAGCCCTGCATCAGGCTTCCTGCTCAGCGGGGAGCCTGCTTCACCCTCTCCTCCCCAATTGTGTGTGCTCTAATAAAATCTTTAAAATAAATAAATTAAATTAAAAAATAAAATTTTTAAAAAGCCAGAAGGCAGAGAAAAGATGTAAGACAAAAGAGAAACAAAAAACAAACTCAACAAATAGAAAATGGTAGTAATTATGGTAAATATTAATCCAACTATATCAATAATCATTTTAAACATCAATGGTCTAAATATAATTGAAAAAACAGATGCTGTCCTAGCAGATAAAAAGATAACACCTAATTATTTGTTGTCTGTAAGAAAGTCACTTTAACAAAAAAGATAGATTAAAAGAAACAGAATGAAGATAAACATACCACATTAACATTAATCAAAAGAAAGCAGACGTAGGTAAGTTTCAGACAAAGGAGACTTCAGAGGAAAGAAAACTCACAGGGACAAAAATGGGCATTTCATAATGATAAAGGGGTCAAGTCTCAAAAAAGACACAGCAATCCTTTGTGTGTACGTGTATAAACAGAGTGGCAAAATATATTAGGCAAAAATTGACAGAACTGCAAAGATAAGTAAATGAAGCCACTGGAGAATCAAACAGCCTTCTATCAGTAAATAGAAGTTCCAGGAGAAAGAAAATGAGGACAGGCAGAGTTGAACTGAACAACACCTTCAGTCAACTGGATTTAACTAAAATTTATTCAACTTCATCCAACAACAGCAAAATAAACATTCTAAGCTCACTTGGAACAGTCACCAAGACAGATCCCATTCTGGGACAAAAAACACACCTTAAAAAATTGGAAGACTAGAAATCAGATAAAGCATGCCCTCAGACCACAATTAATCTAGAAACAAATAACAGATAGTTGGAAACTAGCCCCCCATACTTGGAGAATAAACAATATACTATTAAATTACATGTGGATAAAAGAAGTCTCAAAACAAAAATTATATTAAACTAAAAGAAAATGAAAGTAAGGGGCGCCTGGGTGGCTCAGTCGTTGGGCATCTGCCTTTGGCTCAGGTCATAGTCCCAGGGTCTTGGGATCGAGCCCTGCATCGGGCTCCCTGCTCAGCGGGAAGCCTGCTTCTCCCTCTCTCACTCCCCCTGCTTGTGTCCCTTCTCTCACTGTCTGTCAAATAAACAAAATCTTAAAAAAAAAAAAAAAGAAAGAAAGAAAAGAAAACATCAAAATTTGAGGGATACAGCAAAATAGTATCTACAGGGAGATGTTTAGCATTGAATGCAGACACTAAAAAAGAAGAGGTGTAAGCAAAAAAATCTAAGCACTACTTTAGGAAACTAGAAAAACAAACCCAAAAGAAGCATAAGAGAAATAAAAAAAATTAAAGATGAAATTGCAGACAATAAAGAATAATCAAGAAAACGAGGGATGCCTGGGTGACTCAGTCACTTAAGCGTCTGCCTTCAGCTCAGGTCATGATCCCAGGGTCCTGAGATGGAGCCCCACATCGTGTTCCCTGCTCAGCAGGGAGCCTGCTTTTCCCTATCCCTCAGCCTGCAGCTCCCCTGCTTGTGCTCGCTCTCTCTCTCTCTAATAAATAAATGAAATCTTAAAAAGAAAAAAAAGAAAATCCAACAGCCATTTATGACAACAAACTAGGAATACAGGGAAACTTTCTCTTCTTGAAAAAGAACATCTATAACAAACCTACAGCTAACATCATATTTAATGGCAAGAAACCTGATGCCCACCCCCCAAGAAGATCAGGAACAAAACAAAAATATCCTTTCACCACTTCTATTCAACACTGTACTGGAAATCCTAGCTAATGCAATAAGACAAGAAAAGGTATACAGATTGGGAAGGAAGGATATAAAACTGTTTTTGTTGCATATACAATGTATGCAGAAAATCTCAATCCACAATAACAAAGAAAATTCCTGGAACAAATAAGAATATACATAGCATATGCTGGCTAACTGAACATAAAAAAAAAAAAAAGATTATACATAGCAGAGACACCTGGATGGCTCAGTTGGTTGGGCATCTGCCTTCGGCTCAGGTCATGATCCCAGGGTCCTGGGATTGAGTCCCACATTGGGCTCCCTGCTCAGTGGGGAGCTTGTTTCTCCCTCTCCCTCTGCTTGCCCCTCCCTCTGCTTGTGCTCTCTGTCAAATAAATAAAATCTTAAAAAAAAAAAGAATATACATAGCAAGTTGGAAGGATAAAAGTTTAATAAACAAATGTCAGGGCACCTGGGTATCTCAGTTGTTAAGCGTCTGCCTTCAGCTCAGATCATGGTCTCAGAGTCCTGGGATCGAGCCCCACATCAGGCTCCCTGCTCGGCAGGAAGCCTGCTTCTCCCTCTCCCACTCCCCCTGCTTGTGTTCCCTCTCTTGCTGTGTCTCTGTCAAATAAATAAGTAAAATCTTTAAGAAAAATAAACAAATGTCAATTGCTTTCCTATAGATCCACACAAATAGAGTCAACTGATCTTTGACACAGGAACAATGGCAATTCACTGGAGAAAACATGATCTTTTCAGCAAATAGTACTGGAACACTGGACATCCATATACAAAAAGAAAAATCTAGACATAGGCCTTATATGTTTCACAAAAATTAATTCAAAATGAATAGATCTAAATGTGAAATACAAACTTACAAAATGCCAAAAAGATAACATAGGAGAAAATCTAAATGACCTTGGGTTTGGTGATGAAATTTATTTATGACACCAAACGCAAGATCCATAAAAGAGAAAAATGGTAAGTTTAACTTCACTGAAATTAAAAACTCCTGTTGTGTGGGGTGCCTGGGTGGTACAGTCAGTTAAGCATTGGACTGTTGGCTTCAGCTCAGGTCAGGATCTCCAGGTCGTGAGATTGAGCCCCACTCACAGTCTGCTTAAGACTCTCTCCCCCTCAGGGCACTTGGGTGGCTCAGTCAATTAAGTGTCCAACTCTTGATTTCGGTTCATGTCATGATCTCAGGGTGATAAGATCGAGCCCTGCAGGGGCGCCTGAGTGGCTCAGATGGTTAGGCGTCTGCTTTTGGCTCGGGTCATGATCCCAGGGTCCTGGGATCAAGCCCTGCATCAGGCTCCCTGCTCAGTGGGGAGCCTGCTTCTCCCTCTGCCTCTGCCTCTCTCTCTCTCTGACTCTCATGAATAAATAAAACATTAAAAAAAAAAAAAAGATCGAGCCCTGCATTGGACTCCTCCCTCAGCAGGGAGTCTGCTTGGGATTCTTTATCTCCATCTCCCTCTGCCCCTCCCCCCTAAAAATAAAATAAATCTTTAACAAAATAAGCAAATGGATAAACAATAGTGGAGAAAATATCCATATAATGAAATATTATTCAGTGATAAAAAGAAATGAGGTATCAAGCCATGAAAAGACAGGAAGGACCTTTAAACCATATTGCTAAGTGAAAGAAGCCAATTTGACAAGGCTACATACATACTGTAGGATTCCAAATATATGACATTTTGGAAAAGACAAAGCTATGAGATAAAGACCTTTGGTTACCAGGGATTTGACAGCAGGAGGGATGGATGAAATAAATGAAGGGGATCAAGAGGTACAGACTTCCAGTTATAAAATAAGTCACAGGGATGTAATGTGCAGCATAGGGAATATAGTCAGTAATACTGTAGTAACTTTGGTGACAGACAATAACTAGACTTATTGTGGTGACCATTTCATAATGTATACAAATATCAAATCACTATGATGTACACCTGAAACTAATAATATTGTATGTCAACTACACTTCAATTTAAGAAAAAAGAAACAGTAACAGAAGGCTCAAGGAATGATCAGCTTGGGGTGGGTGAGATTAGGGGTGCAGGGGCAAAAGCACTAGCAGGGACAAGGATATGCCAGCAAGGATTCTGAAGTTTAACTTTCTTATCTTACAGGTTTTTAATATTCACATGTATTATGTGAAATAAAGAGTGACTTATTACATATTTTACTATTTAATAGGCTGCATTTTTAGTTCTTTCACTTTTGCTTTTTAAAATTCATTCAACTCCGGGGCACCTGAGTGGCTCGGTTGGTTAAGCATCCAACTCTTGGTTTTGGCTCAGGTCATGCATGATCTCAGGGTCCTGAGGTCAAGCCCCGTGTTGTGCTCTGTGTTGGGCGTGGAGTCTGCTTAAGATTCTCTCTCCCTCTCTCTCTGCCCCTCCCCCCTTCCTACCTGCCCCTGCCCCCCACCACTCAAGCTCTTTCTCTAAAACTAAATAAAATAAAATTAATTTAACTTCACAGTAAACCATTCTGATTTAATCCTTTAAACGTTAATGGTTATAAAAGCCATAAAAAGAAAAGTTTCAAAGCTCTTCCTAATTAAAATAACGAGAATCAGCATAGTTTGTACTTACATATCAAACTTATATATCAGCTATGTATTTTAGTGAATAAGCAGCATATTATAATGCAGTAGGGGCTTGGGCCTAATCCCATATGTGTAGTAGGATTTTTCAAAGATTTACATAAGCTTTGAGTTTTCCTTACATCAATTAAAATAGGAATTCATTTGCCTTAAGAATAGTTTAGCCTTTTAAACGTCGAAATTCTCAGGGACATGCACATAGAAAAACTGATTTGAAAATCGAAAATGTGATGAGCACCAGGTGATACGTGGAAAAATGTGAATCACTATATTGCACACCTGAAACTGACATAACACTATGTCAACTGGGATTAAAGTAAAAACTTAAAAAATAAATACTTCTATAATGAAAAAATTTAAAAAAATTTTTTAAGTGAAAATTCATCTGAGAACTTAAATTCACCCATTTCACCTCTTGAGGTTCTCTCTCCTAAAAGGTACAAATACTCTGGCTCCAGAATGTGCTTGCCTAAGTCACACCGTATTTCTCAATCAACTCACATTTTCAAACCCCAAGAAATCAAAACTCTTACATATTCACACAGGAAATAAAATTACAAAATGTTAAGGGAAAATCAGAGTTATGTTAGGGCCACAATGTTCACCAGATAAAGGAATCCAAAGGAAAGAAATGCAAAAATTTGAATCAGCCGAGATAAGCAGCCTGCTTCCCTATAATTGAAACGGAAAAGCCACATTCTTTTTTTTTTTTTTAAAGATTTTATTTATTTATTTGACAGAGAGAGAGACACAGCGAGAGAGGGAACACAAGCAGGGGGAGCGGGAGAGGGAGAAGCAGGCTTCCCGCCGAGCAGGGAGCCTGATGTGGGGCTCAATCGGACCCTGGGATCATGACCTGAGCCAGAGGCAGACACTGAGCCACCCAGGCACCCCAAAAAGCCAACATTCTGAAAGTTAAACACCTTCCCAAACTTTGGCCCCAGTTTCTCTGGGTGGAGACAGAAGCCCTGGAGTGGGGTAGTACCCAGTGAGGGAGGGTAGGGACGCCTGAGCAGTCAACCGCATGAACCCACCCCTAAAAGCATAATGGAAATGTTCCCTCCCTCGGGTTTCCATTCTCCGAAGTGAGGACGCTGTCAGCAAGATTCAGTGTAAGATTCTGACCCAAAGAACTCCCATAGTCATAGACGGTTTGTCAGAAGACACAACTCCTGATCTTCACAGACTTTCTCAATGTACACAATTTAGACTCTGAGTGCACCTACACTATCTATGGATGCAAAACTCCAACCTATGTCTACGAGCTGGCCCAAGGGTACCCCTGTTACAACCACAGAAAGCTGTCACTGCCTCATCACCCCACCCACCATTGCATACATATCCCCAGCTTTCCAGGGGTTTGTAGCTTCTCTCAGTAGACAGGGCTCTTCAAATCGGTGTGAGCAGATAGGACATCTGCAGGGAGAGGCTTCCCAGGAACAACCAAGTGGTACTTCCCTTCGCAGTCTCATGCAGAGGGGGTGCTTAGCTTAGAGACACTGACCTCAGGCCTCTGCCCCCAACCAGTTGCTTTGGATCACCACTGATATTTTATTTTATTTTTTTAAATTTTTTATTGTTATGTTAATCACCATATTACATCATTTGTTTTTGATGTAGTGTTCCATGAGTCATTGTTTGTTCATAACACCCAGTGCTCCATGCAGAATGTGCCCTCTTTCATACCCATCACCAGGCTAACCCATCCCCCTACCCTCCTCCCCTCTAGAACCCTCAGTTTGTTTTTCAGAGTCCATCATCTCTCATGGTTCGTCTCCCCCTCTGACTTACTCCCCTTCATTCTTCCTCTCCTGCTATCTTCTTTTTCTTTTCTCTTAAAATATGTTGCGTTATTTGTTTCAGAAGTACAGATCTGTGATTCAACAGTCTTGCACAATTCACAGCGCTCACTGTAGCACATACCCTCCCTGATGTCTATCACCCAGCCACCCCATCCCTCCCACCCCCAACCACTCCAGTAACACTCAGTTTGTTCCTGAGATTAAGAATTCCTCATATCAGTGAGGTAATACGATACATGTCTTTCTCTGATTGACTTATTTCACTAAGCATAACACCCTCCAGTTCCATCCACGTCGTTGCAAATGGCAAGATCTCATTCCTTTTGATGGCTGCATAATATTCCATTGTGTATATATACCACATCTTCTTTATCCATTCATCTGTCGATGGACATCTTGGCTCTTTCCACAGTTTGGCTATTGTGGACATTGCTGCTATAAACATTGGGGTGCACGTACCCCTTCGGGTCCCTACATTTGTATCTTTGGGGTAAATACCCAGTAGTGCAATTGCTGGATCGAATGGTAGCTCTAATTTCAACTGTTTGAGGAACCTCCATACTGTTTTCCAGAGGGGTTGCACCAGCTTGCATTCCCACCAACAGTGTAGGAGGGTTCCCCTTTCTCCACATCCCCGCCAACATCCGTCGTTCCCTGACTTGTTAATTTTAGCCATTCTGACTGGTGTGAGGTGGTATCTCATTGAGGTTTTGATTTGGATTTCCCTGATGCCGAGCGATGTTGAGCACTTTTTCATGTGCCTGTTGGCCACTTGGATGTCTTCTTTGGAAAAATGTCTGTTCATGTCTTCTGCCCATTTCTTGATTGGATTATTTGTTCTTTGGGTGTTGAGTTTGATAAGTTCTTTATAGATTTTGAATACTAGCCCTTTATCTGATATGTCATTTGCAAATATTTTCTCCCATTCTGTCGGTTGTCTTTTGGTTTTACCACTGATATTTTAAAAGTGATAAACCCAGTGTTCGAGGAATTCAGTAAAATCACTCAAACCCAGTGTTTGAGTGTATAAGAAAGAAAATCGTAAGGCACTTTTTCTAGTTCAACCAGAAAACTCACAAATCTCTATTCCTTTAAGAAAATAAAGATGTCAATTATTTCCATGGCACGAAATTGCTTGGAAAACAATCCTATTTGAACGCTTCTAGGTGTTGCAAGTCTAAGCCCCAATATTTCACTTAAAATCACCCAAACCAAAAGAACCTCAGGATATTACTAAACGCTCCCAGGGGAATACAAAAAAGGGAAACAAGAATCTTTTAACAAACGGAATGTAGTAATATGGAATCCATTTTATTTCTTTTTAGTTCTGAAATTTAGTTCTTTCTTGCCTTTTTGGAAATATTTTGCACTGTTTCAAGATTTGTTGATTTAATATATTTTTTATTTACTGAGACTCAAACTCAAGTGAAAAATCTTTTCAAGGTAACAAACCTAGGGAGGAGCAGTGCTGACAGGAGAGATCACCCAGAAAAGTTTCCAAAGATGCACCTCCACCCAAAGGACTTCCCATAGGATGCCTGTGCCCAAGAAAGATCCTGGAGGGAGAGGCACGGGATTTCTTACAACATAGCCCCAGGTGGTTAATTCTCTGCTTCTCATGTAAAATATCCACAAACAAAAAATAAACCTTTTAAAAACAGCTGGCCATTGACTGTGGGAAACAATTAAAACACTGCCTCAGGGGCGCCTCGGCGGCTCAGTCGTTAAGCGTCTGCCTTCGGCTCAAGTCATGATCCCAGGGTCCTAGAATCGAGCCCCGCATCGGGCTCCGTGCTCAGCAGGGAGCCTGCTTCTCCCTCTCCCTCTGCCTGCCTGCCTACTTGTGATTTCTCTGTCAAATAAATAAAATCTTAAAAAAACAAAACAAAACACCACTGCCTCAGTTTGAAACGCACCACAAAGACTAACAGTTGATGATGCTGTGAATCCGAAGTTGGCGTTTGGGGAGGCGGGGAGGGATCTGGAAATTTAGGGATTTATTGCTACCTCTAGGAAGAGCTAGGCTGGGGAAAAGATCCTGGATTTGACCCTCTGCTTCCCAAACGTGTGGAACACTCAAGAGAAAACGGGTGCCCCCCCGGGGAGAAAGGAGGGATTGGGGCCCCCGGACCACAGCACCTCCCGCGCACGAACCCCGGACACCGAGTCAGGACTGTCCCCTGACAACCCTCCCCGTGGTCACTGCACGATCGGGGGAGACGCGGCCACGCGCAGGGACGGGACAGGACGCCGGGGTCCCGGCTGCCCGCGCAGCCCGCACACCGCGCGCCGGAGGGGACTGAGGTCCGAGCGGCGCCACCGGGGACTAGGCTCCGCAGACTCCGGGGCTCCCGCGGGAGGTCGGGTCTCGCCGCGGCCCGTTGCCAGCCCCTCCGCCCCGTCCTGGCACACCCGGCCCCGCACGCTCACCATTTCCCGGCTTCTCGGTCCGCCGGCGTCGTCCCTATGGCTCCCGCAGCCGGTGCAGGTCACCGCGAGATCGACGCGGCAGCAGAGCCACCTGGGACCGTTAAGCGCAGGTGAGACTTGACCGCGAGCAGAACCGCAAGTGTCCACGCGGCTGCGGAGCGTCGCCACACCCACCTGCTCCTGCTGCGCCCCTGATTGGACAGAGTAACTGCAGCTGGGGGTCAAGTGGTAAGCAGATCCTGCTTCCCCGCTTGCACCTGTACTGGGCTGCTGGAAGGATATTCGCATTTAACTGCACCCAAATGGGACGCAGGTGTGCCGAGGGAATTCAAGACTCAGTTTTTGAGCCACCCAGACTCAGCCGGTTAAGCATCTGCCTTCTGCTCAGGTCATGCATGATCCTGGGTCCCAGGTCCCGCATGGGTCTCCTTGCCCAGGAGGGACCCTGCTTCTCCTTCTGCCTGCCGCTACCCCTGATTGTTCTCTCTCTCTCTCTGACAAATAAATAAAATCTTAAAAAAAAAAAAGTCGACTCAGTTTCTAGATGGACTGACTCCTGGTGGAGGAAGAGGGGCGACCATGCCAGGCCAGACTGGAACAGGAGGATCTGTTGTCCTCTAGAGGTTGGGGGCGTGGCATGAGAGCACTCATGGAACTGTGACACTCGTTTACAAACACAGACACTTAAAGGTCACCTCACCATATATAATAGTCTGCCTCCATTTTGATTTTTAAAAAATATTTTATTTATTTGAGAAAGAGAGAGGGGCGCCTGGGTGGCTCAGTCGGTTAAGCGTCTGCCTTCAGCTCAGGTCATGATCCCAGGGTCCTGGGATCGAGCCCCGCATAGGGCTCCCTGCTCCGCGGGAAGCCTGCTTCTCCCTCTTCCACTCTCCCTGCTTCTGTTCCCTCTCTCGCTGTGTCTCTGTCAAATAAATAAATCTTTAAAAGAGAGAGAGAGAGCACGAGCAGGGGGAGGGGCAGAGAGAGCTAGAGGGAGAAGCAGACTCCCCGTCCCCCCCGTCTCCGCTGAGTGGGGAGCCCAACGGGAGGCTGATCCCAGGACCCTGAGAGATCATGACCTAAGCTGGTCAGACCCTTAACCACCTGAGCCACCCAGGCGCTCCTCCATTTTGATTTTTGACCATTGATTGCAGACTTCCACCCTTCCCTTTGCCACCCCCGTATATTTGGTAATTTAAAGAACCCCATAACCTCTTCACCCCTTGGCTCTGATGGGAAGTTAGAATCCTACAACCCCCCCCCCTTTTTTTTGACAGAGAGAGACACAGCGAGAGAGGGAACACAAGCAGGGGCAGAGGGAGAGGGAGAAGCAGGCTCCCCGAGGAACAGGGAGCCTGGTGCAGGGCTCCATCTCAGAATCCTGAAATCATGACCTGAGTCAAAGGCCGACCCTTAAGGACTGACCCACAGCCCTATCTTAAGCACAGGGTCTCTTCTGGGAACAATCACAAGCTATGAGCTAGGTTCAGTAGGTTCTCATGTGTACGTTTTACACTGTAAGGAAATTTACTTCAATTTTTGAGTGTGTGGCCTAGAGGACTTTGATGTGTGAAAGGCTGTAATATCCCTCAGGCAACTGAATTCTTATTTTCACTGATATAAGAAAAACAAATCATCCTGTAAATTTGGGATGCATCTGGCAACTATTAATATGCTTAACAGATTGGATGGCAAAACTCTTGCATTGTAAAACTTAATGCATTTACCCATCAATTTGAACAGTTTATTGAGATATAACATAATACTATACAATGGACCCCTTTAAAGTATACAATGCAATGGTTTTCAGTACAGTATATTTAAAAATAGGTGCAATAATCACAATTATAGAACATTTTCATCATCTCAAAAAGCTCTTAACATTTTCTTCCTCCTGCACCCAGCCCTGGGCAATCGCTAATCTACTTTCTATCTCTATAGATTTTATTTATTTTTAAAGATTTATTTATTTATTTGAGAGAGAGAGAGCACCAGCAGGAGGGGCAGAGGGAGAGAGAATCTCAAGTAGGCTCTGCGCTAAGGGTGAGCCTCACATGGGGCTCAGTCTCACAACCAAGAGATCAGACCTGAGCTGAAACCAAGAGTCAGATGCTTAACCCACTGTGCCACCCAAGTGCCCCTCTATCTCTATAGATCTAAATATTCATTGACTTTCTTATGAATGAAATTATATAATAAGTAGTCTTTGTGGTTAACTTCATTTACTCTGTTGACTTCGTTTACGTTAACATAATTTCTTCAAAGTATATCCATGTTGTAGCATGTATTGATATTTCATTTGTTTTTGCAGCTGAATAATAGCTCATTGTGTGGATTATCTTTTTTCTTTTTATTAACGTATAATGTATTATTTGTTTCAGGGGTACAGGTCTATGATTCATCAGCCTTACACAATTCAAAGCGCTCACCACAGCACATACCCTCCCCAATGTCCATCACCCAGCCTCATTGTGTGAATTATTAACCTTAAAAATAAACCAGCAGTTATTTTACCAGCAACAATGGGATTATTCGAGAATAGCAGAGAATCGCAATTTGGAACAAGCGAGGTAGGGCAAAACCAAAGGCAAGGTAGGAGAAATAGGAGAGAAAGGCTCTTTTATGAAAGAAAGGGGAGAATGGGGGGGCTTTTGCAAACAAAAAGTCTATTGGATAAACTGGGAGTTCAAAGTATAAGGGCTTTTCATTGGTGGAGTTGTGACAGTCTCTCACTGGCAATTGCCAAGGGAGGAGAAAAAACTTTCTTCCTGCTGCTGGGGTAGTAAAGTAGCTAAAGTAGTATGAACTTGCAAGGTGCACATCTTCCTGTGGAGTTTGCAATTGATCACAAGTGCTAGGCCTGGGCGCTCCCCCTGCTGGCCTCCTGACACCATGGTAAACGAGGTTTCCTTTTATTAATTTTCACAGGATATATAGCGTGTTTTCTTCATCCATTTCACCCATTAATGGACGTTTGGTTTGTTACTACCTTTTGACTCTTATGAAAGCTATTGCTGTAAGCATTCACTACAAGTTTTTGTTTGGACATGTGTTTTTTATGTCACTTGGGTGTATGCCTGGGAATGGAATTGATGGCTCATATGGAAATTCTACATTTAATCTTTGAGGAAATGTCAGACTTTTTCCAAAGTGGCTGAATCACGTATAGTTCCACAAGCAGTGTATGAGGGTTTCAATTTATCCATGTCCTCGAATACACTTATTATTCTCTCATTTATTGGGTCTAGCCATTCTAGTGGGTGTGAAGTTGCATCTCATTGTAATTTTGACTTGCATTTCCTTGATGTGCGATCATGTCCAGCAAATTTTCATATACTCTTGGCCATTGGTATATCTTCCTTGGGAAAATATCTGTTCAGATGCTTTGCTATTTTTAAATTGGGCTATTTGACTTTTTATTTTTGATTTGTAGTTCTTTGTGTGGTATATACTTGATACAAGTACCTTATCAAATATATTATCTCCAGAATTTTCTTCCATTCTGTGGGTTGTGTTTTCACTCTCTTGCTTTAAAGCATTTTACTTTTAACTGTGGCAATATACACATACCATAAATTTAACATCTTAATCATTTTAAGTGTAAGTAGTGTGTTAAGTAGATGTAGTACAGTGACATTGGGAAACCAAACTTCAGAACTGTTTTCATCATGCAAAACTGAAACTCTATACCCATTAAACAACAACTCTCCATTCACACCTCTGTCCAGCCACTGGCAACCACAATTCTATTTTCCTTTTCTACAAATTTGACTACTATAAGAACCTCATATAAGTGGAATCATGTAGTATTTGTACTTTTTGGACTGGCTTATTTCACTTAGTATATTGTCCTCAAGGTTCATGCATGTTGTAGCCTGGGTCAGGATTTCTTTTCTTGTTAAAGCTGAATAATATCTCATTGTATGTATAAACTACATTTTGTTGGTCCATTCATCCCCTCATGGACACTTGGGTTGTTTCGATTTTGTCTATTGCCGATAATGATCCTATGAACAAATGTGCATAATGCTGCTACTTCTCTTTAGATCAAATAAACCTTTTGCCTTTTACTAAAAAAAAAGTATAAATTTCTGAGTTCATGTTTTGAATTCTTTGGAGTATATATACAGGGGAGGAATTGCTGGATCATATAGTAACTCCGTAATTTCTGAGGAACCATCATATTGTTTTCCATATTAGTGGTACAATTTTACATTCCCACCAATAGTACACAAAGAATCCAATGGGTGTGTTCATTTTCTTTCTTTTTTAAAAGATTTTAGGGGCACCTGGGTGGCTCAGTCAGTTAAGCCTCTGCCTTCAGCCCAGGTCATGAGCTCAGGTCCTGGGATTGAGCCCCACATCAGGCTCCCTGATCAGTGGCATGTCTGCTTCTCCCTCTCCTTCTGTGATCTCTCTTTCTCTCACTCTCTCCCAAATAAAGAAATAATTTTTAAAAAGATATTTATCTATCTATTATCTATCTATCTATCTATCTATCTATCTATCTATCTATCTATTTATCTACCATCTATCTATTTATAGAGCATGAGCAGGGGAAAGGGCAGAGAGAGAGGGAGAGATTCTCAAGCAGACTCCACACTGAGCCCAATGCAGGGCTCAATCTCAGGACCCTGAGATCATGACCTGAGCCCAAATCAAGAGCCATCCAGGTGCCCTGGATGTGTTCATTTTCTTGATAGTCTCCTTTGGAGCACAAAAGGTATTAATTTTGATGAAGTCCAAAATATCTTTTTCTTTCTTTCTTTCTTCCTTCCTTCCTTCCTTCCTTCCTTCCTTCCTTCCTTCCCTCCCTGTTTTTGCTTTAGGTGTTGTTGGGGAGGAAAAATTTTTTCTCTAGCCTTTAAGATTCTTCTAAGTGGTCTAAGAATTAAATTGACATGAGACAAATTAACAGGAGAAAAAACAAAGTTTAATTACTACGCACATGGAGACCCAATAATAAAATTGAGACCCAAAGAAAAGACAAAGGCATAAAGCTTTTATATGTTTCAGACAAAGAAACGTGAATCTTTGAGGAATTAACAGTACAATGAAAACTTATTTTGGGGAGCTTCAGTTAATAAGGAATTCTAAGCAGAATTTGGCCTGGGGTAGTAAATTGATAAAGGTAACTAGATTTGTTTATATAGGCTTTTTTGGCCCTAAATCCCATCTCTGACAATAAGGATGTCTCTCTACCTCCTGCTGCAGGGAGAATACTTTTCGCTTGGGGGATTTATTTCCTGCTTTCTGAAGATGAAGGAGGGTCAGAGTGTTCTTCCTACACTGATCATTCTTAAGTAAATAATTCAAAATAATCAATTTGGGGGTGGCTTGTCCTGGGCCCCTACAATGTCATATATAATAATTATTTGCCAAATCCAAGGTCATGAATATTTCCTACAGTTTTTTTTTTTAAGATTTTTATTTATTTATTTGACAGAGGGAGAGAGAGCACAAGCACAGGGAGCAGCAGTAAGAGGCAGAAGGAGAAGCAGGCTTCCCGCTGAGCAGGGAGCCCGAGGCGGGGCTCGATCCCAGGACCCTGGGACCATGACCTGAGCCGAAGGCAGATGCTTAATGACTGAGCCACCCAGGTGCCCCCAAGAATGTCCACTCTTGCTACTTTTATTCAACGTGGTATCAGACATTCTAGCCAGGTCAGTGGCCAGAAAAAAAAAAAAATTAAAGGCATCCAGATTGGAAAGGAAGGAGTAAAACTATTCACAGATGACATAGAATATCCTCAGGGATCTTCTAAAAAACTATTAGAATGAATAAATGAGTTCAGCAAGATTGGAGGTACAAAATTAATATACAAAAATCAATTGTATTCTTATACACTTGCCATAAAGTATATTGAAAATGAAATTAAGAAAACAAGTCTATTGTAAGAATGCTGACAACGCTGACTCAATCTTTGGCCTTCCCTCTTGTTCATGCCCATGCAGTGACCTCCCTCAACCTATGAGTTCCAGGCACCTGGGAGGTTAATGTGTGCCCTGACCAGAATGTGGGAAGACTTGTTCTGATCTTCCCTAAAGTGGCTCACAGAAGGCCCCACTTTAGATATAACCAGTAGAGATAACTGGTGCATGGAGGGTGCCACTTTATATAACTACCCTGTGGCCTCACCACCATGTCCCTTGCTCTATAAAAGCTGGGGATTAAAGTCCAGACTTGGCAGAAAATAGCTGCACAGCACCGGGATCATTTGTCCGCCCAATTCCTCCCTGTCAGTAAATTACCCTAAATAAAACTCTGTGGAAACAGTATGGAGTGGTTTCCTTCATCCTTTGGTCTTTAAGTGCCTTCTCAGTCTGGAGGATACATTACTGACCCTCCTTCACCTTCTAACATCTACTTATCATAGCACCTATAAAATACATAGGAATAAATTTAACCAAAAAGTGCAAAATGTAGACTTTGAAAACTACAAAACCTTGTTGAAAGAAACGGAAGAAAATCTAAATAAATGGGAAAACATTCCATTTTCAGGGTCAGAAGACTGAATATTCTTAAGATGTCATTTCTCCCCAACTTGAACTATAGATTCAACATAATCCCAAACAAAATCTTAACAAGTAATTTTGGATAACAACAACTGATTCTAAAGTTTATATAGAAAGGCAAAAGACTCCAGGGTGCCTGGGTGCCTCAGTCAGTTAGGTGTCTGACTCTTGATCTCAGCTCAGGTCTTGATCTCAGGGTTGTGAATTCAAGCTCTGCATTGGGCTCCATGATGGGTGTGGAGCCTACTTTTAAAAAAGAAAGAAAGAAAGGCAAAAGACTCAGAATAGTCAACACAATACTGACAAAGAACAAAGTCACAAGTCTGGCACAACCTGACTTCAGGACTTACTATAAAGCCACAGTGATCAAGACAGTGTGGTTTTGCAAAAAAAAAAGAGAGAAATAGATAAATGGAACAGAACAGAGAACCCAAAAATAAGCATACATACACAGTCAACTGATTTTTGTCAAAGAAGCAATGGCAATTCAATGGAGAAAGTCCCTCCAACAAATTGTCTTTTCAACAAATGGTGACAGAATGCGTGGACAACCATGTGCAAAGAAATTAATTAGACACAGACTTTACAATATTCACAAAAATTAACTAAAAATGGAACTCATAAAGCTAAATGTAAAATGAAAATTTTTTAACTTCTGAAAGATAACATAAGAGAAAATCCAGATGACTTGGGTTTGGCATTGAGGTTTTCAGATACAACACCAAAACCATGGTCCATGAATGAAAAAATTGATAAATTGAACTTCGCCAAAATTAAAATTTTCTGCTTTTCAAAAGACCTTGTTAAGAGAATGAAAGGACAATTCAAAGGCTGGCACAAAACATTTGCAAAGTACACATCTGATAAAGGACTGGTATCCAAGTTATACAAAAAATTCTTAAAACTCAGTAAGAAAGCAAACAACCTAATTTAAAGATAGGCAGAAAATCTGGAAAGACAGCTCACCCAAGAAGATACTCAGATAGTAAATAAACACATGACAAGAAGCTCAACACCATATGTCAGTGGGGAATTGCAAATTAAAACAACAATGAGATGCCACCATACACCTAGTAGAGTAAAATCCAAAACACTGACAACAAAAAATGCTGGCAAAAATGGGGAACAACAGGAACTCTCGTTCATTGTATGAATAGTATGAATAGAAAATAGTACAGTTGCTTTGGAAGATAGTCTGACATGCTCTTACAAAGCTAAACATAGCCTTACCATACAACTCAGCAGTCTCACTCCTAGGTATTTACCCAAATGAGTTGAAAAGTTACATTCACACAAATGTTTATAGCAGCTTTATTCACAACTGCCAAAAACTTGAAGGATCCCAGATGCACTTTTCAACAGATAAATGGATAAACAAACTGTGGTACATGTATACAACTAAATGTCATTCAGTGATAAAAAGAAATGAGCTATCAACCCACACAAAGAGATGGAGAGACCTCAAATGCATTTCAGTAAGTAAAAGAAGCCAATATGAAATGGCTAGACATTATATGATTCTACCATATAACATTCTGGAAAAGGAAAAACTATTGAGATAGTAGAAAGATCAGTGGTGGCCAGGGATTTGGTGGGGCAAAGCAAAGAAGGGGAAGAGAAATGAATAAATGAAACACAAGGGATTTTTAGGGCTGCAAAACTACTGTATGGTACTCTGATGGTGGATACATGACATCATACATTTGTCAAAACCTATAGAACTATAAAACACAAAGAGTGAGCCCTATTGTGAACTATGAACCTAGTTAATAATAATGTATTAGTTTATCAACTCTAATCATCATCAAATATAATACACTGGTTCATCAATTGTAACAAATACACTACACTAATGCAAAATGTTAGGACTCGGGGAAACTGTGAGCCAGGGGGATGGGGTATATGGGAACTCTGTAATAGCTGCTAATTTTTTTGGTAAACCTAAAACTCTGAAACCTAAAGCTCTGAAAAATAGTCTATTAACTAAAAAAAAAATGAATGAATTACCATTCCATGGAAGATTCATAACTGTGTAAAAATGAAACCTGACATACAATAGTACATACATTATGATGCCATTTGCATAAAAACACAAAAAAATAAAATATATTGACATAGGGATGCATACACAAGTTACAAAACTATGAAGAAAAGCAAGGAAATTGCCTTATAATTCATGACGCTAACTCCATCTGGAAAGGGATGGGGTGATTCTTCCCTTAAGTATTATCTTGAGTGAGATGGGTGGTATGAAGGCTTCTTTCAAGTCTTGACCTGATTGACATTATACGGATTCCCTATATGTTTCAGTTGACTGTGCAATTGTTTCATATATCTTCCACATATGTAATATTTTAGTAAGTTTCCAGAATGTAAAACTCAATATAAAAATAAATCTCGGGGTGCCTGGGTGGCTCAGTCAGTTGAGCGTCCGATTTTATTTTGCCTCAGGTCCTGATCTCAGGGTCCTGGGATAGAGCCTGGGTAGGGCTCTGTGCTCAGTGGGGAGTCTGCTTGAGGATTTTCTCTCCCTCTGCCTCTCCCTCTGCTTGCATTCTCTCTCTCTCTCAAATAAATAAATCTTTAAAAAAATAAAATAAATTTCAGTGCAGTTTGAATCGCTAGCAATAAGACACTGGAAGTAAATTTTAGAAGCTATCATAGCTATAGTTTTAACAAATTTCTATTAAAGCTAATTTTCTTAAAATCCTAAAATATGTCTAATGAGGGCTATTAAATGGTTATAATGGGAAAACTATACATTGAATGACATCAAAGTATCATGAAATAAATGTTAAAATGATATATGTCCTTAGAAAGGAGACTGAATATCACAATGATGTAATCACTCCCCATGTAAATCTAGTGTTTTAGTGAATTCCATTAAATTCACAATCAGGTTTTTGTATTCTTTTGTTTTTCCTTTTTCTTTTAAAGATTTTATCTTTAAGTCATCTTTACACCCAACATGGGGCTCAAACTTACGAACCCAAAATCAAGAGTCACATGCCTTACCGACTGAGCCAGCCAGGCGCCCATGTCATGTTTTTGAGCTTAATTAAAACTCCTTTTAAAAACCAAAGCAGGGGCACCTGGGTGGCTCAGTCGTTAAGCGTCTGCCTTCAGCTCAGGTCACGATCCCAGGGTCCTGGGATTGAGTCCCATGTCGGGCCCCCTGCTTGGCGGGAAGCCTGCTTCTCCCTCTCTGCCTGCTGCTTGTGTTTCGTCTCTCGCTGTCTCTCTCTGTCAAATACATACATACATACATACATACATACATACATACATACATACCAAAACAGGAGACAAATGTCTAAGAATAGCCGGGATTTTCTATAGAACACTTTTGGGAGTGTCATGGGACTGAATGTTTGTATCCTCCAAAATTCACATGTTGAAATCCTGCCCTGCATTGTGATGGTATTAGGAGGTGGAGCCTTTGGGAAGTAGTCAGGTCATAAGGATAGAAACCTCATGAATGGGGGTATATGAAGAGACACAAGAGAGTTTGTTTATTCCCTCTGCACTCTATCATGTGAAGATAAATGAGATCACAGCCATCTGCAAGCCAGGAGGCAGGTCTTTACCAGACACCAGATCTTCTAGCATCTTAAACTTGGACTTCCCAGACTCCAGAACTGTAAGAAACAAATGTTTGTTGTTTACGTGACCCAGTCTATGGTAATTTGTGATAGCAGCCCAAATGGACTAAGACAGAGAGGCACTTTCCCTAGCATACATCAAGGCTTTTAAATCTATAGTAATCAGGACAATATGGTATCGGTAGAGATATGTACAAGTAGACCAATGGAAAATAGGAATTTCTGGAACAAGGGCATCAATTTAAAATACATGAACCTATGACGGAACAGGTAAGGATAAAAATGATGGACATTTTAACACAGAGAAATGACAAGTGGTTACCTACAGTAGAATAGTGAATCACCTGCCTATCATATCCATATACAATCATTATTGTAGAGCTACCTTGAAAGACAAAAATAGAACACTTTCAAAGTTACAGGCAAATGTTTTTTTATAGCTTCAGAGTAGGAAGAGCTTTCTTATATAATAAAATAAAGGAGGCCCTTCCTCTACCTTTGTGGAGCGTGTGGTTGACTTACCATGTTTTCTCACAAGACTTTTAGAATCAAGTGATTCTTGGCCAAGAAACAAAAGCAGAATTGTCCCATTCCCCAATGGATTCAGATGAAAACTGGTAATGAAATTAGGTACAGCTTCAAGAAGAGACACTGGAGAAAAACCAAGCTGGGTCTATAAGGAATCACACATGAGATGGCTCCCATATTTATGCTCCACTGTGGTAACTAACATCTTACCAGGCCATAGTGAAAACATCACCACAATCTCTGAATAGTTGGGCATGTTTTATTGGGGAAATCATTTTTCTCTTTGTTTCTATGCTTCTGCACTAGTAGGTTGGTTCAGAAATAAATATGTGAGACCTTTAGTTTGGGGAAAAAAAGGAAGAAAAGAAAGTGTGAGGCGAACGTGATAACCACTACACTACGGAAACTAGAAAGTAAGTCCAAAGAGATGGACAAATTCAATGCTATTAAAATTAAGAACAGTCCAGGGGTGCCTGGGTGGCTCGGTCATTGGGCATCTGCCTCTGGCTCAGGTCACGATCCCAGGGTCCTGGGATCAAGCCCCGCATCAGGCTCCCTGCTCCGCGGGAGGCCTGCTTCTCCCTCTCCCACTCCCCCTGTTTGTGTTCCCTCTCTCGCTGGGTCTCTCTCTGTCAAATAAATTAAATCTTTAAAAATTAAATTAAATTAAGAACAGTCCATCAAAACGTAAAATTGAGTGAAAATTTGGGAGAAAGTGAATTTGGGAGAAAATATTTTAATACCTACAGATGATAAAGGATCAGTGTGCAGAATAGTAAAAAAAAATGTAAGAAATCAATAAATGTACAAATAAATTAAATATGAGAAAATGACTGAAACTTTCATCAGAAGATGAAAGACCATAAAAGAAAAATGCTCAACACCAATGGTAATTAACAAAAACAATATATAATCACATGGAGATTCTGTTTAACACCATACAGGCAAAAATAAAAGGTGTTGGCAAATTGCAAAGAATAAATAAATGCACGTGCATGAATGGTCAGATAGTTAATTCATTCCTTCTATCAGCATTTCCTAGTAAATTTGAATTTATCCATAATCTATACCCAGCAATTTTTTCCTAATGTTTAAAAAATTTGATAATGCACTAGCACTTGAAGACAAAAAGAAGAATAACATTATCAACAAGTTTGGAAAAAAAACAACAAAACCTCAATCAACTCTGTCCCATAAGCAGTGAGATAGTGTAAGTAAATTGGGTGACCCACAGCTTCGCAAAGCAGTATGTGTGAAACAGACTGAGGCAAAGAAACCACAAAATCCTTTTCAGCATAATATGAATGATATATTAATGGTAATATTAACTTATTAATTCAAAAGAGGCAGAACTCTGCTTCATGATAAATAGATAAAGGTCACCATATAAAGTTAAAAAAGTCAATTGAACAGGAAGATATAACAATTTTATATGTGCACCCACCACATAAATACATTTAAGTACATAGGCAAGTATTTAGATGTGAAGGGAGAAATTGATAATATCATAATAGTATGATCATAATATCATAATAGTATGAGACTTCGATAGTATGAGACTTCGATAACCTGCTTTCATTAATGGACAGAACATCCAAACAGAATATCAATAAAGAAACAGCTACCTTGAACTATGCTATATATCAAATGGAACTAACAGATTATACACACAGAGAGAGAGAGAGAACTTTCCACCCAAAGCAGAAAAATACACATTCTTCTCAAATGCTCACAGAACATTCTCCAGGGTAGATCACAGGATTACAGGTTAGGTCACAAAACAAGACTTAGTACATTTAAGAAGATAAAAATCATCCCAAGTATCCTTTCACATAGTATGAGATGTGATGAAACTAGAAATGAATTAACAGCAAGAAAATTCACAAATATGAGGAAACTAGTCACAACACTCTTGAACAACTGTTGGTTCAAAGAGGAAATCAAAAAAGGATTTTCTAAATATCTCAAGACAAATGAAAATAAAAATACAACCTAACAAACTCATGTGATGCAGCGGAAGCAGTTCTAAGAGGGAATTTTATAGCAATAAACACCAACACTAAGAAGAAAGATCTCAAATAAACAATCTAACTTTATACCTCAAGAAACTATAAAAAGAACAAACTAAGCCCAAAGTTATCAAAAGGAAGGAAATAATAATAAAGATTAGAGCAGAAGCAAATGAAATAGAGAGTAGAGAAACAGTAGGAAAAAATCAACAAATCTAAGAGTTGGATTTTTTAAAAAGTAAAATCAACAAACCCTTAGCTAGACTAAAAAAAAAAGAGAGAGAGAGACTCAAATAAAGCCAGAAAGAGGAAACATTGTAATGAGACTTCAAAAATAAAAAGGATCATAATAGACTTTTAGGTACAATTATATGCGAACAAGCCAGATAATCTAGAAGAAGTGGGCAATGTCATTCTTTACAGAAATTGAAAAAAAAAATTCCTAAAATTCAGATGGAACTACAAAAGACCCAGAATAACCATAGCAATCTTGAATAAAAAGAAAAAAGCTGGAGGAATCATATTGCCTGACTTCAAAATGTACTACAAAACTATAATAATCAAAACAGTATTGTACTGGAATAAAAACAGTCATATAGACCAATGGAATAGAACAGAGAGCCCAGAAACAGATCTAAGCATTTACAGTCAACGGATCTTCTACAAGGATGCCAAGAACAGACATGGTGAAAGTTTCTTCAATAAACAGTGTCAGGAAAACTGGATATCCATGTACAGAAGAATGAAATTGGACCCTTATCTCACACCATATACAAAAATCAACTTAAGGGATGCCTGGGTGGCTCAGTTAAACATTTGCCTTCAGCTCCGGTCATGAGCTGTCCCACATCAGGCTCCTTGCACAGTGGGGAGCCTGCTTCTCCCTCTGCCTGCCACTCCCCCTTGCTTGTGCTCTCTCTCTCTGTCAAATAAGTAAATCAATGAAGACTTAAATGTAACACCTGAAACTGTAAAACTACTAGAAGAAAACACAGAGGGAAAGCTTCTTGACATTGGTCTGGGAAATTTTTTTTTTATATGACCCCAAAAGCACAGGCAACAAAACCAAAAATAGACAAGTGGGATTGCATTAAATTAAAAATCTTCTGCACAACAAAACAATCAGCAGAGTGAAGAGACAAACTAAAGAATAGGAGAAAATATTTGCAAACCAATAAGGAGTTAACATCTAAAAAATATAAGGAACTCAACTCAATAGCAAAACCAACAAAAAAGAGTAGGCCAAGGATTTGAACAGACATTTCTCAAAAAAAAAAAAATACAAATAGCCAACAAGTCTATAGAAAGATGTTTAACATCACTAATCATCAGAGAAATGCAAATCAAAACCACAATGAGATATCATCTCACATGGCTAATTGTGACAAGACAAAAGATCAAGAGTTGGCAAGGATGTGGAGAAAAGAGTACCTCTGTACACTGTTGGGAATGCAAATTGGTAGAGCCATAATGGAAAATGGCATAGAGTTTCCTCAAAAAATTAAAAATAAAACTGCCATTTGATCCAGCAACCCCACTTTAGTATCTCAAAGACCTATCTGCACTCCCATGTTTATTGCAGCATTAATTTCAATAGTCAAGATATTGAAACAACTTAAGTGTCTGTCAACAGATGAATGAAGAAAATATTATATACCTATAGATATAGACACACTAGAATATAATTCTGCCTTTAAAAAGAAGGAAATCCTGCCATTTGCAACAGTATGGATGAACCTAGAGAACACTAGCTAAGTAAAATGAGCCAGACATAGAAATACCCATACTGCATGATCTCATTTATTTTTTTGAGAGAGAGAGAGTGGGGTGGGGGGCAGGGGCAGAGGGAGAGAAAGGATTCCAAGCAGGCTCCACTCTGGGTGTGGAGCTCAATCTCACAACTCGGTCTCACAACTCTGAGATCATGACCTGAGCCAAAATCAGGAGTTGGATACACTCAACCGACTGAGCCGCCCAGGTGTCACTGCATGATCTTACTTATATGTGGAATCTAACAATGTCAGATTCACAGAAGCGGAGAGTATGATGATAGTTACCAAAGACTGAGAGGTGGGGAAATGGTGAGATGCTAGTCAAAGGGTGGTAACAAGTTTCCATTATGCATGATGAGTAAGTTCTGGAGATATAGTTAATAATATTGAATTGTATACTTAAAATTTGCTAAGAGAATAGATCTTAAATGTTCTCATCACACACAAGAAACGGTAACTGTGTGAGGTGATGCGTATGTTAATTAGCTTGATTGTGGCCATCATTTTACAATATACACATGTATCGAAACATCATAAACGTATTTTTGCATATGGTAGAGAAGAAAAATTCTAAGATACCGTTTATGGATAAAAATACTGGCAAATAATTATTTCTTTGACACTACAAAGATGTCCATACATTATCATTTTCACATTAACAAATTGCTATGTAAAACAACTAATCAAATCTGAACTTTTATCTCTGCTTCAGAGCTGTCCGACCTTCATCAGTTCATGGTTGTCACCAGGTGCTCCATGCCTGAGGATACACATGTCCAATTTACCAATTTGAAGCTCTCTCTAAACCCACTCTCACCCCCACTGATCCATCCAATCATTTCTGTAGCTAAGTCCTAACCATTGCATAAAGAGCCTTCTCTTTCAAGCAATCTGATTGGCTCCAGGTTGAATCCACCTATGCCTGATTTCCCTTAATTTTATTTATTTGTTTGTTTGTTTATTTATTTATAGTAAGCTCTATGCCCAACGTGGGGCTTGAACTCTTGATCCCCAGATCAAGAGTCACATGCTCTACTGACTGAGCCAGTCACATGCCCCTTCCTCAATCTAAATTATTAATTTGAAATCGTCTTCCAAGATAGATTGTGATGTCTTGGGTAAGTGCCACAGCCATTTTATTTGCTTCTGTTCTCCCTAACCTGTAACACCACCTGCTCATTGAGGGCACACAGAGAATATTTTAAACTGACTATCATCTGCTATAAGAGTGTGTGGATATTAATGCTGCCCTCACCACAGAAGGGAGCACCACTGCCTTTCCATTTCTGGAAAATGGTTTAGGCAGTTTCCTGGAGGACTTTTTATATAGGATAATATAGTTAATAGAAGTAAAAGTAACACTGTTCAACTTAATCCCATCTACATGGTTTAATTTTTTGTAACTTCTTAAGAAGGCAATAAACCCTGTGAACCTTGATTTCCTTGATTCTGAAAAGTGTGATGAAAAAAAATCCACACTTGGAAAGTAGTAGGAGTAATTGAGGTGGGAGGACGGACACTCTTGGAGGAGCTCACATTAGGGAAGAGACCTGATGTAATTGATTAGTATAAGAAAAGCAGAGGATACTGGGAAGATGGCAGAGTAGCATGCGCCGGGAATGTCTCCCTACTTAGACAACAATTGCGCTGGTAAAATCTGTCTGACATAAGCATTTGCACTCTGTAGTCTATTGAAGGCTTGCAAATTCCAGGGGATGGTTTGAAAGGTAAACTGAGGTAAACTACAGTTAATCTCAGCTCTTTGCACAGTAGCAGCCACCATCCCCACCCCTAGCCTGGTGGCAGTAATCTGTGCATGTGTTCCTGGAGCGGCTTGCACACAGCTTGTGGGAGAAAGGGTGGGCAAAGAGGGACCTTGTTCTCCAAATATCAGGGATCTGTGCTCTGAGGTTGATTACTGCTTCTGATCACAGAGGTGCAAACAAAGAAGCAGTGGCCACTGTTGCTGCAAATCCCTGCATTGTTGTAAGCCCTTTCCTCTACAAGTGAAATCATTTCCAAGGTTTTTGAAGGGTTGGTGCCCTTTTGTCCTCTTTCATTTCTTCCCCTTCTTTTAGGAGCCAGACTAGAATATTAAAAATCAGCTATGTATAAGAGAAAATGAGAAAGTCACCTGTGCATGCCCAAGGAAAGGCACACATTCAGAAAAGACCTAAATTTACACATCATGCTGATCCTTGGCACAGAGAAAACCTACAATAAAATAACAAAAATTTTTAATTTTTTAAATTAAGTAAGTGCTATACTCAATGTGGGGCTTGAACTTACAACCCTGAGATCAAGAGTCACACACTCTACCAACTGAGCCAGCCAAGCATCCCTAAAATAACAAAAAAAAAAAATGTATAAAGCAAACCCTGGAGAAGGGGGAGAATCTGATTTCCAGCATTACAACATTTTTAGATTCAATTGTCCAGATTTCAACAAAGACATCACAAGGCACACAAAGAAATGAGGAACTACAGCCATTTCAAAAGAAAAAATAAACAAAACAAAAAAAACTGCCCCTGAAAAAAACCTGATGGCAGATCTACTAGACAAATACTTTAAAACAATTGTTTTAAGGTTGCTCAGAGAACTAAAGGAAGATGTGGGAAAGAAAACATTTTATGAACTAAGTGGATATGTCAATAATTTGGAAACAAAATTGGGGCATCTGGGAGGTACAGTGAGTTAAGCATCTAACTCTTGGTGTTGGCTCAGATCATGATCTCAGGGTCATGAGATGGAGCCCTGTGTTGGGCTCTGTGCTCAATGAGGAGTCTGCTTGAGATTCTTTCTCCCTCTTCCTCTGTCCCTCCCCTCTGCTTTCTCCCTCTCTCTCTAAAAATAAATTAATTAAATTAATTTCACAAATTAAAAAAAAGAAATAGAAAACATTAAAAAAGTCTGTTTACAATTTTTATTTGTCAATTATATGTCAATAAAGGTGGGGAAAAAATTAAAAAATAAACCTATTTCATCTGGAGCTGAAAAGTACAATAACTGAAATGAAAATTTCACCAGAGGGATTCAAAGGCACATTTGAGCAGACAGAAGAAAGAATCGGCAGACTTGGAGATAGGAAAATGGAAATTATTGAGTCTGAGAGACAGAAAGAAAATTGAAAAACATGAACAGAGCCTAAGGGACACTATTGAATGGACCAACATATACATTATGGGAGGCATAGAAGAAGAGAGGGAAAAGGGGAAGGAAGAGTATTTGAAGAAATAATGACTGAAAACTTCCCAAATTTGATGAAAGACACAAATATAAAAAACATACAAGAAGCTGAATGGACTGCAAGTGAGATGAACTCAAAGAGACTCACACCATATTGTGCAAGACTGTTGAATCACAGATCTGTACCTCTGAAACAAATAATACAATATATGTTAAAGAAAAGAAGAAGAAGAAGAAGATGATGATGATGATAGCAGGAGGGGAAGAATGAAGTGGGGGAAATCGGAGAGGGAGATGAACCATGAGAGACGATGGACTCTGAAAAACAAACTGAGGGTTCTAGAGGGGAGGGGGGTGGGAGGATGGGTTAGCCTGGTGATGGGTATTAAAGAGGGCATGTTCTGCATGATGCACTGGGTGTTACACACAAACAATGAATCATGGAACACTACATCAAAAACTAATGATGTAATGTATGGTGAATAACATAACAATAAAAAATTTAAAAAAAAAGACTCACACCATGACACATTATAATCAAACTGTCAAAACCAAGGGCATAAAGAATTTTGAAAGCAGCAAGAGAAGAGTGAATCTAGGCATCCTCAGAAAAATTATTTGCAAGTTTCTCATCAGAAACTTTGGAGGCCAGAAGACAGTGGGCTGATATATTCAAAATGATAAAACAAAACAAAACTATCAATCAAGAATCCTTTACCCAGCAAAATTATCCTTCAAAAGCGAATGAGAAAAAAGTTGCAAGGCATTTACGAAACAAATAGCAAAATGATAGAAGTCCCTCCTTATCACTACCTATTTTACATGTAAATGGGTTAAATGCTCTAACCAAAAGACAGAGATTGGATTTTTAATTTTTTTTAAGTGGGCTCCATGGAGCCCATGCAGGGCTTGAACTCTCGACCCTCATAATAACATCTGAGCTGAGATCAAGAGTCAGATGCTTAACTAACTGAGCCAGTCTGGCACCCCTGGACTTTGAATTTTTTAAACATTAAGGTTTCCCATCTTTTTATGAATTATAAGTACGAGATATAAAAGCATTATGAATCAGATGCTGAAAACCATGTGGAAAATAAGGAGACAAAACATCCAAAGGTCATTAATTAAAACAATATCTTTAATCCACTTGTAATAGTTGTAACATTTTCTGCCAGGTCAGATGAGCATGTTTGGAAGATAAGAGAACAAGATGACTGAGTAAAACGAATGAATAAATGATCCCATTTCCTTAGAAAATTACACACACACACACACACACACGCACACAGTCTAATATCAGAGGACACTGTACTATCCCTGAAGGATGAAATACCATACTATAAGATGCTCCTCTCATCACTCCTCACATTAACTGCCCCATAAACTGTCATGTTTACTTGTTCCCAAAGAGGTGTTTAGAGAAAGGGCAGTGTATCCAGCTAAGTGGAAAGGGGTATTTATTTACGGCTTTTGTACATTTTTAAAGATTACAGCAATTAAATAGTTGATTATTGTATTGATTTAAATATTTACGAAAGCTTTCAGAAAAAATAAGCTTTCATGTTACCATGATGTGGGAAAAAGGAATAATTATTCTTGTGAAAAATTATAAAATAAATCCAGAAAACCTATAGGTAGAGAACCTTAGGAGAGCCTTGAGAGACCACATTTTGGTGAGGAATTTGGGGACTGAAACACACACATCACTATGTGCTTTTGCATTAGGATGTTTCCTTTTGGTCTTCCTTTAAAACAAACAAACAAACAAACAACCTTCTTCCCTACCACTCAGTCAAAAAACATTCTCCTGCATCTGCTAACTTTGTGTTTTTATATTTTTACTTTTCACTATTTCAGTGTGAGTTAATTTTACTGTATGATGTGAGGTAGGGAGTCTCAGGTCATCTTTCTGCAGGTTGATATATAACTGTCCCAGAACCATATTGAGTAGACTTTCCCCATTGAATTGTCTTAGGCAATTAAAAAACTGACTAACCAGGGCATGTGGGTGGCTCAATCAGTTAAGTGTCCGACTCTTGACTTCAACTCAGGTCATGATCTCAGGGTTGTGAGATCGAGCCCCATGTCAAGCTCCGCACTGGACAGGGAGCCTGTTTAAGATTCTCTCCTTCTACCCGCCCCCAAAATATAAATAAAATAAATGAATCAATAAATAACTTAGCCAAAAATGTAAGGAATTGTTCCTGGACTGTCAACTCTTTCCTATTGATGCATGTCTAATCTTATGCCAGTGCCACACTGTCTTGCTACTGTAGCTTTGTAGTATGTTTTGAAATGTCCTACAGTTAACTTCTTCCTGTTCTAGACCATGTTTATCTCTGAAACCCAGTGACTCTCCTCGTCCGTACCAGTCCACCTAACTGGGATCCTGCTCTTCCATCCTATGTAATTCCTTCCACTCTGGTCTCCTACTCCCCTACACCGCAGGATTTTGCCGTTTCTCCTTCTGGCTTTCTTAGCCTTCCTCTCTCTGGAAATCAACTCTCTGCTTCAACATTTTACCTCCTCACCCTCATTCCCATGACCCCCTTTCCTCCTCAGGCTACCTGGTCTCCTCTTCCTGAGCTGGTTCCCCTTCCTTGGGCAGAACTCTGCCCTGGGTTTTGCTCTGTCTAGGTCAATGGGAATGCATTTCATGTCTTAGAATGTCCACCCGGGATGGGCATGGCAAGCATAGCCCCAGGTGCACAGGACTCACAAACATTTCTAGGCCCTTTGCCTCAACTCCTACTTCCTTCTCTTGTCTCTCACAGGGTATCCCAGGGCTGACGTGGGGGTAGCCCTGAGGGTTTACTAGAGGGGACCTTTTACCAGGGAAAATGAAAGGGGCTAGAGGGGCGCCTGGGTGGCTCAGTCGTTAAGCGTCTGCCTTCGGCTCAGGTCATGATCCCAGGGTCCTGGAATCGAGCCCCTCATTGGGCTCCCTGCTCGGCGGGAGGCCTGCTTCTCCCTCTCCCACTCCCCCTGCTTGTGTTCCTGCTCTCGCTGTCTCTCTCTCTGTCAAGTAAATAAATAAAATCTTTAATAAAAAAAAAGAAAGGGGCTAGAAAAATCAGATGAATGTTCTTCTTATACACAACAGCACACATGTGAGTTTCTACTGAACTGAACATTTCATTTGTAACAGACTTTTACCAGCACCTAATCCGTGCATTGCCACCAACTCAGGAGATTGTATCCTTCAGGGAGAGTGGGAGACCATGTTACTTATAAAACTACTATCTCCCAGCTTTGACCCCATCTTTTATGCTTTCTCATGTGTTGCTGGAACGGGGCCTCAGCAAACCATGTTTCTGCTTTCCAGAGGTTCTTGGTTAGGCATCACCAGTAGAAGATGGTAGAGACAGACAGAAAGACTGTAGGCAGGAGGAGGGACTCACTTCTTCCTGTTTCCTGTCACACCAGCTTCTTCGCTCTGCAGAGGCAGCTCCTCTTGGCATCCTCTGCTGACCTCATTTTGCCCCTTTCCCATCACTTGCAGAAGCAGCCTCATGGACACTCCTTGGGGGAAACTAGCACAAGCCAACCTGCCCTGCTTTCTCAGGATTCTGGGTTCGAGCCCCCCAGGACCCACCTTCCAAGTTTATAATACTTAATCTCTCATCTTCTTCCACTTGATTCCCCCAATCCCAGAGAGAAGCAAAGTCTTCCTATAGTTACTACCTCCTCTCTACCTTTGAGTTTTCTTTCTGTTTTTCAGTTCCTCAATAACTGGCCAATAATTTTTATATTCAATTCTCCTTATTAATGTAACTTCTGACTAGACCATGGATGATATAAAGACCATCCTCCAACTCTTCTTACCAGCCCCAGGTGCCAAGGGAGTTTGAGCTCAGAGATAGACCCTGCCTCTACCAAGCCAATCTCATGACAGGGGGCTTTGATCCCTCGCGTTGGCCAAGCCTGTCTCTCGGAAACTTTTTCCCTCTCTATTGTAGCCTCTGCCTCTCCTGGATCTTCTACTATGTCTGTCTTCCCTTTGGACTGCATCAGTAGCTCGTGTTCCGATTTTGGGAGCCTGGCCCCTGGACTGGAGGAACAGAGAGACCTTATTCACTACTGTGTGTGTCAGACTATTCTAACTTGTTTGGCAAATACCTGAAGGACTGGTGACAGGTGCTCATGTCTCTTTAACCTCACTCAAATCTCAAGTGGGAAAGCAGTAGGCACTGCTCATAAAAGCTGCACAGCCTCACAAAGACTCACAAATGCCCGGGGCAAGAGATTAGGGGGTAAAGACATATAGTAGACTGCCCAAATTCTGGAGGAGAAGCTAGAGAGTTTCTTTGAGATTTCAGGACATCTAAAAGCAGCTCTGTTGCAAGTGATGTCAGGGAGGATGGTGGAGTAGGGAGCACCAGGAATCTTTTTTTTTTTTTTCCCCACCTAGATAATTATACTGCCACAAATTGTCTGAAGTTAACTATTTTGAAACTATGGAGTCTATTTGAACTTGCACTTCCAGTTCCAGTTTTTTAACTTTCAGGGCTTTGAACTCGTGGCTGGTAAATTGCAGTTAATTTCAGTCAATTTCAGCCTTTAGTGCAGGAGTGGAGTGACCTACCTATTACCCACCACCCACTCCATGGCAGACAGCTTTGGAGAAAGTGACCTGTATTCCAGGTGTGTCTTGCTCGAACCGAGGTAGGACAAAAAGATTGTCTTCTAGCTATCCAGGTTCTAGATTCTGATTGCTGCTTACTGCTTTTGATCACTGGGGTACAGACACCAAGGCTGGCTGTCATTGTTTCAACCCCCACCAGCTACAGTGGCTTCCAGGAGATTTTTTTTAAGACTTTATTTAATTACTTGAGAGAGAGAGAGAGCGCCCATGCTCATGTAAGCACGAGTGACAGAGGGAGAGGGAAAAGCAGACTCCCCTCTGAACAGGGAGCTGGATGCAGGGCTCGATCCCAGGACCCCAAGATCATGACCTGAGCCAAAGGCAGACACTTAACCAACTGAGCCACCCAGGCACCCCGGCTTCCAGGAAATTTTAATGAATTGTATCTGTTTTGGATTCCCCCCTCCCTTTGGGAGCCAGGCATTTAAGGATGATGACACTCATAAGCAACCAGATATATGGGTAAATTTAGAAAGCCACTGCACATGCCCAAGGAAAAACACAGGTTCAGAAAAGACCTCTGAAGGTCTTAAGCTTCCACCTCAGGCTGATCTACAGAAGAGAGACCCCCTACAACAATTAAAAAAAGAAAAAGGGAAAGAAAACCCTGGAGAAAGAGTGAGAATTAAATTTCCAGAGTTATCACATTATAAGGTTCAATGATCAGGTTCAACAAGGCAGACAAAGAAACAGGAAGGTCTGATCCATTCATAGAAACAAAATGAACAAAAACTAGCTCTGAGGAAACTCAGATGTTGTACCAACTAGAAAAAAACCCCAAAACTATAAAACAATGATCTTAAATATGCCCACAGAGTGAAAGGAAAACATGGGCAAAGATGGGAAAATGATGTATAAACAAAATGAGAATATGAATGAAGATAGAAATTATAAAAAGGAACCAAAGGGAAATTATGAAGCTAAAAAGTACAATGAATGAAAAAAAATCGACTACATGGTTTATAGATTTAAGCAGGAAGAAGGAATAATTGACAAACTTGAAAAATGGACAATTGAAGTAGGTGAGTATGAGAAGCACACTTCTTTCCCAGCAGATTTCTCATCAGAAATCTTGGAGGCCATAAGGTAGTGGTTGATGTATTAAAAGTGCTGGGGAAAAATTTTTTTTAAACAGACTGTCAACTCAGAATTCTATATCCAGTAAAACCATCCTTCAAAAAGTGAGGTAAGGGATGCCTGGGTGGCTCAGTCAGTTAAGTGTCTGCCTTTGGCTCAGGTCATGATCCCAGAGTCCTGAGATCGAATCCCACATCAGGCTCCTTGCTTGGCAGGGAGCCTGCTTCTCCCTCTGTCTGCTGCTTCCCCTGCTTGTGCTCTCCCTCTGTCTCTGACAAATAAATAAATAAAATCTTAAAAAAAAATCTGCTTTGCTGGAACTTCAAAAAAATGAGGTAAAAATTAAAATATGCTCAGATAAACAAAAGCTGATGAGATTCATAACTACTAGACCTGCCCCACAAGAAATGCTGAAAAAGTCCTCTGGGTTTAAATGAAAGGACATCAGACAGTAACTTGAGCCATAGGAAGAAATGAAGGTGCCTACAATAATAGGAAAATAAAAAGTGGTTGTTGTTTTTTTTTTAAACGGAGTCAATAAAGTCTGACCCCCACTCAAGCAAAGGGGAATTAGGCTCCATCATTTGAGAGGAGGATGTTATGGACTGAATGCTTGTTCCCTCCAAATTCATATGTTGAAGCCCTAACCCCCAGTGTGATGGGTTTTGGAGGTGGGGCCTTTGGGAGGTGATTAGGTTTGACTGAAGTCATGAGAGTGGGGCCCTCTTGATGAGATATTGCCCTTCTAAGAAAAGACACCAGGGAGCCCGCCCCATTTGTTTCCCTCCCCCATACCGTCTCTGTCTCTGTCTCCGTCTGCCATGTGAGGACCCAGCAAGACGGTGAGCATTTGCAAGCCAGGAAGAGAGCCCTCATCAGGAACTGAATTGCCTGGCACCTTGACCTTGGACTTCCTAGCCTTCAGAACTGTGAGAAATAAATGTCTGCCGTTTAGGCCACCCAGCTGATGGTGTTCTATTAGAGCAGGCTGAGTGACTAAGACAGAGGAAGAGCAAAGAAGTTAAACCCATCACATCAGAGATGTGACATGATGGAGACAGAGTGTTGGGGTTAAGCCTGAGCTTTGGAGTTGGAAGGAATTGAGTTCATCCCCAGACTGGTGACCTTGGACAAGTCCCTTGAGTTCTTTGAACCTCAGCATGCCCTTTTGTAAAATGAAGATGATAAAGCCACCGTGAAGCCACCTTTAAACCACATGACACAAGACTTGACATCGTGTAAATATAGGTAGCTGCTGTTTTTATTACTGTTATTATTGCTCGTGTAGTTTTTCATGCTAATGATGTGATGGAGCAGGCAGGTCTGGGTCTCCCACTACCCAATATACCAAGATGAAGGGTGTGGACTTGCTCCCCAGAGCACCTGGGAGCCAGGGCTGGGGGCTGGGGGCTGAGCAGGGGAAAGACAGGAAAAGGTCCCTTTGGGACTGCAGTAGATGACTAGCAATTAAAGGCTGGGACAGCACCCAAGTGATGGGTGTCTGGCCCTGGGTGGTGGCCATGGGGATGACAGCAGTGAGAGCAAGAGAGGAGCTCAGGACTAGGTGTGGGTCTCAATGGTGACCCCATGACCCAGGCTGAGAGGAGCAGTTAAGGGGATGAAAGGTGGGGAATGTATCAGGAATTCAGCTTGACCTTGCTTTGCTCAGGCCCTTCCTTCTGCCTAGGATGTCTTTTCTTATTGTGCCTTCCTGATGCTCCCACTCGCGCCCGAAGATGCTGCCATAGACCCCTCCTCGGAGAATCTCTGGAGCAGATGTAGTGTGCAATTTCCCAAGAAGCCCCCACTGCTCATCAGGTTATCCTGAAAGTATCTGAATCCCCAAGTGTCTCATTCGGAGTTTCTCTGGAGCAGTCCTTGGACCGATGCATCGCGGGGCTCTCCATGCCCTGCACAAGAGGACTGGAAGAAGCCTTTGCCTTGTTCATCAGAACGGAAACGCTGTGTGCAGGATGCTGCTGCAGTTCGGGATGTGGCCACGCGGGGGCAGAAGTGCACAGATCAAAGGTCTGAGAAAGGCACCTAGCCGATCTGGTCCCTGCTGGGCGCCCCCCTGAGCTTCCCAGGCCAAAACCTCCGCCTTTTTTTTTTTTTTTTAAATGGGTAGAGGGGAAACCCCTACAAGCCAGTTTTTTTCCCACCTGCCCCACCCACCCAGTGCCCCAGCCCCAAGTCCAACAGTTAGTGGAAATTACGCAAAACCAAGTTAGATCAGTCCCTCTGCTCAGAACTCTCCATGGTGAGCACCTCACTATGGACAAAGCCCCCATCCCTGCAGCCCCCAAAGCCCATGACTGTCCCACATATCCCCCCTTCACCTCCTGGCCCTCATCTCCTCCCACTTAGCCCCTCATTCCCTCTGCTCCAGCCACACTGGCTTATCGGTCCCTCAAACAGTGCCTGGGCTTGGGATAGCTTTAGTGCCTAGAAAAATGCATCATTGTGGTTACTTTGTAAATGGATAGTCAATTAAAATTATAGTTTTAGAAACAGTTTTCCTTAAGCCTTTGGTTCCAATCGCAGCTATTATGTTCCTTATATACCTGGGTAAGTGGACCATCACTTGGCAAAGAGGCCACTGGGTACGCACTTGGATCCATTTAGAAATGTTGTGGGATGAAATCGCTTAAACATTGTACATGGCATTTATAAAAGTGATATATATGATTCTTTAATCTTGTTAAATGCCTCCACCAAGCAAACCCTTCTGAAATCCTTACCAGTTACTACAAATCTAAAAATTAAATATAGGGCGCCTGGGTGGCTCAGTTGGTTAAGCAACTGCCTTTGGCTCAGGTCATGATCCTGGAGTCCCGGGATCGAGTCCCGCATCGGGCTCCCTGCTCGGCAGGGAGTCTGCTTCTCCCTCTGACCCTCTTCCCTCTCGTGCTCTCTATCTCTCATTCTCTCTCTCTCAAATAAATAAATAAAATCTTTAAAAAAAATAAAAAAAAAATAAAAATTAAATATAAATAAGGAGAAATATGTTCTTTTAAACATTCTGATAGTACTTCTAAACCTAGCCAAATTATCATGTTGTTTCCAACTTAAAGTTACCAGCCTGAAATCAACTAATCATCTCTGGAAGGAGACAGAAAAATCTGGTAACTCTTGTTCCCTCCATGAGGAGTGTGGGGGGGTGGGAGGAGGTAGTTGAGGGACCAGAGAGGGAGGGAGGCTTCTCATTGTAAACTATTAGGGACTTTATGAATTGAAATTATGGGGATGGGGGAGGGTTCAACTTCAACCCTGTCTTCTTCCTTTTATAAAAGGAAAATGTATATCTGAAGCAGTTACCACCAGATGTTAACTTTTGCTTTTTCATGTGAAGGTACAGGGGTGTTTGGGAGATTATCTTCTGTGCTTTTCTGTTTGTCGACTTTTACTTTTGGCAAAATACAAGTAACATAAAATTTACCATTTTTACCCTTTTTAACTGTACAGTTCAGTGGTATTAAGTACGTTTCACATGGTTGTGCAACCATCACCACCATCCACCTCTAGGAATTTTTTCATCATACAAAATTGAAACTCTGTCTCCATTAAACATTAACCCACCTTCCTCTCCCCCACCCCAGGTACCCACCCCTCTACTTTTGATCTCTATGGATTTGACCACCCTAGGACCTTCCTATGAGTGGAATCATACAGACCTTTTGTAACTGGCTTATTTCACTCAGCATAATATCCTCAAGGTTCATCCACGCTGTGACAGGTGTTAGAATCTTGTCTGTGTTTTTCAAATTAAATTTAAATTAAAAACACAAAAGCACATGCACATGATTAAAATAAAGGTGATCTTGGGGCGCCTGGGTGGCTCAGTCGGTTAAGCGTCTGCCTTCAGCTCAGGTCATGATCCCAGGGTCCTAGGATCGAGCCCCGCGTTGGACTCCCCGCTCAGCGGGAAGCCTGCTTCTCCCTCTCCCACTCCCCCGCTTGTGTTGCCCCTCTCGCTGTGTCTCTCTCTGTCAAATAAATAAATAAAATCTTTAAAAAAAAATAAAGGCGATCTTTTGCAGCGCCTATAATGAATGGCGAACACCTGTGGAATTGTAACTTTCTCTCTGGTCATTTCCATCCTTCTCAATGTGCTGGCTCCCTCTAGTCACCCAGAGGGGAATGGAGCCCTCGCCTGCTGGTTTTCCGTGGCAGTGGATCAGGATTTAGCTCACAGCTTCCCTCTCTCTCCCCCTGCCTCCCCACACTAGTTTAGATCCCATGTAGCTCCTCTCTTGGCCATCTTTGAAATTTTTCAGGAACATACTTGCCCCATTATTTCTTCTTCCACAAATTATAGTTCCTTTGTTCCAACTGGGTAATGTTAAAAGCGAGTGTTTTTAAGGCACTTGCTAGGGGCCAGGCACTCCTCGGTATTTCTACATAGATTAAGTAGTTTAATATCCACAATAACCATGTCTGGTGTCAGATACGTCCCCTTCCGAGTCCATTTTAGAGATGAGAAGCTGAGGCCCAGAAAGGGTAAGTCATTTGCTCCAAGTCACAGAGCTTACAAAGTGGCAAAGCCTGAGCTGCTTCTGGTTATTTTGATTTTTGTTTGTTTTGAATCTCACTGGGGGGGAATAAGTTATTTCTTTAAAGGCTATAGCCGAGGTTTATGAGAACTCAGGCCCTGTACACAAGATCTGTCCACATCATTGTATGCAAATTTTACATCAAAGAAAAGAGCTGTAAGCAAATATTGAACTCTAGTTAATGGTATAGGCACTGAAGTATTGGGAGGGAAGTGTGCAGGTGTCCGTGACATATTAAAATGAGTAAAGAGTGGGGCACCTGGGTGGCTCAGTTGGTTAAGTACCCGACTCTTGATTTTGGCTGAGGTCATGATCCCAGGGTTGTGAGATTGAGCCCCGCATTGGGCTCCATGCTGAGCGGGGAGTCTGCTTGGGATTCTCTCCCTCCCCCTCTGCTCCCCCAACCCCCACCGCGTGCATTCTCTCTCTCTCTCTCTCAAAAAAAAAAGAGTAAAAAGTAAGATGGATGAATGGATAGATATTAGAGCAAATACATTCAAGTGTTAATTGCAGTATCTAGGAGTGTGTGGGTATTCACTGTACAATTGCATGATTCTTTTAACTTCGCTGGACGAAATATTTCAGAACAAAATGTGGGGACCCCTGTCCTGAGCTTCCCAGGAAAACCTGTCTTCTCTCACCCAGACAGGCAAGAAGTCCCTCAAACTCAATACAGCCATACTTGGATTTGTCCACTTCCCCCCAAATGGTTCTTCTCCCTGGTCTCTTCCTTGGGGTGCTTCTCACTCACCAAGCTGGGAGTTGCCAGAGATTTCTCCTTCTCACCAATGGGTCCAGAGATTTATATTATGGTGACCTGCTGTCCTCCTGTTTTACCCAAGACTGAGGGTTCCTGGGCTGTGGGACATTCTGTGCTAAAATCAGGGAAGTCCCAAGCAAACTGAGATGAGTTGGTCCCCCAAACTATCACTTTTGCCTCTTAAACGTGTTCAGTTTATCCAAATTACCACTGCCCTAGTCTGTACTAATAACACACATTACAGTGATGACAATAAACTGTGGTAACTGCTTATTTCAAGGGCTTGTTATGTGCAAGGTGTGGTTCTGCATATTCATCTGTGGCAGGTCTTTTGATCCACACAACACCCTGTAGTGAACAACTGTACTATCATCTGTGTCAGAGATGAAGGAATAAGGCACAGAGAGGTAAGGTCACTAGCCTGCAGTCATATAGCTAAATCACAGCAGAGGTGCTGGCATCTGAAGCCAGGCAGATGACCACAGAGCCCCCAGGCTCAGCTACCTTTGGATAGCCATGCTGGAGCACCGACTCAATCACCACCCCCTGGGGGTTCCCCTCACTCTAGGTTCACCCTCATTCCACCCAATCATCTGCGCTTTCACCCAATCATCCGTGTTTTCATCAGAATGATTATTTAGGTAAATATTGTTTCCCCAATCACCCACGTATCACCAGCTTATAATCTTTAAAGACAAATGCAATAAAACAATAAATAAAGTAGAAAGTAATAATTTCCCATAGCAATCCTCCCCAGGGATACCACTTTTTTTTTTTTTTGTAAGATTTCTTTATTGGGGCTCCTGGGTGGCTTGGTTGGTTAGGCGTCTGCCTTCGGCTCAGGTCATGATCCCAGGGTCCTGGGAATGAGTCCCACGTTGGGCTCCCTGCTCAGCAGGGAGTCTGCTTGTCCCTCTACCCTTCCCCCTGCTTGTGCTCTCTCTCCCTCTCTCTCTCTCTCTGACAAATAAATAAAATCTTTAAAAAAATAAAGATTCATTTATTTATTTGAGAAAGAGAGCAAGAAAGAGAGTGGGGGAGGGGCAGAGGGAGAAGGAGCAAAGCAGACTCCCCGCTGTGCATGGAGCCCATCTTGGGGCTCGATCTCCTGACCCTGAGATCAAAGACCTGAGCCGAAATCAAGAGTCAGACGCTTAACCGACTGAGCCACGCAGGTGCTCCAGGGATACCACTTTTAATTGGGTTCCTGTTGGCACCAGAATTTCCTTTTGGTGTATAGCAATCAGCACTTGTAGTTCTAGATCACCATATAGTGTGACAGATGGATGGACAGATAGACAGTCAGATAGGCGTAAAGATGGATAAATGGATGGGTAGACAGCTAAATAGATAAAAACTGATACAGATAGGGGCGCCTGGGTGGCTCAGTTGGTTAAGCAGCTGCCTTCGGCTCAGGTCATGATCCCGGGGTCCCAGAATCGTCCCACATCGGGCTCCCTGCTCGGTGTGGAGTCTGCTTCTCCCTCTGACCCTCCCCCTCTCGTGCATTTCCTCTCTCTCTCACTCTCTCTCTCTCGAATAAATAAATGAAATCTTTAAAAAAAACTGATATAGATAAATAGAGGGTATACATACAGATCTGTCTTTGTCTTGTTTTTCCCCAAACTGATCTTGTAAAACCACAGCTCAGAACCCATCCTCCATACCTGTCACCTCCGGATCAAGTCCACACTTCATGGCTCCAGACACTTGTTCCTGTGTGCCCGTGAGCCCCTTATAACCCTACCTACCTGCCTCCCACCTGGGGCTATCCTCAGCACACGTGGCAGTCTGGTGCACGGCGCCCTTCACCGACCTGCACTTGTCAGAAGTCATATCAACACTGTGCCCCCATCTACCCCCATTGAGTGTCCATTGCTTGTCCATGCAGACCTGCTTTCATGGGAACTCCCAATGGGGAGGTGTGTGGGGGGGTGCTTGACAATGTAGAGGTCGGGGTGTGTGTGATGGGGTTGCTGCTAATTGAGTCAAGGGGTCAGGATAGTCTGAGGAGGTGGCATTTAAGCCAAGTACTCATTGACAAGAGGATGAGGGACAGTGGCCCAGTGACGGGAACAGCAATGCAAAGGCCCTGAGGTAGGAATTGGTTGCTTTTAGTGTCACTTGAGCACTGTGACCTGGACATGAGAGAGATGCAGAATCTAATCAGGGGTCATTGAAATACCTCCAAGAGTTTTGTCCTGGGCAGATTATCAACAACAACAACAACAACCAGGTTAGAACCGAAGCAAGCTGTAAGGGAGTTGATGGAACTCACTCCACGGATGAAGCCAGGAGAGTAGGGGAGGCTGGACACTCAGACAGGAGGGGAGAGTGTGTGTGTCCTGAGGGTGTTCCTTCATTCCATCACTCCCCAAGTAATTCCTCAGCAATGGCCCTTCTGTGCTCCAGCTTCCAGATGCCAAAGAAAACAGCAGTGAACCAGACCAAGAGAGTTCGTGTCCCATAAGAGCTCCTTCTGGTGGGGAGACAGACAGGAAATGAGATGAGCAGGTGTGTGGTTGTCAGGCAGCGATAAGGGCTACCGAGGGTGAGGAGGGTGAGGGAGTCAGATGGGGGTGGGGTGCATTTTTGATACGTTATAGAAACTTGAATACAATGGGGAGGAGCCACGGAGTATCTGGGGAAGGAAGGGCCTTTTAGGCCAGTGGAATGGCAAGAGCCAAGGCCCTGAGGTCAGAGTGAGGCTCTATTCCAGGAAGGGTGAGAGGCCACAGGAGTGTGACTGTGAGGGAAGAGGGCAGGGCCTCCAGAAGCCAAAGGAGGAACTCAACCATAGGATTGACGTTGGTGTTGGGAAGCAAGGCAAGAGGGAGCCAAATCCTGATCCACCTCCATAGAAAATGGGCAGAACAGGGCTCCGCTGGGCAAATGGAAGGATAAGAGCTTATTCAGAACCCAGGAGGTGACCAGAGAGATAAAGCCAGGAATCCACATGCTCAGCACAAAGTCTGGTTTCTTTTAATCATGTGCCCACGCTTTTGCACTTTTTCTTTTCTTTTCTTTTTTTTAAAGATTTATTTATTTATTTTGAGAGAGTGAGAATGAGAGAGAGAGAGAGAGAGTACATGAAAGGGGGGAGGGTTAGAGCAAGAAGCAGGCTCCTCACTAAGCAGGGAGCCCGATGCGGGACTCGATTCCGGGACTCCAGGATCATGACCTGAGCCGAAGGCAGTCGCTTAACCGACTGAGCCACCCAGGTGCCCTGCACTTTTTCGTTTTGTTTTTAGATTTATTTATTTATTTGAGGTGGGGCAGAGGGAGAAGGAGAGAGAGAATCTCAAGCAGACTCCCTGCTCAGCGCAGAGCCCAACATGGAGATTGATCTCACAACCCTGAGATCATGACCTGAGCCAAAATCGAGGTTCAGACGCTTAACCAACTGAGATACCCAGGCACTCCCTGCACTTTTTTCATTTAAAAAAATATGGAAAATGTTAACACTTGAAAAAGCTATAAAATGGTATGTATCACTGGTATCCCACTTTTCTGAAGACAAATGTAGGCATAGAATAATTGACAGGGAAAAAAAATTAAAAATTAAAAATTTAAAATTAACTCTCCGGGCAGGGGTATGACAGGCGAGTGTAATGGTTTTCTTTCTGTTTTTCAGTATTTTCTAACTTTTTTATGAAGACCATGTACTACAAGATAATAAATATAATCTTGTGGGATCTCAAAAAAATAAAAAATGAAAAAACACAAAAAGCAGAGAAGATAATCCCTAAAACACCCCGGCACCCTCCACATAAAGAAGCAAATGTTAACACTCAGTCCTAAATGCTTTAAATATTTTTCCTTTTTTTGTGTGTGTGTGAAAGAAAACAGTAAGGAGAAAGTAGAAGCCCCATTCCCAGCTCCCCTTGTCTCCAGCCCCTGTCTCCCCAGAAAACATCCATTGCCCTGAATCTGAAATGAGGTCTTTGTGCCCTGGGTTTACATTTTAACATATAGATATGTTAAGAGGAAGACTGGCAAAATAACTAACAAGACTTTTCAAGCCAAAATCCAAACAGTACATAAAATATAAAATGGAAAGAGAAGGCCCCACCCAATCCCCAAAGAAAGGAAAGTAATTAAAAGCTAGAGTATAAATTTCCCTGCCCCAACAGAGCAGGTTTTCCTGTCTGTCTTGTTCACTGCTGGGTCAGCTGGTATACAGTGGGTGCTCAATACGTGTTGAATAAAATTTTCGGTTTCTTGGATCATTCCCTTTTTTCAGAGTAAATTTTTAAAAAAAATTTTAGAATAATTTTAGATTTCCAGAAAAGTGGCAAAAGATGGTGCAGGGCACTCCAGGATCATTCAGGCTTTATTTGGATGTCACCAGTTTTTCCACAATTGCCCCTTTTCTGGTCCAATATCCCACATTGGATTTTGTCCTCATGTCTCCTGGGTCTCCTGCAATCTGTGGCAGCTCCTCAAACTTTTCTTCTTCATGACTGGGACATTTTTGCAAATACGGGTCAGGTATTTTATAGAATATCACTCAATTTGAGTGTTTCCTAGGTGTTATTTTTCTTACCCTCAGCTTGTGGTTACAGGTTCCTGGGAAGAAACCCACAGTGGCAAGGTGCCCTTCTCATGACATGATGTTAGTAAGACTTATCCCCAGGGATGTTAGCCTGGACCATTTGGTTAAGGCGGTGTCTGCCAGGTGTCTCCCCTGGACGGTTCCTGTCTTTTGCTTTTCCATACTTAATTCTTTGGATGAAAGTCACTAACTCCTTTGAGTCCAGTCCACACTCAAAAGGAGGCAGTAAGGGTTGAGTTCCAGCTCCTGGAGGGGCCTTTCCACTTATTTGGAATTCTTTCTAGGGAAGATTTGACTTTTCTGCCCTCATACCCATTTTTTAAAGACCAGGAAGCTGAGGTTGAAGACGACATACTTCCTCACGAGAGGGTGGCCCGGCCCAGGGTGAGGCCCTACCCAGCCATCGCGGGCTGTGGGTGCCCCAGGTGTGAAGGAAGGGGGCGACTCAGCCTGCATGGGGGCAGAGGGAGGAACTCCGGGCTCTAAGCCCCGTCGCTGGCCCGAGCTGCAGCCCAATCGGTGGGCCTGGGCCGCCCCCTGGGGTGCTGAACCCCATTTTACAGACGTGCCGCCCGCGCCCCGGAGGCGTGGCGGCGCTCGGCGGACCAGCCGGATTCAGGGGCGCGGGCGGCCGGGGGCCCCGGGAGGCCGAGGCGCCCGCCCTCCCCGCCGGGGATCACCTGGGCCGGCCCCGGGCCGGTGGACCGGGCGGGAAGGCCGCGGCCTCCTGCAAGCCGAGCTGCCCGCCACCGCGAGCGCCCCGCGCCCCTGCCGCCGCCCCCCCCCCCCGCAACTGCAAGGCCGCCGACCCCGCCGACGGCAGGTGAGACCCGTCCGGTGGGTGTGAACGCCGCGGGGGCCCCGGGGGAGGGGGCTCCGCCTGCCGGGGTGACCCACTTCCTGTTTGTCTGGGCTGCGGGGGCGGGAGGCACAAACAGCCAGCCTGTGCTGGGTGACCCGGGGCAGGTCATCTCACCTCGCTGAGCCTCCGCGTTGAAAGAGGGGCCCCCCCATCGGCCCGTCGTGAGTGTGCAGGGGACGAGTCGAGTCAGGGCGGGCAGGAGGGACACGGGCAGGTCCGACAGGGCACCAGTGCGGGGGTGGGGGGGGGGGGGGGGGGGGGGTGGGGGGTGCCCACTGTCCAAGCGCCCACCTGCCTACCTACTCTCAGGGGCAGCCGGCACTGAGAGGCCTGCAGGCAGTGTGAGGGTCAAAAATCAGTGGTCATGTGGGTGTCACTAGCTGCCCTCGCCTGGGTTCCTCCTGTGGGCGATGGGGGATGGGGAGGAGGGGTAGGTGTGGGAAGGACTTCCTGGAAAAGGGAGACCCTGGTGTTTGGGGGAGGGAGGTGACCCCGGGGACTCAAACCCGGATGTTGTCAAACACACAACTCACGTGAGACACGACACAGACCCACAACAGGACTCAGGCCACAGCTCAGGGACACAAATCGATATCCCACACAGTTCCACTTTAGAACCCAGGCAAATGTCACCGACACGCCACGCGGGCCTTGCCAAGCTCCGTGTGTGCATCTACAGGGACAAAGGACTCCCGGGCACACAACAGACATGTGACCCAGGCAGGCACGCTTGGCTACACACAGGAAACAGTGTAGACACACCCAGACACAGGCGGACAAACACGTTCTGGGAGCGCACGGACACACAAGTTGTGTCTGGCTGGGGCACACAGATACAGCCACAGACACGGCACACACAGATAGCGGGGTGCCTGGGGCGCACGACACAAACAAGCTCATGTGGGCAAACAGAGGCTGCGAGGGAAGGCCAGCTGCACTCCCTCGGGGGCCAGACCCCCACCCGAATCCCGTGTCCAGCACTGGGGAACTCCAAAGCTCACATGACCCAAGGGGAGGGCTTCTGGAACAGTCTGCGGAGAAACTGCATCATCCTCACTAATGATCCATTTCCGCCCCAGGGAATAAAAGCTCAGTGACCGCCAGTTCTGCCCAGGAGCTAACCTGCCTCTCTGAGCCCCTGGCTGACTGGCTTGTGCCTCCCCCAGGGTGAGTGCTGGGTGTGGGATGAGGGTGGCCAGAAGGGGCCTGCACTGCCACCCTTCCCTGCCCCTGGACCCCGCCTACCCTCTGACCCTCCCAGCCGGTTCCTGCCCTGAAGTCCTGGGAACGAGGGCCCCACCCAGGGCTTCCCCCTGGGCCAGCCCTGCAGGGGGCTGTCTCCCCCTCTCTCAGGGCAGGGGTCTCAAGGGCCCGCTGCCCATGCCTCAGCCCCGGGCCCTCCAGCTCCCGTCTCTCCCCATCCCAGATGGACACACAGACTGTGCTGCTCATCCTTCAAGCCTTGCTGGTGCTCCCCCTGGCTGACGGAGCCAACCCCGTCCTGCGCTTTGTGGCTCTGGGTGACTGGGGAGGAGTCCCCAATGCCCCGTTCTACACCGCCCGGGAGACGGCCAATGCCAAGGAGATTGCCAGGACCGTGCAGATCCTTGGCGCAGACTTCATCCTGTCCCTGGGGGACAATTTCTACTTCACTGGTGTGCAGGATGCCAATGACAAGAGGTTTCGGGTATGTGCCAGGGGGGTGGGGGACACGTGTGGAAAAGCCATTCGACCTTTGGACTGTGGAGAGGGCAGAGGGAAGCTGACACGTGTGGGTACCTAGAGCACTCCTTGTCTCCCTTGTCCCTGGACCCCTGGACTTGGTGGGAGCATCAGGGTAGCTGCTTGACCCTGGGGTTTGGGGGGGGCGTGTCCCTTCTGCATGCCGCAGGAGACCTTCGAGGATGTGTTCTCTGCCTCCGCCCTCCGCAACGTGCCCTGGTACGTGCTGGCTGGCAACCACGACCACTTGGGGAACGTCTCAGCACAGATAGCCTACTCCAGGATCTCTCAGCGTTGGTGAGCCTGCCCCACGCCCTCCTCCATGCCTCACCCAGGTGGACAGAGAGGCCCTCCGGGGCCTGAGCCGAACCTGGGGCTCACCTGCCTCCGTCTCCCCCACAGGAACTTCCCCAGCCCTTACTACCGTCTGCGCTTCAAAGTCCCACGGTCCAACGTGTCCGTGGCCATCTTCATGCTGGACACGGTGACGCTGTGTGGCAACTCAGATGACTTCCTGAGCCAGCAGCCCGAAAGTCCCCGTGACCCGGTGCTGGCCCGCACACAGCTGGCCTGGCTCAAGAAGCAACTGGTGGCGGCCAAGGAGGACTACGTGCTGGTGGCCGGCCACTACCCCGTGTGGTCCATCGCCGAGCACGGGCCCACCCGCTGCCTGGTCAAGCAACTGATGCCACTGCTGGCCACGTACAAGGTCACCGCCTACCTGTGTGGCCATGATCACAACCTGCAGGTGAGGGGTCTGCGGGGGAGGAGGGGAAGGGGGGTCCCCAGCCCAGCCAGTGGTGCCGCATGGGATCCTCCTGCTGCTTGGGGTGGGGGCAGGGGGGAGATCTCCCAAATGTCCCTCAAGCTGTAAGCTGTCTAACCTGGAAAACAGCCCAAAGTTTCCTAAAAGTCAGCATACTAGCCACCAGGGGCCAATTGCTCACTCAGTTCTCAGGCTGTGAAGTAGGATGGATACATTGCTACAGGCAAGGAAACTGAGGCCCCGAGGGGTTCTGGTCCTTGCCCAAGATGACTCTGTGGTCAGGGACAGACCTGGCCCCGGACTCCAGACAGGCGGGCACAAAGCCGGTGGTCAACTTCACGGAGGGGCTGGGGCCCCCACTGACCCGACGCCCTCTGTGCGCAGTACCTTCAGGATGAGAATGGTGTGGGCTACGTGCTGAGCGGGGCCGGAAACTTCATGGACCCTTCGAAAAAGCATCTGCGCAAGGTTCCCAACGGCTATCTGCGCTTCCACTACGGGGCCGAGGACTCGCTGGGTGGCTTTGCCTACGTGGAGATCAGCCCCAAAGAGATGAGCGTCACTTACATCGAAGCCTCGGGCAAGTCCCTCTTCAAGACCAGACTGCCAAGGCGAGCCAGGCCCGAGCACCCGCGAATACACCACTCTAAGGCCTGAGGCAGAGGGGCCTCCCTGCCAGGGGGTGGATGGGCCCTGCTGGGACCCGTGCCCATGGGCAGGCTTTCTCAAGGGCCCGCCAGGGCCGCAGCAGAGCAGAGGGAGAACCACAGATGAGGAGCTGTCGTCCCAGGTGGCCCTTGTGACAAGGATGCTCACATATGTGAAAGACACAGGGACACGTGTACCAGCCGGAGTGCTGTGCCCAGTCGTTGGGCTTGTCCAACCTGAGTTCCGGGCAATGGGGGGCAGGGAGGGAAAGCCTTCTCCTGAATCAAGCATCTGTTGATTCTGTCACTGCCGAATATTCAATAAAAGAATAGTTGCAGAGGCTGAACGCCTGAGCTGAGCGTCTCTTTCCTCCCCTTGCTGGCATGTCCCATCACCTGGGTCCCAGAGGGTCGGGGCTCTCCCACTCGCTGCTCTAAGCCTCCATCTCTCAGCTGGCCTCAGGCATGGATGCGATTTTAAGGAAAGACCAAACAGAAAGAAGGGTTACCACTCCAATCAAGCCTTCCTCCTGCACGCCCAGCTCCCCAGGGGCACGCGCCACGCCTCATTTTCTTTCCTGCCACAATCGATGCCCCCCTTTCTTACGCAACATGATATATACCACACAGTTCGGCGCATGCTCTTTCTGCTAACCACAACACAACTGTCCATAACAGAACATTCCTTTTTGTTCATCTCCATATGGAATTGGTAATGCAGTCAGGTGGGTGGAAAATCTTAAGGTTTATAGAAAAGTGAAATATCTCCTTCCCTCCCTGTTCTTCTGTCCCCCTCTCCTGGAAGGAAATAACTTTTCGTAAATGCCTTGTTTCCTTCCAGGGTTTCTCTGTTCAAATAAGAGCATACGTGAACTTGTTTCCTTCCCTCTCCCACAGATCTGCACCTTGCTTATTTGTTGTTTTCAAACCAACTGTATGGACGTGTCATTGACACATTTAAAGGGTGCAGTTCGTTGAGTTTTGACACAGGCACCCAGCCACAAACCCACCACTACCATCAAGATAAAAGCGTTTCCCACAGCCCCAAAGGTTCACTTTGCACTTGGCTGTTGCTGTCTGTGGTACCTGGAAATCTGCCCATCAGCTCTCAGGGGAGCTTCTGGCTCTTTCTACAGCTACAGAGGCCCCGCCTGATCCCACTGTCTATCTAACTAGCCAGCCATCTACCGAGGGTTGTCTGAATTGCTTCCAATAATTTTGCTATCCTCAAAAACCTGCTGCAGTAAATACCTCTATGTGTTCATTTCCTCCCTGCACAGATACATTTGTAGGATAAATTGGATACGTTCCCACAAGTGGGACTGCAATTCTTTATGATAGCCATGGAGCTTCCACCTTATGTCCCTGGCTCCTGGCTGGGGCCCGCTGAAATCTTTTCCAATTCTTCCCTCTTATGTGTTCCCTGAACCCAGCTTCAGGGCACCTGGGTGGCTCAGTCAGTTAAGTGTCTGCCTTCGGCTCAGATCATGGTCTTGGGGTCCTGGGATGGAGTTCCACATTGGGCTCCCTGCTCTGCAGGGAGTCTGCTTCTCCCTCTGCCCCTCCTCCCACTCGTTCTCTCAATCTCTCTCTCAAATAAATAAACAAAATCTTTAAACACACACACACACCTCCAGTGGATACCCCTGGGCCCATGTGCTTTTGTACATCTGTGCAAGTAGGTACACAGGAAAACTTTCAGAAGCAGAATTATGGCAGGGCGGCCCATTTCTTACAACAAATGCTGAAAGCAGAATGTGCATCCTGAGTCGAGAGCTGCAGAGAAGCCCAGTTCCCCTAGGGGGAGAGTTGAGTAACACCCACCCACACACCGCCTGAGCCAGCCAGGGAGAGGCAGGTCACAGAAACTGCTCCCTTGGCCCGCCCTCAACTGTCACTTCAGCTGCCACAGGGCAGGGACCCACTTGTGTACCTCCAACTGTCAGCCCCACTGAGTGAAATGAAGTAACAACTTGGACAAAATGCAACTGAGTCACTTCCAGGGAGAGGAACTGGCTGCAAGGGGCACCTTCCATTTGCTACTTGATAGAAGTTGATCTTGTTGCATTTGTTACAGACACCCAGGTTCCTGCAAACATGAAGCAAAGCTTTCTCACCAAAATGCCAGCCCTGGGTTCCTTCCAGCTGATGTTTACCTGCCTGGCATGAGTATCAGCCAAGCTCTATGCCAAAAAACACCATCACATCTGATCCTGACCCATGAGGTAAGGGCCAGAATCATCCTTGCTTCTCTGAGGACTTTCGAGAGCTCAACAGATTAAGCGATGTGCCCAAGGTCATGCCAAGGAAGTGGCAGACCCTTAATCTTAACCACAATAGCCAAGGCGGTTCACAGCTCCCCAGCCTCTTCCCACTGACTCAGAGGCTCCGGGCAGGCAGGGAGCTGAATCAGAAGTCAGCCCAATGTCCCTGTTCACAGGGCCCCGAGCGTGGAATTAGCCCAATGTCCCTGTTCACAGGGCCCAGCACATGGAAAGGAGAAGTGACACATCCAAGCTGACACAGGGAATGAGGGGCAGGGAGCCGGACTGTCAACCAGGCCCCCTTCTCCACAATGACCAAGCCTTGTGCCAGGCAGCTGCAGACCCAAGGAGAGCCAAAAAGAAGAAGGCAGGGCAGACACTCGCCCTCGGAAGGCTTCCATCCAGCTCAGGGGACAAAGCCAGCTAGCACGCAGCCACTGTTAGATGCCTTCTAAACGTCCAAGAACAAGATGGCAGACCTCCTCAAGGCCACTCACAGGCTCTCATCTCCTCTCACTCTCCCCAGGCAACCTCTAGTGATCCAACCATCACGGATATTCTCATGTCCTGCACTCCACTCCTCACCCCAGGTGCCGGGCCAGCAGCTTGTCCTGGAGTTCAGGCCCCACCCTCACCAACCTCGCAGGCCAAGAATCATAAATAATAAGGTGAGAGACCCGCCTTACGAAATGCACTGTCATCAAAACAACATGGGCGCCTGGGTGGCTCAGTTGTTAAGCGGCTGCCTTTGGCTCAGGTCATGATCCCAGGGTCCTGGGATCGTGTCCCGCATCGGGCTCCCTACTCCACGGGGAGCCTGCTTCTCCCTCTGCTTCTCTCTCTGTCTCTCATGAATAAATAAACAAAATCTTTAAAAAAAAAAACACAAAAACAAACAACATGACACGAGCTCAGAGAAAACATCCCGAGGAAATCCAGAAACAAATTCAAGAACACATGAGAACGTGATGCAGGTTGAAGGCGGCCCTGTAATTTCATGGAAAGGTGTTATTTGCCTTGTTAATTTTCCCAGAAGACAGACCCTGAGCCCTACTTCAGACCATTGACAAAAATTAAAACCCAGAGGGATCACATATTTTTAGCATAGAAATAAAACACCATAGGAGATGAACACGAACATCCACACAAAGATCTGAATGAGGCGGTTCAGACCAGCCCTACTCATTAACTGCCCCAAACTGGAAACAACCCATGTCCATCAACAGGTGCAAGGATAAACAAACTGTGGTCCGTGCACACAATGGAATGCAACTCACTGATAAAATGAGGTAAACTAATGATAGACACAACATGCACAAGTCTCAAACCGAGTAAGCTGAACAAAAGAAGCTAAACTCAAAAGACTATACGTAATGTATGATTCTGTTCATAGGACTTTCTGAAAAATACAAAGCTATAGGAACTGAAAAGAGATCAGTTGGTGCCAGGGGCTAGGGGCAGGGGCAGGAACTGACTACAACGAAACGTGAGGAAAATTTCGGGGGGCTGGGGCACCTAAGTGGCTCAGTCAGATAAGCGTCTGCCTTCAGTTCAGGTCAAGATCTCAGGGTCCTGGGTTCGAGCCCCACGGGGAGACTCCCCTGCTCAGTGGGGAGTCTGCTTCTTCCTTTTGCTTTCTCTCTCTCTGCACCTCCCCCTGCTCATTCTCTGTCTCTCTCTCAAATAAATAAAATCTTTTTTTTTAAAAAGGAAACTTTTTGGGAGTGATAGATACATTCACTATTTTAATTGTGGTGAGGGTTTCATGGGTGTACACATAGGTCAAAACACGAAATTTCATAGTTTACCTGTGATTTATTGTCTGTCACTTATATCTCAATAAAGCTGGGGGGGAAGGAAGGAAGGAAGGAAGGAAGGAAGAAAAGAAGGAAGGAAGGAAGAATGTGAGAGAGAGAGAAATAGAAAAAATAGAATGAGAAAGAAAAGAAACAAACAAACCTGGCAATCGTGAGCAAATATAGGATTGTCCATATCCTATGGCCAAGTTGCAATATGAATTGTGTAGCTACTAAAAACAAAAGCTACTTGTATGTGTTTTGACTATTCAGTGTAAATAGCAAGTTGCAAGGTGATATATAGTATGATCGCATCCTGTGTGTGTACAAGTTTGTATCAGCACTGAAAAAGGGTCCCCTAGTCAGTTCCAAGGGTAACACTGCCCCCTAGGGGATACCTTGAAGATAGCTCAACTTAAATACATGTCATTACAAATTATTTTCCTGAACACTCTAATGAAACAGCTCTTATCAAGGTCACCAGTGACCAAACACTTGCTGAGTCAACAGAGTTAATTCTCTTGAAACCACATGTGACATAGCTGACCACTCTCCCTCTCTTGAAATTCCTTCTTCTGGAGGCTTCTGGGAAAGGACACTCGCCTCTCTCTCCCCTCCCTACCTCACCAGTCCGCTCAGTCTCTTGCTGACTCCTTCTCCTAACATCTAAGGATGGGGTGCCCTGGCCTCCTTCTTAGTCCTCTTCTTTTGCTATACTTTACCCCCCACCTTGAAACGAGGTGACTTCCTCTGGCTCCAAGGCTTCAGATAACCCCCACAGGTGAATGACTCTCAAAATGACATCCAGATCCTTCATCTGAACCCCAGACTCCACTTCCAATGGCCTTCCCCATACCTCTCTTTGCTTGTCTCAAAAATCATGGCTAGAACGCAACCCTTGATTTCTCCTCCAAATCATCTCTGAGAGGCAGCACCCAGGGGCTCCAGACAGTGGAAATTGTCTTTGATCCCTTTCTCTTCTTCACTCCATCAGAAGTTCTGCAGGTGCTATCTCTGTGTAATTCCTGATCAGTCTTCGATTTCAACCTCAGCGTCAGCCTACCAGAGAAGCCTTCCCTAACCTCTCAGACTAGTTTGGCAGCCCCCTCCACCATCATATGCTCTGAGATCCACACATATTCCTCTACTGCACTGAAGAGTGTAGTAATTGATCCTTTATGTTTATGTCCAGCCTCTTCCCTAAATTGTGGGATTCGTAGAGCCTTATTCCTTCCTCCCCCAACTCCAAAACCTCCCTAACATGGCCCACAAAACTCCACCTGATCTGGTCCGTGTATGCCTATTCAACCTTTTCTATTATAACTTCAGCACACAGGGTGGTCCGCGGACCAGCAGCATGGACGTCACTGGGAAATGCAGACTTTTAGACCGCACACCTGACCTAATGAATCAGACCTGAACTTTAAGAAGATCCGCAGGCTCTTATTGAAGTTTGAGAAGAGAGTCCGACAAGCTCCCCCATCACCGGCTCAGCCGTACTGGTATTTGCTGTTCCTTAGCACTGAGATATTTGAATGTGTCCGCAGTTGGGGGATCCAGGTGGGCTGCGAGGGGGTGGGGCTTGAACTGAGAGAAAAGACAAGTGAAGATGCTGCGGCCAAGGGCAAGTCAGCCTTTTCCAATGCTGGAAACTCCCAGCCACCACCGCTCCCGAAACGCGGTAACAGCCACTTCTGGGAACTCACCAGAAGCGGGGTGCGCAGGACCACAGTCCAAAGCGCAGGCGCACTACGACCCCGCCTCCCGGCCCGGTACGCGAGTACGCGTGTGCACTGGAGGAGGCGGGGCCTGCTCGCGGGGCGGTCCCGGCCTCGCGTGAGAAGAGGAGAGGGGTTTCTGCTTCCGGCGGGAGACGGAAGCCACTGTCTCCCGGGTGAACGAGGCCGTCGCAACGAGGGGAAGAGTGTAGGTGACGGTTCGCACCGGCGGGCGTTGGGGCTTGGCGTGAGTGGGCAGTCTTCTACTTGGAGACGCTCACGGGGTCCAGGAGGAGGCGTCGAGGACCCCGGGTTTGGGGGGTGGCCTGCCGGGGAGCTTGGCTCCCCCGGACCCCAGCCCGCTAAGCGCGGCTGCTCGGTGGCCCGGCTCCCCCGGGCGGCCGGCGGGAGGCGTCGCCGAACCCTCTGTGAGCTTGGAGGGACCGCTCACTCGCCGCCGCGTGAGTCACGGCAGGGTTGGGGACCGATCCCTTTTCCGGGCCCCGTTGGCGCGCTTGGACTTAGGTCGCCACAGGGGTGGCTAAGGCCCCCGGAGCTTTGTGTACAGGCCAGACCCCTTTTCTGCTGTGGGGTTGGGGATGCAGCAGACGCCGGGTAAAATGAGATTCTGGGGCCCATCCGTACCTTCTGATTCAAGAGACTTATTTATTCATTCAACAAGTATTTATTGAGCGCTTAATGCATACCAGGCACTACCCGTGCTGGGGATTCAGCAGTGAGCAAATCGTGCCTCCCACCCCGTTCCACTGGGGGCAGGTCTGAGATGAGGTTCAGAAATCTGCATTTTTTTGAGCACCCCCCCCCCACCCAGGTGATTCTTCACTCCGGAAGTATTCCCTTAGCCCTGATTGATTAATCTCACAGCACTTACTGATAATTGAAATTATTTCTCTTATTACATTGTTGAGGGTCTCTCTTTTTTTTTTTAAGATTTTATTTATTTATTAGAGATCGAGCGAGGGAGAAACAGCATGAGAGGGGAGAGAGTCAGAGGGAGAAGCAGGCTCCCCACTGAGCTGGGAGCCCGATGTAGGACTCGATCCCAGGACTCCGGGATCATGACCTGAGCCGAAGGCAGTCGCTTAACCAACTGAGCCACCCAGGCGCCCAAGGGTCTCTTTGCTTCTACTAGAATAGAGCTTCCACCGGAGCAGACACTTTGCCTGCCTCGATTGCAGCATTGCTGTGGTTAGCGAAGGGCCTGGCATTGGTTCATTCATTCATTCGGTAAACATTTGTTGCATGCCAGCTCTGGGCCACCAGCAGTTCTAGGCTCTGGGGATACAAAGACAAGACAGAAATCCCTGCCACCATAGAATTTACATTTGGAGGGAGGTGGGCAGGGAAGGAGATGCAGGGAGACCAATGAGGAGGCTGTGTGAGCATGACCAGGACTCCTGGACTCAGACCATGGTCTTGGCAAGAAGTGGGCAGATTCTGGATGTCCTTTTTTTTTTTTTTAAAGATTTTATTTATTTATTTGAGAGAGCGAGAATGAGAGAGAGAGAGAGCACATGAGAGGGGGAGGGTCAGAGGGAGAAGCAGACTCCCTGCTGAGCAGGGAGCCCGATGTGGGACTCGATCCCGGGACTCCAGGATCATGACCTGAGCCGAAGACAGTCGCTTAACCAACTGAGCCACCCAGGCGCCCTCTGGATGTCTTTTAGAGGGAGGGCAGCAGGATCAGGATCAGATAAGGGGTGTGAGAGGGAGAGAAAGGAATCTAGGGTGAGTCCAAGTTTTTTGGATAGATGGGTTCGTTATCTGCTGAGATGGGGAAGGCCGGAAGAGCCCCTTGAGGTGTCAGCAGCTTGGTTTTGGATGGGTTATGTTTAAACGTGTGTTAACATCAGGTGAAGGTGTAGCCGAGGCAGTTAAACGAGCCAGTCTGTAGTTGAGAGGAGACACTGAGGATGGTGAAATCGGGAGGCATCAGTATGGAGGAGGCATTTGAAGCCCTGAGTCAGGGCGAGATCTCCATGGAGGTGAGTGCACATGAAATGGAGCCCAGGGGCGCCTGGGTGGCTCAGATGGTTAAGCGTCTGCCTTCGGCTCAGGTCATGATCCCAGCGTCCTGGGATCGAGTCCCGCATCGGGCTCCCTGCTCCTTGGGAGCCTGCTTCTCCCTCTGCCTCTCTCTCTCTCTCTCTCTCTCTCTCTCATGAATAAATAAAAATCTTTAAAAAAAATAAAAAATAACAAATGAAATGGAGCCCAAAGATTGAGCTTGTGGGCTCATGTACCATTAGAGACTTCTGGGCTGGGGCTGGGGGCAGCAGCAACAGCAGAAACTGAAAGGCACCACCAGTGAGGCTGGGACAGAGTGCAGGGTCCTGAGAGCCGCATGGGAAGGGTGGGAGGAGGGACCCATGTGTCCAGTGCCCTGAGGAGGGGGTGAGCAGAATGGTGGGAGGTAGAGGGAGAATGGGAGGAAATGAATGCAAGCAGTGAGTGCAGACAGCTCTGCTAGAAAAGCCCACAGAATGAAAAGGTGGTTGTGTTTTTGTTTAGAAAGAGAGCCCCAGGCCTTGCGTGGTAGGAGGGACGCGGGACAGAGGGAGAGAATCCCAAGCCGACCCTGTGCTGAGCGTGCGGAGTCCTACGCGGGACTCGATCCCATGACCCTGAGATCATAACCTGAGCTGAAATCAAGAATTAGATGCTCAGCCCACTGAGACACCCAGGCACCCCACGAGGTGGTTGTTTTTAAGATGTATTTAATAACTGTGTTTGTTAATGATCTAGTGGAGAGAGAAAATGTGTTGTTGGGACCCAGGAGACAAGGTAACAAATTGGTTTTGTGGGGAGCATGGACATTCTTCCCTAGCAAAGGAGGGAAGGCAGAATGGGGGGGTCTTGGGGGCTTGTGGATGTTCTCTATGGACTACTTCTGTTTACTCAGAGAATTGGGAACACCCTAAGTTGAGGATGGTATGTAGAGAGCGATTGTGAAATATGAGTGAAATTCTGGTGTTTATTTTGGCAGGCTGCTGGCCTCCCGTGTCAGGGCAGAATGATGCTAAAGCCACACAGGTGGGGGAGAGGGTGTGCGGCGAGAGGGGAGAGGGCCTTGGGGAGGCATTCCCAGGTCTGGTGATCGTTGAGCCCTGAGCACAGTGCCTGCCGCGGGAGACATGCTCAGTTGTCGCCCCTGCTTCCAAGATGTCTGTCCCTAGATGTCCCTCTGGTACTTGACCCCATCATTTCCCCAACAGCTTGTTCTTCCTGTGCATTAGACATCAGAGAATGATGCCACCTTCTCCCCCATCCAGCCTCTCCATCCCCCACCACTTTAGGAGTCATCCTGGACCCCTGCTTCTCTCGCCACACTCACTCCACTGATTTGTCTCGGTCTCTCACCCACTGCCATCCCTCCAGGTCCTGGTTCTGACTTCATGTGCATTCAGACCTCTGACCTGTTCTCCTCGATGCTTTATTAAGGCAGAGATTTCATCCTTCCTCTCCCCACTGCCCCCAGGATCCATCCAAACCCCTCCCACCTGCCCCTGCTCCCTCCTTAGCCTTCCCCACACCCCTGCCTGTATGGTCCCCAAATGCTGGCGGGGGCCCTCAGACGCCTGTCCTCAGGCTTGGTATGTGGCGTTTCTCTACTGGAGATGCTTGTCCCCTCTTCTCTGCCCAACAGCTCTTTATCTGTGGAGAGGCAGCCCAGGAGGTTCATCCGGAGGATCTGTCAAATTCCTTGAGTGTCATTCCTCCTGGGTGCAACTTGCATGTCCCTTTGACAAGAGGAGCAGCTGCTCCTAAAAATCACCGGCTTCTGAGCACTCAGGCCCTGCCCAGCCCTGTGCCGCTGGTCTGTCAGAGTCTCTCCTATCATCCTCAGCAGGAACAGTGGCATCCTGTGTGGGTGCCGATTATGGACGGGCCAGGTTCTGTGCTCGGCGCTTTACTTACCATGTGGCGTGGCAGCCCCACAAGACCCCTCTGAAATAGCAGCTTCATCTCAGTTTTACTAAAAGGAAACTGAGGCACAGAGTTTAAGTCACCAGCCTGAGGTCCCCCAGTAAGGGGAGGGCCAGGATTAGAGCTCAGGCTACCTGATGCCAGAGCGTGCTCCCATCCCCCGCTGCGCCGAGTGGACCTGGATTGTCCGCCCGCCGGGGGCCTGGGAGTCTCCTCCCTCAGGGGCGGAGCCTGAGGTGCCAGCCCCGCCTTCTTCCCCCGCCGGCTTCCCAGAGCGTCAAGCTGGAGGGCTCTGTGGGTCCCCTTGAGTTGCTGACTTCTGCCCCCCCCCCAGGTTTGTCCTCCTACAGACATGGGGCGCAGAAAATCGAAACGGAAGCCACCCCCCAAAAAGAAGATGACCGGCACCCTAGAGACCCAGTTCACCTGCCCCTTCTGCAACCACGAGAAGTCTTGTGACGTAAAAATGTGAGTGGGGGACCGGGCCTCCTCTCTCCTCTCAAAGTCGGGAGGCAGCTTCCCTGCTCCCACCATCCTCCTTTCTGCCCCAGACCTTCCCAGGTAGGGAGGTCCTCACCGAGAGACACAGGCTCCTTTACTCACCAGGCCCCCACCTCCTCCTGTTCCAGGGATCGTGCCCGCAACACCGGAGTCATCTCCTGTACCGTGTGCCTAGAGGAATTCCAGACACCCATCACATGTATCCTTGGGAAGCCGGGCTTTTCCTGGAAGGTGGGGTGAGGTGGGGAATGGAGGGTTGGGGGCAGTTAGGGCTCCCCTGCCCCGGATGGGCTGCCCTAGGGCACCTGGCCAGGAGCAGGGGGACTGGCCTCCGGTTTCTGTTCCTCTGGTCCTGCTGTTTGCCACCGTGCAGGGCTGTGACTGCCCAGGGGAAGAGAGGTGCCACCTGCTGGCATATGTAGGGTGTAGGGCGGGGACCTGGCTGACACCGGTGAGAGGTGTGTACAGGGAAGGGGTCCAGTGCCACCAGTCGCCCTTGACCTCAGCGGCCCAGATCTGTCAGAACCAGTGGACGTGTACAGCGATTGGATAGATGCCTGCGAGGCCGCCAATCAGTAGCAATGCCGAGGACCCACTCCCCTGGCAGTGCTGCCTGCCGTGGACCTGCCCCGCTGGCTACCAGTCCAGAGACATTCCAGGGTCCAGGGTGTGGGTCCAGGGCCTTCACAGCCCTCTGCGTGTATGGAGTGGGTGTGAGTGTGAGTGTGTGCGGCCGCAAGCGTGGCCGTGGCAGTGTGCGTGTGGGAACGGACTGGAGGTGAAGTGGGGTTGTTGCCCCCCCGCCCCCGGGGGGAGCCTGAAGTGCTTCACTTGGCTCTGAAAGCCTTTAACTTGCTTGCTCCTCCTCAGAGCTGGTGTTTGGACATTCTGGGCAAGGACAAGGCCAGCAGAGGCTGCCTCAGGACCCTCCAGCCTCCTCACCCACCTCACCAGCACCTTGCCCATTTGAACTGGACTGCCCTCCCTCCTTCCCTGGCTTCCAAGGCCTGTGGCCTGAGATTCAGAGCCACGGTCCTGTAGCCCCCTTGGCTGAGCCCTGGCAGAACAGCCCCTTTTCATGTTTAGTTGCTTTTGTAGAGGAGGAGGGGCTGGGTCGGGGATATCTGTCAGCCGCAAGCCCTTAAATAAAGCAGCCGATGCAGACTCCTGCCTCTCTGTGATTTCCTGGGTTCTGGGTCAGGCCCAGGGGCTCAGTGAGGGAGAGGGGGAGATGGAGGCATTCGGAGGTGGCCTGGCGGGCCGTTGGAGATGGGGTTTGGTTAGTCCCCAAATGTCCATTTTGTCCACGCAACAGGCATTCAGGGTGAAACCAGGGTAGTGCTGGCCCCAAGGAACATGGGTGAACCCACAGATGTCTGGCCAGGCATTTACAGGCACAACAAAGTGGGGCCACTGGAGCCTGGGGTGGGATGGGGGGTTGGTTGGGGCAATCCGAGAAGGCTTCCTGGGGGGCAGCCTAACGGAAGTAACATTCCAGGCCCACTCTGTCCCTCCTGTGAGGCGGGTGCCCCGGGCTCACAGTGACAAATTGGGCCAGAGATGGGAAGTCATTGGCCCGAGGTCCCAGAGCCAAAAGGATGCAGAGCAGGGCCTTGAACCCAGGAGGCCTGGCTTCATAGCCCAGGGTCTGCCTTCCTATGAGTCCAGGGTCCAGGCTAAGGAACCTGCTCATGGCTTCCTTGGGGAGGAAGTGAGAGCACTGTAGAAGATGAAGGGTCCATGAAAGGGACCTTTTTCCAGAGGTGATGAGGGGTCACTGGAGGCTGGAGGTGGGGCCAGATGCACGTGTGTGATACAATAAATAGTGGCCTTTGTCCCTAGTTCCTGGCACAGAGTTCCTCAAACCCTTGCAGTTTCCTGAATGATGGTGTCTTTTGTCACTCAAAGGCGCCTCTTTTGATCACAACTGAGTTGATGCTGGCCACCAAAAGACGGTGTGATCACTGAGTGGGACCCTCAGTAACACCCACAACCTCTGAGGAAGAGAAAGGGGGGCTGCAGGTTAAGCTGTATAAAAACTTCAACACGATTTGATGAGCTCGGGGATGGTGAACCTGTGGAGCTGCTGGGAGAGGGGGACACCTGGGGAGGGCATGGGAGCTCCACGCCCCGTCCCCACACTTTGGCCCGGGCACCTCTTCCATCTGGCTGTCCTGATTTAAATTCTTTTCTAATAAACCTGTAATCTAAAAAAATACAATGTTTCTCTGAGTTCTGTGAGCCGCTCTGGTAAATGAATCAAACCTGAGGAGGTGGTCAGGGGGAATCCCGGATCTATTGCTGGTCGATGAGAAGCACAGGTGACAACCTGGACTTGGCAATGGGCCTGAAAGTGGAGGGACAGTTTCATGAGACTGAGCCCTTACCCTGTGGGATCTGATGCTGTCTCTAGGTCGTGTCGGAATTGAGTGAATTGCTTGGTGGTTTTGGAAAAAATGCCTCTGAACCTGGCTGATGCTGAACACCTGCGCATTGCATGGTGCCCTCAGACGGTCTTGCAGTTACAGAGGTCCTGATGCTCTGACAGCCTGGGGCTGATCAGCACCTGTACCCAGCCTCGAGCCTGGGCACCAGGTGACCTGTGCTTTGCAATCCTCCTCGATATAGCAGGAAGGATGATGGAACCTTCTGGGGCCATGTTGAGGTTGGAGGGGCCCGGCGGAGTGCCTGGGTTTGAGTGACTGGGACCCACCCAGGGCAGTAAGGGGTGTGAACAGCCGAGGGAGGGAGACGCTGAGCTGGCTAGGAGCCTGGGCCAGAGCCTGGGCCACTAGGCCCAGCCGCTGGGTCCAGCATGTGCCCCCCCCCCCAGGCCCACCCTGCCCCTGACATGCCTCTCCCGGGTGTTCCCACCTCCCCCTCCAAAGTCCCAGGTTAAGGTCCCCTGGCCCAGGCAGGAGCCAGTGGGCATGGGCAGAGCCTTGGACAGGCGCCTGGGTGGGGGGTGCCCTCGGTGGTCCAGCAGAAAGGGGGCTCATTCCTCTGGCTTCCAGGGCCCGCCCACCCCAGTTACACAAGCCAAGTGCTAATATGGTGCCGTTTTCCTGAGGAGGCAGGGCCCTGGGCCAGGCATGGATCCTTCTCAGCATAGCTTCCCCATGCCAGCCCTGGGGGAGCAGGACCTACACTAGCCAGGCCAAGAGCGCCTGGAATCCCTTTTACAAGGCCCCAGGGGCTGTGTGCGTCTGTGCATGTGGGTCTTCCAGTGTCTGTCTCTGCAAGTCCCCATGTTCCAGCATCATCCCCTGCTACAGGGAAGGAAGGGGAGAACACTTTTCTAACCCCTGCCGCCACCACCCCATCTTCTCCTTGGAACTCTGCAGGTGGTGGCTTCCAGGCAGGACAGCTGGGGCCCACATCACTCGGAGGACAGGGTGCCCTAGGAAATGTGGGGAGGTTGAGGCTGTCCACACATTCCTAGGGCTCTGGGCTGGCAGGCCAGCCTCGGAAATCAGCCCTAAGAAGAGGGCAGAGAGTCAGCCGGGCGCACAGGGCAGCCGCGCCGGGCAGTCAGCTACTCACCGGCTCTGTGCCAGTCTTTAAAGGGCCATTGCTCTGGGCCCCCAAAGTGCCCATCCTCCTCCACTGCCTTGTCCCCTCCCACCTGCCCACAATCCACTCCAGGGCGGAATGGGCCCAGCTGCCCACGGGGGCCTCCAGGACTCAGCTTGTCTATTCTCATCGGTCAGTGCCAAATGTCAACCCCTGTCCAGAGGCACGGTTTCATGTCAGCTTCCCCATGTCCCCAGGAGGCTCTCTGTCTTCATCTTCCTGATGGGAAAACAGGCCTAGGGAGGGCAAGTGAGTTGCCACAGGTCACCCAGCTAGTGCGAAGCGGAACCGTGATTCACACCCCACCTAGCCTGTCCCAGTGCTCGGGCTTTTTCACCACAACCCCAGGCTTTCCAGAGAGATGGCCGAGTGCCGAGCATGTGTGTGGGTATTGTGTATGCGGGCAAGGGTGTGTGCTGATGTGTCTTGAGTGGGAGCGTGTACCGCATGTGCGTATCTATGAAAGGGGTTGTGTGTGTGTGTGCGCGCGCGCGCCCAAGGCTGCAGAGTATGCGCTCGCCATCCGCACACAGTAGTGCATGTGTGCGGATTTTGTGTGTGAGTGCGTGCCTGTCCTGGGTCCAGCCGCGCGGCCGCGGGCTCCGTGTGTGTGTCTCACGGCGTGTGTGTGTGTGTGTGTGTGTGTGTGTGTGTGTGTGTCTGCGCCGCTGTGTACGTGGGAGATGGGAGTGGATCCGAGCAAGCCTCTCAGCACGTGAACCGGAGCCACGCAGGCTCCAGGACAGAGCAGCCCCGAGAGGATGATTTTACAGCTGTTTATTGTGCTCCAGTGAAATAGAAAAAGAAAGTGCTTGCATTACAAACGCCGCTGTCACATCCACATTTTATGCCAGTCGCTGCAAACCAAACCGCGTGTGTCCGCTGCGCCTCTGGGCATGCAGTTTGCTCCCACTGCGGGGATGGGGTGGGGGCGGGCCGAGCCTGGGCTCTGGGGGCTTTGCCTGGGGGGACTTCTTGTCCTGCGGGGACCCACCTGTGAGGGAGTGGGGGGACAGCTGGGGTAGCTTTGCTCAGTGCGTCCTTTGGGTGCTGTTGGGCACACCCGGCTCGATGTTGGATCCTGCGGCGCTCCAGGGAGGAGGGCCCCCTTCCCCCCGACACACACGCCCCCCAGTCTGCCCCCCCACCGCAACGCTAACCCTGTAGGCAGATGCCAGGGGGCTGGAGGACGCCATGCAGGGGGAGGGGGTCGGCGGGGCCAGCTCGGCCGTGCCGAGAGCAGCAGCTAGCCTCCCTGGGGGGGGGAAGGCAGGGTGGGGGGCCCAGGGCCCTAGGCAGAGTTGTAGTAGTTGTGCGCGTGGTGGTTGTGGGTGGGCTCGCCCAGCTCCGGGTACTCGGGCGTCAGGCAGTACTTGGGGTCATAGACCTGGCGTGGCAGCCCATACACTGTCATGCCCCGCTGTGAGGCCCCCTTGTTGCTGCCCATCTGCAGGCTGACGTTGAGTGTGTCACAGTGCTCCATGCCCAGCCCTGGCTCGAAGATCTGTCGCTTGGTCCCGGGTGCAGTCATGCCGGCCTGCAGAGGACACAGCGATCAGACCCTGGGGACGGCGGAGGGCAGGGGCCCCACCAGCCCCACCCCATGACCCCCCACACACCTGGCTGGCTCCCTTGTTGGTGCCCATCTGCAGGCTGATGGTGGCCTGGTCCAGGGGCTGGTCCGTGCCCAGCTTGGGGTCGTAGAGGTGACGCCGGGTGCCATAGGCCGTCATGCCCTGCTGGCTGGCAAACTTGTTGGTGCCCATCTAGAAAGCCAGAAGGAGAATCATCCCAAGGGTCACAGAGCCTCACCACGGGCATAGCATGGGACGTAGCATGTCAATGCACGCTTGCATGGCCCTCTAATGAGCCACTGCATCCACTCTCGGGCTCCAGACTGGAAACAGGCCCAGAAAAGGCATGTCCCATAACCTGTAAGTGGCTCAGACCACTGGGGCTTGACTTCCAGGGTTTGAGCCCCAGCTGGGCCACTTATCACCTGGGCAGCCCCGGCAAGTGAAGTAGCTTCTCCAGGCCCCTGTTTCCTCATCTGCATAAAGGGTGCAATGATAACAGCACCCACTCCTTAGGGCTGCTGGAGGAGTGAGTTAGGGTATGGAAAATGGCAAGCACAGTGCCTGCCATACATGTGAGTTAAAGCCAAATATCCTGCGCCCCAAAGCCCGCAGGGACCTGGGTGCCCTCCTGGCCTCCTCGACCTCCCAGCTGAGCTCAGCAGCAAAACCCCCAGGTGAGGAAGGGCCAGTACCTGCAGACCGATGATGTTCCGCCCTTCTCTTAGCTTCTCTGGCTCAAATTTCCGTTCCTGCTTCTCTGCATACTTCACCCCTACGTTCACCTTATTCCCTTTCGTCTTGGCCTGGGGAGGGCAAAGGGAGCAGGGGGCTGACAAGGGAGCCTCTGGGCCACATTGTCCCCTCCTGGTACCTGCTCTTCCCCCTCCCACCCACACTGGGCTGGGCCCCACTCGCAGCCCAGACCCTCCAAAGCCACCCACCCCCACGGCCCCACGCCCCGACCCTTCGGCCACACTCACCATGCTGGCCAGGGCCAGGAGGGTGGACTGCACCTGGGTGTGGTTGGTGTTCTCAAACAGGTCGTTGGCCTCAAAAATGTCGTGGGGCTTCACCCCATACTTAGTGATGGCCTTGATGAAGTTGCCGATGTTTTCCAGCTGGAGGGGAGCAGGTGGTGGTCAGTGGAGCAGGAGCAGGGTGGGGGGCTGAGGGGCTGTGGGCCAGGGGTTGAAAGAGTTAAAACAGAGCCTGGGCTCACCTGGTGCCAATTTTGGGTCGACTCGTTGACCTTCTTCACGGAGCCTGGCTGGAGCTTATTGATGAACCTACAAGGGGTCAGGGAAGGCAGTGAGAAAAGTGAGCCCCCCCTCCGCACCCATGCCCAGCCCAGTGGGAAAAGGGGTCAGGATGACAGCCAGTGGGCGATTTTGCCGGTTCCTACTACAACCAGCTCAGCTGCAGCCCCACTGATCCACCCCGCACACCCGGGCAGGACTCAGATGGCAAACTAACCTCTCAGGAGCTGGGCTCGGGTCTCTAGCAGAAAGCCCCCTCATCCCTGCTATGCAGGGGTCTCCTGCTGCTCCACCCCCCCTCCCTGGTGACCACATTTCCATCTCCTGGCCTTTAGGGGGAGCCTGCACTGTGGAGAGCCCGCTGCTCAGGCCTCCGACTTCCCTTCTCTGGCCGACCTCAGCCCCTTGATCTCCTCCAGTCTCTCGCCTTTCGATGCCACCGGTACGCCAACAACTCCCCACGACTTCCCTGCAGCCAGGCCTCTCACTCCCCGATCCAGCGCCCTGCCTGGCATCTCGAATCAAATGCACCCCACCCCAGACTCCAGACACCCACTTCCCCCAACTCAACTCCCTCCACCCTCCCAGGCTCAGGAAACACACCCTCCCAGGTGCTCAGGCAAAGCCCTCAGATTTGCTCTTGACTCTCCTCTCCCTTTCTCCCATTCCCACACGCAACCCCTCAGCACGTCCGCTAGCTCTGCCTCCTGAAGACATTCAGAAGCCTATGGCTCCTTGCCACCTCCGCCCTGCTCTGAGCTGCCCCTGTCTCTCTCCTGGGCTCTTGCAGGGGCCTCCTGTGGCACCCAGCTTCCACCTTGTCCCCTGAAGACCCTTGTAGCTAGAATGGCCTTTTCAAAATAATTCCAGTTACTCCCCAGCTCAAAACTGCCCCATGGTTTCCCTTCAGAATACAGATCCCCATCCTTTAGCAAGACTAAAAGGCCCTACATCATCTGGCCCCCAGCTAACTTCACTTCCCCTAATCTCTCCTCGTTCCTTCAACACACTATGCTTGCTCCCACCTCAGGGCCTTTGTACCACTGTTCCTCCCACCCCCCGCCTGGCCCACTCTTTCCTCAGATGCCCTCCCAACTCCCTCACTCACTTCATCCAAGATTCTGCTCAAATGCTACCTCTTCTGAAAGACCTCCAGACCATTCTGTACAAAGCAGCAACCCAAAAAGGGATTATTTCATTGATTTGATCTCCCCAACTAGGACTCCGGCCCTGTGTGAGCTCCGAGGTAAGTCTGTTTTGTTCACTATCCCCAGTGCCTAGACCTAGCACACAGTAGGTGTTCCATAAATTCTTGGCGCATGAATGAGTGGGTGGGTGGTTCTGCGCTCTTTGATGCCCGAGCAACCCTGTCTGAGCTGGGACACCAAAATGTCCCCCTATTCCTTATTCCCACTGGATATGGTAGAGTAAGATCCCCCCCACCATGCCACCTTTCCAGCACCTAGATCTTGGTAAGGCTGCACCTTCGGGAAGCTTCCCAAGGTCACTCTTTGGCCATCACGGTCACCCTGCCCTGGGTGAGACTCAGAGATACAGACAGGACCCCACTGGGCTCAGGGCCCTAGCCAGCATTAGTGTCACTGTGGAATCTGGAACCAGGGCTTGGGAGCTGCGTGGATTTTCATTCCTCTCGGTGATTTAAGTTCTGAGAAGAGTAGAAAACCAGGGCCTACTTAAATTGCCGTGGCATAATTCTCATGTCACCAAGCCAGTGATGAACGGCCATTGTTGCCTATTGCTTTTAGCTGTTCCTCCACACTATGCTTGGAACTCTTTCTTGGAACTCTGGAGGCCATAAATGGGCCTGCCCTGTCTGCGTGGTGGTTAAGCCTAGATTCTGATCATTTCTGTTGGAACAGGTTGGGACTCTGGGCGATGTGTTTTACTTAACTGAGCCTCCTTCTTCTTTCCTGTTAAATGGGCACAATGATTCTTTGCCACCGCTCTTTCAAGGTCTCGGCTATAAAGTATCTAACCCAGCTCTGAGCTCATAGTTGTTTGAGGGGCTGAGGGGGTAGGGATGAATGTCCAGGTTGGGGGGCAGCCCAAGGCAGTGTAGGCTCCACTCACTCGCAAAGAATGATGCCATCTTTGAGGCCATCCATGAAGTTGTTCCCAATGCGGCGCCCTGTCACCCCCTCGATCCACTCTCGAAGCTCCTGCTCCCGCTGGTGGTCATACTTCTGGGCCAGCTGGGGGTGGGGGACACAGAGAAGGTGGTAAGGACGCAGTGGGGAGCAGAGTTAACTCTCTGGACCCAGTCGGAGGTTCCCTAGGCCCGATCTTCCTCATCCCTTCCCAACTATGGCAATTCTGACCCAGCGTCTATGGGGGGGGGGGGCTGAAGTGGGCCAAAGGCCAGGGCTGAGGTGGCACCTGCCCCGGGGAAGGGGGGCATTCCAGACGTTCTGAGGTTTGGCACCAGAGAATGCCGACAAGGGGGAGGTTGGAGAGCAGGGTATTCAGAGCTGGGGGGCGGTGCCTGGCCTCTTGGTCCCTGCCTCTAGGCCAAACTTGGGGCTTAGCTTCCCCTGGCCCTGCCCAACCCCCAGCTGGAAGCCTGGGCGCCTCAGGCAGGGGAGGAGGAACCCCAAGGAGGTGGCTCTGAGTACTGCCTTGCAGGGGACTGTTCTGTCTTGCGTGTCTCTCTGCCTCAGTGTCTCTCCAGGTCCTCATCCCCTGGGCTCCGGCTCTGGCTGGAGGCTCTGGGGGCTTGTCTTTGTCTTACTCCTGGCCCCATGCGCGCACGGCTGTATTTCTCTCTCTCTCTCTCTCTCTCTCTCCATCCCTTTGCCCTCTGTCTCTCCCCAGCTCTGTCTTTCCTTGGCCCTGTCTTCCTGTCCCCGTCTGGCCGCGCCTGGCTGGGGGTGGGGCTCCTGGCGCGTCCCTCTCTGCCTCCCCGGTCGCTCTGGTCTCCGACTCCAGGTTCTCTGCCTCTGGTGGGGGGGTGGGGCTCATCTGTCTCCTCTCCGGGCCTCTCCATCCCGGTCTCCGTCTTATCTGGCTCGTGGCTCACCCTCCCCGTCCATCCCTCTCAAGTCTCGGGCTCCCAGAATCTCGGTCTGCGACTCTCGCCCTCTTTCCCCACTCCCCACCCTGCCTCCTCCGTTTCTCCAGAACCCTCCGCCCCAGCCCAGCCAGGCTTCCAAGACTCTGGGGGACGGAGCTGCCCCTTCTCCTGGGGGAGGAGGAGGTGGGAGGGGGCGGCCCCTCACCTGGCCCCGGCCCTGCCGCCCCCCTCCCCACCAGCCCGGCTTTATAAAGCAAACCGGCCCTTATATAGCGCGGCCCCGCGGGCCGGGCTCCCCGAGGCCGCCTTATATGGCGCGGCGGCTTCGCGCGGCTCTGGGGCCGGCGCCGGGGGGGTGGGGGGGAGGGGGGGCCGCGCTAGGATCCCGCCCGGCCCGAGCACCCGCCCCCAGCCAGCCCCCTCCTCCAGCCGCGAGGGTCCCCCCCCCCCGCCCAGGATCCAATCCCAGCTCCCCACTACTTCGCTGTACGCTGGGAAAAGCCACCCCGGGCCTCAGTGTTCTCCTCTGTCAAATGGGGCGCTGCGACTCCTGGCAACACTCAGGGGAGCATTCCAGGGAGTTAGAAGTTCACTGCCCTGGAGAAGCTGAACCCCATTCCCGGGTGTGTGTGTTGCAGGGGGGCGAGGCCGGGATCCGAGTTCTGCAGCTCCTTTAGGTAGAACCCAAGCTACTCGCCTCTCCTCTCTGAACCTCAGTTTACCCATCCATAGCACGAAGGTGGTATCTGGATGTCTTCCCAGCTCAAAATTAGGAGATACCTGCCATGTCCCTAATAATGCTCACTCTCTGACCTCCCCAGCTGTCTCCCTCTCCCTTCCGGATCTCCTACACTATCTGGGCCTCACTTGCCCAGAATTCCTGCTCTCAAGCACTCCCCAGTTTCTTTTTGAGATGGGGGTGTGTGTGAGGAAAATCAAGTCCTTTCCCACCGCCCCCGGAACGCAAAAGGAACGGGGGCGGGGGGCGGGGGGCAGGTTAACAGGAGACTCTGATCCAGGGGGGATCTTTCTTTACAAGGGACCGACCACCTCAGTTTACCTGTGGTTGCCTGCATGCCCTCCATTTTACCCAGCCCCCAACAGTAGCTGAGGGCTCTGGGATGCTCTGGATGGGGAGTAAGGCGGCCCCTACCCCGTATCTGTCCTCTTTCCCTCTCTGGTTCCAAGTCACATGGAATAGGCAAGAGGGGGTCCAGGGAACCCCAAGAGCAGAGCCTCTGGCCTGCCAGGGTGTGTGGGCCGAGCGGGGGCCCTACCTTGTTCTTGACCTCAGCCGACAAGCCATAGGCGGGGCCCCGGTTGAAGTGAGCAGAGGACATGCCGGCTGGTGGTGGGCCGCGGTAGCAGTAGCTCTGAGGACCCTCTGAGGACTGGACCGAGGCAGCTGCTAAGGCTCCGTCTGCAAACTCTTCCCTCCTCACACGTTTTTGAAGCTCTGGAGGCGGCCCGGGCCTCTTCCAAGGTCGTCCCATTGGCTGCAGGGGCCTGCCAAGGGGCGGGGCAACCCCCACCTCGGCCATCCTCCCCCCCGCCCTCCCCCCCTCGTGATGTCAGGGCCTTGGTATTGGGAGCTGATTGTGTCATTGTTTCCACCTAGGGGGTTGGCCTGGGTTATTATTTGGGGTGGGGGGGCTTGGTCAGAAGAGATGAAGACTTCCCCATCCTTGCCGACCCTCTGCTGTTCGTCGGACCTCTGACTGGGCCTCCTCGCTTCTTTGTGTCTGTCACTGAGGCCATCTGTCCTTGTCTCTGAGGTCATCTCTCTTCGTCTCTCTGCAACCCATGGTAGCTTAGTGAGAACCACCCTGGGTTTAACTCCAGACACCGACAGTCTCTAAGTGGGCCTCTGTTGCCACATCTGTAAAATGGGCTAATGGATAGTGCATGCCCAGTGTGCAGTGCCTGGCACAGGGAAGGACTCAGGATAATCGCAATATTTCCAATGAGCATCTGGCACCCTACTTCTGTCCCCTCCAGTCCCTTGTAAGGATCTGGGGGAGCAGAGATCCTGGATGTTACCCTCTCCACTACCTGTGGGTTGCCATGGAGTGACTGTGTTAGCAGGTTCCAGGCCATGGACACCCCCTGTGTTTCCCTGTTCCAGCCAGGGTGGCCTGGAGGGAACACCTGCAAACAGCCCCATCTGGCCAGATCTCCCCCCTGGATGACATGACCACATCATGCCACATATGTCAAGGCGATGTTAGTGACATCTGGATGACATGTCAGCAACCTGCCATATACTGATGATACCTTAAGGACATGCTGGCCACATGCTAAGGACACGGCTGTGACATGCTAATGTGACAGCCACCCCCATGTCAGGCCCTGTTACAAGTACTGTACGTGTATCAACTCATGCTTCAAAACAACCTCAGAAACGGATGCTGTTATTATGCACACCTTACAGATGGGAAAACTGAGGCACGGGATGTGGAATCCGTTTCCGAGTGTCACACGGCGTCAGTGGCAGAGCAGAATTTGAAGCCAGGCCCCTGTGCCTAATGCTACCAGGCTGTCAGGGTTCCTCACCCTCAGCACTGTCGACATCAAGGCTGGATAATTCTTCCTGGCTGGAGTCTCTCCTGGGCCTCCTCGGACTTTAAGCAGCATCTCCAGCCTCTATCTACTAGGTGCCTAGAGCACTCCCTTAGTCTCCACAAACAGAAATGTCTCTAGACATTGCCAAATGTCCCTGGGGAGGGGGGGGCATATCTTTCCTGTTTGTGAACCACTGGGTTCAACCAACATGCTAAGGGCAAGGTGACTAAAATACGGAGAATGAGCCAACAATTAGGTCCTGCTATACTATATTCTAAGTGCATTGGGTCTGTTAACTCATTCCTCACAAGAGTCTTCTGAGGTGGGGTCCGTATAAGGCACAGAGAGGTGAAGCCGACTGCCTGGCCGTTACACAGCGCGAGAGTGACGCAGTCGGGACTCGAACGCGCAGTTTGCGGGATCCTGCCCACGCTGGGCGGCCCCCCCCCCTCCGCCCCCCCCAGCGGGGCCACAGGTCGCTACTGCGCAAGCGAGAACCCACGCCTTGGCGGAGCAGGCGGCTGGCGCCCCCTGGCGGCCCAGGAGGGGCGAGGGCGGGGGCGGGGCCTGGTGGGGTCCGGCCGGCGGTGACGCGAAGCGCTGACTCACTCGGCTCCGCCCCCGGCCCGCGGCCGCTTGGCCATTTATAGAATCCGCGCGGACTCTGAAGTCACGGCCCAGGCACGACGGGGGCGGGGTGGGGGCGCCCTTGGCGCGTCCCCCGACGGGGTAGCCCGGGGTCTCCCTAGGAGGGTGGCCCTTTCTGGGTCTGTCGTGTCCCTCGGATTCTAAGTCTGTGTCTGCATCTCTTGCGCTGGCTCTTGGTTGCAATAGGCCTGTCTCTGCCTTGCCTGGTCTTTTTCTGACTTTGTCTATGAATCTGCCTGTCTCACTGTCTGTTTGTCTGTCTATCTCTGTTCCCCTCTCTCCATTATCTCTCCATCTCTGGGTTTCGCTTTCACCTCTCTAAGTCATTGTTTTTCTCACTCGATGTCTGTCCGTCGTTTCTGCCTTTCTCTGTGTCTCTGTCCGGTTGTTAGGCGTGGAAGCCGAAGGCGAGGACTGATCCCATCTGGAGGTCCCAACCCCTGGGAACCCACCCTCCCCCATTACTGGCTGCCCCGTGCGCAGTCGCCTACTTAGCTCCTATCTGGTGTTTCCCAGGCCCCAGCCCCTCTGTGCCTCAGTTTCCCATCTAAATGAAAGGTGGGATCTTGTTTTTTGTTTTTTAATATTTTATTTATTTATTTGATAGAGACACAACGAGAGAGGGAACACTAGCAGAAGGAGTGGGAGAGGGAGAAGCAGGCTTCCCGCCGAGCCGGGAGCCCGATGCGGGGCTCGATCCCAGGACCCCCGGGTCCATGACCCGAGCCGAAGGCAGACGCCCAACGACTGAGCCACCCAGGCTCCCGAAAGGTGGGATCTTGTAAGAAATGGAGTCTCCCCAAAGGGTCCAGGAGGTCATGAAAGAAAAACTCTGCCCCGCCTTATTTTTTGGAGACCCCTAAGACCTTCGTGCCTCTCAGGGCCATCTAAAACACACACACACACACACACACACACACACACACACACACACACACACAC